>NC_089502.1:92205953-92545552 GCF_036850765.1 Saccopteryx bilineata
TCTTGGTAAATTTTGTGTTCCCGTTATGTTTATGCTTGTTCAATATATTATTCTATCAGTATATTAGTATGTCCATTACATCATATCCTTAACAGCATTTACTATATAAATATTGAGGGTTTTTTAAAATAAATTTTTATTATTTTAATAGGGTGACACCAATAAACAGGGTACATATGTTCAAAGAAAACATGTTCAGGTTATCTTGTCATTCAATTTTGTTGCATACCCATCACCCAAAATCAGATTGTCCTCCGTCACCTTCTTTCTAGTTTTCTTTGTGTCCCTCCCCCTTCCCCTCTCCCTCCCTCTCTTTCCTACCCCCCCTCCCTGTAACCACCACACTCTTTTCCATGTCTCTTAGTCTCGTTTTATGTCCCACCTATGTATGGAATCATGCAGTTCTTAGTTTTTTCTGATTTAGTTATTTCACTCTGTATAATGTTATCAAGGTCCATTCATGTTGTTGTAAATGATCCAATGACATCATTTCTTATGGCTAAGTAGTATTCCATAGTGTATATGTGCCACATCTTCTTCATTCAGTCATCTACTAAAGGGCTTTTTGGTTGTTTCCATGTCTTAGCCATTGTGAACAATGCTGCAATGAACATGGGGCTACATGTGTCTTTCCGTATCAATGTCTGTAAGTTCTGGGGGTATATACTGAGTAGAGGGATTGCTGGGTCATAAGGTAGTTCCATTTTCAGTTTTCTGAGGAACCACCATACTTTCTTGCCTAATGGTTGTACTACTTTACATTCCCACTAACAGTGAATGAGAGTTCCTTTTTCTCCACAGCCTCTCCAACACTTGTTATTACCTGTCTTGTTGATAATAGCTAATCTAACAGGTGTGAGGTGGTATCTCATTGTAGTTTTGATTTGTATTTCTCTAATAACTAATGAAGCTGAGCATCTTTTCATATATCTGTTGGCCATTTGTATTTCTCCCTGGGAGAAGTGTCTGTTCATGTCCTCTTCCCATTTTTTTTATTGGATTGTTTGTTTGTTGTTGAGTTTTATGAGTTCTTTGTATATTTTGGATATTAGGCCCTTATCTGAGCTGTTGTTTGAAAATATCATTTCCCATTTAGTTGGCTGTCTGCTTATTTTGTTGTCAGTTTCTCTTGCTGAGCAAAAACTTCTTAGTCTGATGTAGTCCCATTCATTTATCTTTACCTTCACTTCTCTTGCCTTTGGAGTCAAATTCATAAAATTCTCTTTAAAATCAAGGTCCATGAGTTTAGTACCTATGTTTTGTTCTATGTAATTTATTGTTTCAGGTCTTATATTTAGGTCTTTGGTCCATTTTGAATTAATTTTAGTACAAGGGGACAAACTGTAGTTGAATTTCATTCTTTTGCATGTGGCTTTCCAGTTTTCCCAGCACCATTTGTTGAAGAGGCTTTCTTTTCTCCACTATGTGTTGTTAGCCCCTTTATTAAAAATTATTTGACCATATATATGTGGTTTTATTTCTGGGCTTTCTATTCTGTTCCATTGTTGTGTCTATTTTTCTGCCAATAACATGCTCTTTTGATTGTCGTGGCTCTATAATAAATTTTGAAGTCAGGTATTGTAATGCCCCCAGCTTCATTCTTTTTTTTAGGATTGCTTTGGCTATTCGGGGGTTTTTATAGTTCCATATAAATCAGATGATTTTTTGTTCCATTTCTTTAAAAAATGCCATTAGAATTTTGATTGAAATTGCATTAAATTTGTATAATGCTTTGGGTAATATTGCTATTTTGATTATATTTATTCTACCTATCCAAGAACAAAAAATATTTTTCCATTTCATTGTATATCTTTTTTGATTTCCCTTAACAATGCTTTGTAGTTTTCATTATATAGGTCCTTTACATTCTTTGTTATGTTTATTCCTAGGTATTTTATTTTTTTTTGTTGCAATCGTAAAGGGGGTTATTGTTTTTAGTTTGTTTTCTAATGTTTTGTTTTTGCCATATAGAAAGGCTATGGACTTTTGTATATTAATTTTGTATCCTGCGACCTTACTGTATTGGTTTATTGTTTCTAGTTATCTTTTTGTGGAGTCTATGGGGTTTTCGATGTATAGGATCACATCATATGCAAAAAGTGAAACCTTTACTTCTTCTTTTCTGATATGGATGCCTTTTATATCTTTATCTTGTCTGATTGCTCGGGCTAGAACTTCTAACACCACATTAAATAAGAGTGGTGAGAGTGGACAACCCTGTCTTGTTTCTGATTTAAGGGGAAAAGTCCTCAGTTTTATGCCATTTAATGTGATGTTAACTGATGGTTTATCATATATGGCCTTTATCATGTTGAGATATTTTCCTTCTATACCCATTTTGTTGAGTATCTTAAACATAAAGTTGTATTGTATTTTATCGAATGCCTTTTATGCATCTATTGATAAGATCATGTGGTTTTTGTTCTGTGTTTTGTTGATATGTTGTATTACGTTAACCATTTTACGTATGTTGAATGATCCTTGAGATTCTGGGATGAATCCCAATTGATTATGACATATATTTTTTTAATATGTTGTATTCGATTTGCTTGTATTTTAGCATCTGTATTCATTAGAGATATTGGTTTATGTTTTTTTTTTTTGTGTGTGCCATCCTTGCTCGGTTTTGGTATGAGGTTTATGTTGGCCTCATAAAATGTGTTTGGAAGTATTGCTTCTTCTTCAATTTTTTGGAAGACTTTGAGTAGAATAGGAACCAAGTCTTCTTTGAATGTTTGATAGAATTTACTTGTATAACCGTCTGGGCCTGGACTTTTATTTTTGGGGAGGTTTTTAATAGTTTTTTCTATTTCCTCCCTGCTAATTGTTCTGTTTAGGCTTTCTGGTTCTTCATGACTCAGCGTAGGAAGGTTGTATTGTTCTAGGAATTTATCCATTTTTCTAGATTGTTGAATTTGGTGGCATATAGTTTTTCATAGTATTCTACAATAATTCTTTGTATATCTATGATGTCTGTGGTGATTTCTCCTCTTTCATTTTGGATTTTGTTTATATGAGTCCTTTTTCTTTTTTCCATGGTGAGTCTTGCCAAGGGTTTGTCAATTTTGTTGATCTTTTCAAAGAACCAGCTCCTTGTTTTATTAATTTTTTCTATAGTTTTTCTGTTCTCTATTTCATTTATTTCTGCTCTGATTTTTATTATCTCCTTTCTTTGGCTGGTTTTGGGTTGTCTTTGTTCTTCTTTTTTGAGTTTCTTAAGGTGTGATGTTAAGTGGTTTACTTGAGCTTTCTCTTGTTTGTTCACATAGGCCTGAAGTGATATAAACTTCCCTGTTATTACTACTTTTGCTGCATCCCAGAGATTCTGATATGTCGTATTGTCATTTTCATTTGTCTGTATATATTTTTTTTATATCTGAGCTTATTTCTTCTTTGACCCATTGATTTTTTTCAAAAATATGTTGTTTAGTTTCCACATTTTTGTGGGTTTTTTCCCTCTTTTTTGCAGTTAAATTCTAGTTTCAAGTCTTTATGATCAAAAAATATGCTTGGTACAATTTCAATTTTTCTGAATTTGCTGATTTTATTTTTGTGGCCCAACATATGGTCAATTCTTGAAAATGTTCCATGTACACTAGAGAAAAATGTGTACTCTGTCGCTTTGGGATGAAATCTCCTATAGATATCTATCATATCCAGTTGCTCTAGTGTTTTGTTTAAGGCCAATATATCTTTATTGATTTTCTGTTTGGATGAAAGATCTAGAGCCGTCAGCGGTGTATTGAGGACTCGTGGTATGATTGTATTTTTGTCAGTTTTTGTTTTTAGGTCAGTCAGTAGCTGACTTATATATTTTGGTGCTCCTTGGTTTGCTGCGTATATATTAACAAGTATTATGTCATCTTGATTCAGTGTCCCCTTAATCATTATGAAATGACTATTTTTGTCGCTGATTACTTTTGCTGTCTTGTAGTCAGCATTATTAGATGTGAGTATTGCTACACCTGCTTTTTTTGGATGTTATTTGCTTGGAGTATTGTTTTTCAGCTTTTCACTTTGAATTTGTTTTTATCGTTGTTGCTTACATGTTTTTCTTGTAGGCAGCATATCGTTAGATTTTCTTTTTTAATCCATTCTGCTACTGTGTGTCTTTTTATTCATGAGTTTAATCCATTTACACAGGGGTCCCCAAACTTTTTATACAGGGGGCCAGTTCACTGTCCCTCAGGCATTGGAGGGCTGGGCTATAAAAAAAAAAACTATGAACAAATCCCTATGCACACTGCACATATCTTATTTTTTTTAAAATTATTTTTATTTATTTATTCATTTTAGAGGGGGGGGGGAGAGAGAGAGAGAGAGAGAGAGAGAGAGAGAAGAAGGGGAGGAGCAGGAAGCTTCAACTCCCATATGTGCCTTGACCGGGCAAGCCCAGGGATTTGAACCAGTGACCTCAGTATTCCGGGTCAACGCTTTTATCCACTGTGCCACCACAGGTCAGGCTGCACATATCTTATTTTAAAGTAAAAAACAAAATGGGAACAAATACAATATTTAAAATAAAGAACAAGTAAATTTAAATCAACAAACTGACCAGTATTTCAATTGGAACTATGGGCCTGCTTTTGGCTAATGAGATGGTCAATGTCTGGTTTCATATTTGTCACTGCTAGTCATATGAAGTGATATGACGCACTTCCGGAGCCATGACTCGTGCATCCCGTGTCACCGAAGTAGTACTCTATGTGAGCAATGCTGCCCTTTGCAGCGCTGCCACATACAGTACTCCAGAAGCACAGAATGTGGATGTATCCTGTGCTCCTCTTACTGACCACCAATGGAAAAGGTGCCCCTTCCAGAAGTGCAGCGGCAGCCAATAAATGGCCTCAGGGGTCTGCATGTGGCCCGCAGGCTGTAGTTTGGGAACCCCTGCATTTACATTTAGTGTAATTATTGACACTTGTGCGTTCCCTATTGCCATTTTATAAATTGCTTTCTGTTAGTTTTGTATCTTGTTTCATTCTTCTCTTTTGATTTTTTATCATTTGTTTTTGTTTGGTTGTATTCCATACTTTTTTTTCTCTGTTGCTACCTTTTTAAAGTCATGTGCTTCTGTGGTGGTTTTTTCAAGGGCGGTTACCATTAAGTAATAAAAAGGGTACCTACCATGTTCATTGTAGTACATTATCTTATAAATGCTTCTGCACTTCATCATCCTTTGCTACTGTTAATCTTCATCTTATCCCCTTTTTTTTTGTTTTTGTTCTCACAGTCTAAATTTGATTTTATTGTGTTATGGGTGGAGGTTTACTTATGGTTTTGTTTTTTTCTTCTTCTTTGTAGCTGGTTGGGAAACCCCTTTAGTATTTCCTGGAGTGGAGGTTTTCTGATGATAAATTTCCTCATCTTTTCTGTATCTGTGAATGTTTTTATTTGCCCTTCATATTTGAAGGATAGCTTTAATGGGTATAGTATTGTTGGCTGAAAATTCCTCTCTTTCATGACTTTAAATATTGGGGTCCACTCTCTTCTAGCTTGTAGAGTTTCTGCTGAGAAATCCGATGATAATCTAATAGGCCTTCCTTTATACATTGTATTCTTCTTTTCCCTGGCTGCCTTGAGAACTTTTTCTTTGTCATTCGTTTATGCCAAATTCATTATGATGTACCTTGGAGTAGGTTTGTTGGGGTTAAGAAAACTCAGGGTTCTGTTTGGTTCTTGAATTTGAGGCTTTAGTTCTTTTCACAGGCTTGAGAAGTTCTTGTCTATTATTTGTTTGAATATGTTCTCTATTCCATTTTCTCTCTCTTCTCCTACTGATATATCTATTATTCTTATGTTATTCTTTTTGATGGAATCAGACAATTCCTGGGGGGCTTTCTCATTTTTTTTAAATTTTTGAGTCTCTCTCTTCTCCTCTCTGTTGTGCCTCAAGTTGCTTGTCTTCTATGTCACTAATCCTACCTTCTATCTGGCCTATTTTATTAGCTAAGCTTGTTATCTCATTTTTCAGTTCATGAATTGAGTTTTTCATCTCTCTTTGATTTGTTTTAATAGTTTCAATTTTCTTGGTAATATATTCATTCTTTGTGTTCATTGAGTTGTTTTCTGAACTATCTAAATAGCCTTTCTGTGTTTTCTTGTATATCTCTGAGTATTTTTAGGATTTCTATTTTAAATTCTCTGTCATTTAGTTCCAAGGTTTCCAATATATTAATTTTTTTTCTATAGATTTTTCCTCATCTGTCTGTGCTACATCTCTGTCTTTTGTATCCATGATATTCGATTTCCTTTTTCTTAATGGCATCTGAGGCTGGTATTTTGATAGCACTAATGAAAATTAATAAAGAATAAAAAGTAAAAAAAGAAAGAAAATGGAAAAAAGGAAAATTTATTTTCTTTTTCTTCTTTTTTCCCCTCCTTGAGAAACTATTGTGATAAACTGTGAATTATATTGTGCTAAATGGAACAAAAACTAGCTATAACAGAGAGCCTGAGTTGGGGAGAAGTAATAACTGTGCAAAAAAGGAGGTAGGGACCCACAAAATGCAAAAAAGTTAAAAATTTGGGTTAAGAATAAAATGATTTGTTTGTAAGTGATGGTCAACTGAGAGATATAATGAGAGGGATAAGAGAAAAAGAGGAAAAAATAATTACTATTTTACAAAGTGGAGCAAAAACTAGATAGAATGGAGAGCTGGAGTTGGAGGGAATGCTAATGAGTTAAAAAGCTAAGTAAAAAGCACCCGAAATGCCACAAAGAAAAAATTTGACTCCCAAATACAATAATTTTTTTGTGAGTGAGGACTGAATGAGAGGAAAAAGAAAGGAGAAAAGAAGAAACTAATAGAGAGGGAGAAAAGGGAAAAAAGAAAAAGAGAGAGAGAGAGAGTTAAGGGTTTTGGAGTGTAACCCTCATAGAGAGAAAGGAAGAAGAAAAGAAAGAAAATGGGAAATGTAACACTTACGGGTAGTGTAGTTCAAGAGGAGGAAAGAATAAGATAGAGAATAAAAAGACCAAGGTGGAAGAAAAAAAATATTAAAGACAAGAAGATGAAAGAAACAATTATAAAGTTCGTGTATTTTTCTTGATTTTGAGGTTATCTTCTTCCTTTTTCTTTCTTCTCCCTTTTCCTGGTCAGTGACTCTGCCTCTGTGGCACGCTTAGGTAGAGATTTGCAGTTGATAAGTCTCTATGGCGATGTCATATATAAGGCTTCAGTCTCATTGGTGGTCGATGCTTGTTAGTATTTGCAGGCTCTGACAATGAGAGAGTCCGTTTGCCCAGAGCCTCTCTCCTAGTCTCTCTTTCCTGAATTAGCAGTCTGATGATCCAGCTATGAGATTGCTGCTGCCTCTGCCTGGAGAGTAAGAGGCTCAAAGAGCTGGCAAATCCCCACTCAGTGCAGGGCTCTGGGTAAGGTTTTGTCAGTCAGAGCCGCCAGCGTAATCAGGCGGGGCTGGGAGCAAATTGCTCTCAAGGTGCCTTTCTATGAGCCTCCAGGCATGTTCAGTATGCCTCAGCACTCTGTGGGACCACTCTCTCTAGGCTTTTTGTACTTTGTAACCTGGTTTGGCCAGGAAGAAGATGCCCTAGTCGCTGCCTGCAAAACAGGAGGTCTTAAAAGCTGCCAAGTTCCTCTTTTTTTTTTTTTTTTTCATTTTTCTGAAGCTGGAAACGGGGAGAGACAGTCAGACAGACTCCCGCATGTGCCCTACCGGGATCCACCTGGCATGCTCACCAGGGGCGACACTCTGCCCACCAGGGGGTGATGCTCTGCCCCTCCGGGGCATCGCTCTGCCACAACCAGAGCCACTCTAGCACCTGGGGCAGAGGCCAAGGAGCCATCCCCAGTGCCCGGGCCATCTTTGCTCCAATGGAGCCTTGGCTGTGGGAGGGGAAGAGAGAGACAGAGAGGAAGGAGGGGGGGTGGACAAGCAAATGGGCGCTTCTCCTATGTGCCCTGGCCGGGAATTGAACTCGGGTCCCCCGCATGCCAGGCCAACGCTCTACCGCTGAGCCAACCGGCCAGGGCCCAAGTTCCTCTTTTTAATGTATAGCCCTGAGTATGAATGCTCTGCCAATCAGAGCCACCAGCTTAATCAGATAGGGGGGCGTGTTGACCTCTGTTCAGTTCCCCAGGTATATCTAGTTAAATTTGCCTTGGCATTCCATGGTATTGCTTTCTGTAGGTCTCTTCTTTGTTAAAAAGCCTACAGCCTAGCCTAGCTACTGCAGTGTTCTCTGAGATTTGTTCTGTGGGAATGTGTTTTTCACCCTGTATCGGCTGACAGGAAGTTGCCCCCGTCCCTACGTGCATAGCAAGAGGCACTAAAAAATATTACACCTCTTGTCTTAGATCACTGAGCTGAGAGAGATCTTGTCAGTTAAAGCCATGTAAGTCAGTTGGGAGGTGAGCAGACTGTGGGTTAAGCTAATTTCAGCGATTGGATCCACAGATCTTCTCCAGAGATAGACTGCAAGCTGCTTGCGTGCCCCTCCTCCTAATGCTGTCATATTTTTTCTTCCCCAGGATATTAGCCTGAATGGTTGGGTGAGGCTCCCCGCCCACCCAGAAAAGTTTGGGCTTAGGGAAGTTCACTTTCATGCACTCTTCGCGCGCCATTGTTCAGGGTGCAGGGACCACACTGAGACTCTGGTCACAGCCCTCGCAAAGGCCTCTGACCCTGCCCCTGTGTTCAGGAACCCCAGCGTCCACTCCAGGGGTGCTAGTAGGAACCTCTCGCACACTATCCATGCTTGCTGACCAGGATATTGGGGCTAATGACGGCTGCTGCTCACCTGTCTTTGCCGGGGTCTGGCATGGGCGTTAGCTTGCATGGGCTGAGTTGCTGCAGGCACACTCTTTCCTCAGCTTGGACGTCTGTGCCACAGCTTGGCTCCCTCCATACCCTCAGCCCTCACTCTATCTCAGTTCCAAGTGAAAGCAGCCTTTGCTCAGGTTAGTGAGGAAGAGAAGTGTTTCTTTCTCTGTCTTATTTCCTACAGGGTTGATTATATATTTAGTCAATTTTTTGCTTGATCATACCTTCTTGTTCAGTGTGTGGGACTTCTAGACACTCCAAGGATAGATTTTTATGTCACTGGTTGAAAAACTTGTTGAAATTTTGGGGAGAGTAGCGCTCCTCTCAGCGCCATTTCTCTGATGTCACCAATATTGATTTTGTTTTATAATCTAATGAAATAAAGGTGATAAACAGTATAATTTATGTTTTTTGTTTTTGCTGAAAAACTTTCCATGAATATATTTGCCATTTGAACATTTTTATTCCTTTTTTTACTTATTATTATTATTGATTTGTGTGAATCTTTTTACATATCAACAACATTGATTCTTTGCATATATATTTCAAGTTTTTTTTCAGTTGTGGTTTCTCTTTTCAGTTTCTCAATAAACTTTAGAAGTATGCAGAAGTTTTTAATTCTTAAGATGAATTCATCACAGCTTTCTCTAATAATTTCTGAGGCAGTATAACAAAATTTAATATCTGGGTCTTTGGAGTCAGACAGAATTGGACTTAAATCCTAGCTCTTTCCATGATCTGATTACAAAGGCTTTTGAGAAAATGATCAACATTTCAGATTTCATTTCTCCATCTATAAAATAGAGATAATAATGCCTCTTGAAAACACTGGTATATAAATAATTTGTGATTTATATACAAAAATAGTTTATTCTAATGACTGATATATTAATGCTCAATAAAACTTGTTATATTGCCTGACCTGTGGTGGTGCAGTGGCTAAAGTGTCGACCTGGAATGTTGAGGTTGCTGGTCTGAAACCTGGGCTTGCCTGGTAAAGGCACATATGGGAGTTGATGCTTCCTGATCCTCCCCCTGTTCTCTCTATCTCTTTCTGTCTCTATCCCCCCATTCTCTCTAAAAGTGAATAAATAAAATGTGAAAAAAACCCACAAAAAACTTGCAATTAAGAATCTTTATTAATAATATAATTATTAAGAATATTTTCAGTAAAATTTAATTAAATATATGCATATATTTTTCATGTTTTTAAATATTTAAATGAAAATATAAATCTTTATAATTTAAAAATTTTTTTAGCCCTGGAGTGTTGAATCAGTGTTAGAGCATCAGCCTATCATGAGGATGTCCCGAGTTTGATTCCTGGTCAGGAAACATAGGAGAAGCAACTATCTGCTTCTTCAACCTCCTCCTTATCTCTCTTTCTCTCTCTCTCTTTTCTTCTTCAGTAGCCATGGCTCGATTGGTTCAAGAGAGTTGGCATTAGGCACTGAGAATAGTTCCATGGCCTGCACCTCAGACACTAAAAAATGGCTCAGTTAGTGAGTAATGGAGCAAAGGGGCCCAGATGGACAAAGCATCACCCCCTTAGAGGGCTAGCCAGGTGGATCCCAGTGGGGGTGCATGCAAAAGTCTCTCTGCTTCTCCTCCTCTCACTAAAATATAATTTTAAAAAATTGTACAAGTACATGCAAAAAAATGAAACTAGACTACCAACTTACACCACACACAAAAATACACTCAAAATGGATAAAAGACTTAAATGTAAGCCATGAAACCATAAGCATCTTAGAAGAAAACATAGGCAGTAAGCTCCCCGACATCTCTTGCAGCAATATATTTGCTGATTTATCTCCATGGGCAAGTGTAATAAAGGACAAGATGAACAAATGAGACTATATCAAACTAAAAAGTTTTTGCACAGCTAAAGACAATACAAACAAAATAAAAAACCAAACCACACAATGAAAGAACATATTCGACAATACGTCTGATAAGGGGTTAATAACCAAAATCTATAAAGAACTTGTAAAACTCAACACCAGGAAGATAAACAATCCCATCAAAAAATGCACAAAAGATACTTCTTCAAAGAAGATATACAAATGGCCAATAGGGAGATGAATAAATGATCAACATCACTAGTCATTAGAGAAATGCAAATTAAAACCACAATGTGATACCACCTCACACCAGTCAGAATGGTGCATATTAACAAAACAACACATAATAAGTGCTGGCAAAGATGTGGCAAAAAGGGAACCTTCCTGCATTGCTGGTGAGAATACAGACTGCTACAGCCACTGTGAAAAACAGTATGGAGATTCCTCAAAAAATTAAAAATCCAACTGCTTTTTGACCCAATCATCCCACTCTTAGAAAAAGATTCCAAGAACATTACATGAATGATTCAAAAGAAGAAATGCACCCCTATTTTTATGGCAGCATTGTTTACAATAGCCAAGATCTGGAAACAGCCCAAGTGTCCATCAGTGGACGAGTGGATTAAAATGCAGTGGTACATATACACAATGGAATACTATGGGGCCGTGAAAAAGAAGAAAATCTTACCTTTTGCGACAACATGGATGGACCTGGAAACTATTATGTTAAGTGAAATAAGCCAGGCAGAGAAAGAAAAGTATCATATGACCTCACTCATTTGGAGAATCCAGTGGGAACTGAGGAATGGAATAGAGACAGAGGCAGAATCAAAGGGATCAGAGGGAAAGCAGATAAAGGGAAAGGGGATGATAGGATGGGATCAGAGAAGGGAAAGAGATTGGTGAAATTATATATGCATAACAGCGTTATAGAGAGCAGAAAAGCAAATTCTGGAGGGCAGGGGGGAGGGCGTTTGGGAGAGGGGGTCAAGGGGGATATTAAGGGAAATATGGGGGTGGTAAGGGATGAATTTGGGGGGATACTAGAATCTATGCAAACACAATAAATTAAAATTAATAAAATATTTTTAATCTTATTTTTATTAATTTTAATGCAGTGACATTGATAAATCAGGGTACATATGTTCCTAGAAAACATCTCCAGATTATTTTGACCTTTGATTATGCTGCATACCCCTCACTCAAAGTCAAATTGTTCTCTGTCACCTTCTATCTGGTTTTCTTTGTGCCCCTACCTCCCCCCGCCCCCTCCCTCTCCTTTCTTGCCCCCTCCCCACCCCTCCACCCCACTCCCTGTTACCATCACATTCTTGTCCATGTCTCTGAGTCTCATTTTTATGTCCCATCTATGAATGGGTTCATATAGTTCTTAGTTTTTTCTGATTTACTTATTTCACTCCATATAATGTTATCAAGGTCCATCCATGTTATTGTAAATGATCTTATTTAAAAAAATGAAAAAAATTATTTAGAAAATTAAATTTAACAAGGTGACATAGATCAACAAGAGTACATAGGTTTTAGGTAAATATTTCCAGAGCCTTAAACTGTTGGTTATATTGTGTACCCATCTCCTAAAGTCAAATGATTTTCTGTCAAAGTATATTAATTCTGTATGATCTCTTCTCCCATCCCTTCCCCACATCACCCTCCTTCTGGTAACCACTTCAGTTTTATTTCTGTCTAAGAGTCTCAGTTTTATATCCAACCTATGTGTGAAGTCATAGAATTCTTAGCATTTTCTGTTTTCTTGGTTTTTTTTTTTCTTAAGTGAGAAGGGAAGCAGAGAGATGGACTCTCACATGTGCTCCTATCATGATCCACCCAGCAATCCCCCTACCAAGTGTTGCTCTGTCTATCTGATGCCATTGCTCCGTTGCTCAGCAACTGAGCTATTTTAGCTTCTCAGGTGAGACCCTTAAACCATTCTCAGCACTCAGGGCCAACTTGCTCCAACAAAGACATGACTGCAAGAGGGGAAGAGAGAAACAAAGAGAGAGAAGGGAGAGGGCAAGAGGTGGAAAAGCAAATAGTTCTTTTCCTACTGTATGCCCTGTCTGGGAATCAAACCGGGGACATCCACATGCAGGGCTGATTCTATTCCACCGAGGCAATTGACAAGGGCCAGCATTTTCTGATTCACTTATTTCACTCACTATAATGTTCTCAAGGTCCATCCATGTTGTATATCACAATATGTCAAAATTTCTTATGGCTGAGTAGTATTCCACTGTATATATGTACCACATTTTCTTTATCCAATCCTCTATCAAAGGACAGTTTGGTTGTTTTCATGTCTGGGCCACTGTGAACATGGGGATGCATGTGTCTTTACATACCAATGTTTTCGAGTTTTTTGGGATAGATACCCAGTAGAGCAGTGGTCCCCAACCCCCGGGCCGTGGACCAGTACCGGTCCATGGGCCATTTGGTACTGGTCCACAGAGAAAGAATAAATAGCTTACATTATTTTTGTTTTATTTATATTTAAGTCTGAATCATGCTTTATTTTTTAAAAATGACCAGATTTCCTCTGTTACATCCGTCTAAGACTCACTCTTGATGCTTGTCTCGGTCACATGATACATTTATCCGTCCCACCCTAAAGATAATACAAAGGCTGGTTCATGAAAATACTTTCTGACATTAAACCGGTCTGTGGCCCAAAAAAGTTTGCGGACCACTGCAGTAGAGGGATTACTGTGTCAAATGGTAGTTCTATTACTAATTTTTTGAGGAACTGCCATACTTTCCTCCACTAATGGATTTTCCAGTTTAGATTTCCACTAGCAGTGAATGAGGGTTCTTTATTCTTCACAGCCTCTCCAACACTTGTTATTATCTGTCTTGTTGAAAACAGTCAGTCTAACAGATGTGAGATAGTATCTCATTGTAGTAGTTTTGCTTTGCGTTTCTCTAATAGCTTACAAAGATGAGCTTCTTTTCATATATCTGTTAGCCATTAGTCTTCTTGGGGAAATGTCTGTTCTGGTCCTCTCCCCATTTTTTAAAATTGTATTGCTGAGCTTTGTGAGTTCTTTGTATATTATGGATATTAACCTCTTATCAGAGCTGTTGTTTATAAATATCATCTCATTTGGTTGGCTGCCTTTTAGTTTTGTTGTAAGTTTCTTCAGCTGTGCAAAAGCTTTTTAGTTTGATATAATCCCATTCATTTATTGTTACCTTTACTTCCCTTGCCTTTGGGGTCAAATTCACAAGTTGTTTTCTACAACCAAGGCCCATGAGTTTAGTACCTTTTTTCTATGTAATTTATAGTTTCAAATTTTATGTTTAGGTCTTTGATCCATTTTGAATTCATTTTTGTGCAATGGAACAAGGTGTATTCCAGTTTCATTTTTTTGCATATGGCATTCCAATTTTTCCAGCATCATTTATTGCAGAAGCTTTCTTTTCTTAATTGTGTGTTTTTGTCTCCTTTGTCAAAGTTTATTTGTCCATATATACATGGTTTTATTTCTGGGTTCTCAATTCTGTTCCATTTGTATGTATGTCTGTTTTTCTGCCAAAACCATGCTGTTTTGATTATTGTGGCTCCCCGGAAGTCAGGTAGTGTCATATTTCTGGCTTCATTTTTTTTTCCTCAGGATGCTTAGGCTATTTGGTTTTCTTTATGGTTCCATAAAAACTTAGTGATTTTTTGTTCAATTTCTTCAAAAAATGACATTAGTATTTTGATAGGACTTGAATTAAATTTGTATATTGCTTTGGTTAATATGGCCATTTTAGTTATGTTACTTCTTCCAATCTATGAACATGGAACATTTTTCTATTTCATTGTGTCTTCCACAAATTTAATACTGCTTTGTAATTTTCAGTGTATAGGTCTTTCACATCTTTGTTAAGTTTATTCCTAGGTATCTTTCTGTTGTTGTTGCAAGTGTAAAAGAAATTATTTTTTAGTTTATTTTCTGAACTTTCATCACTGGCGTTTGGGAAAGCAATAGGTTTTGTACATTAATTTTGTATCTTGTGACTTTACTGTGTAAGTTTACTATTTCTAATATATTTTTGTTGGAGTCTTTGAGGTTTTCTATATACAGGATCATGAGATCTGCAGAAAGTGATACATTTACTTCTTTCCTGATATGGATGCCTTTTATTTCTTTCTCATGCCTGATTGCTTTAGCTAAAACTTCCAGAATAATTTTGAATACCAGTAGAAAGAGTAGGCAGCATTGTCTTGTTCCTGATTTTAGAAGAAAAGCCTTCATTTTTCACCATTTAGTATGATATTAGTTTATGTTTTTCATATATGACCTTTATTATGTTGAGGAACTTTCCTTTTATTCTGATTTTATTAAGTGTTTTAAACATAAAGGGATGTTGTAGCTTGTCGAATGTCTTTTCTGTATAGAATCATATAATTTTTGTTCTTTTTTCTGTGATGTGGTGGATTATATTAATTGATTAATGTATGTTGAATCATCTTTGTGCTCTTGAAATGAATCCCACTTAATCATGATGTATTATTTTTTTAATGTGTTGTTATATTTGATTTGCTAGAATTTTGTTTATGATTTTTGCTTTTGTGTTCAATAGAGATATGGTCTGCAATTTTCTTTTTTGTGTTGTCTTTGCCAGGTTTTGGTATAAGGGTTATATTGGTCTTATAAAATATGTTACGGCCTATAGGTTCTACTTTTATATTTTAAAAAACTTTGAGAAGGACATGTACCAAATCTTCTTTGAATGTTTGGTAGAGTTCACTTGTGCAGCCATCTAGTCCTGGACTTTTATTTTTGGGAAGGTTTTGATAATTGCTTCTATTTCCTCCCAGCATATGGGTCTATTTAGGTTTTCTTGTCTTTGACTCAGTCTAGGAATATTGTATAATTTTAAGAATTTATCCATTTCTCTAGGTTGTCAAATTTGGTGGCATATAATATTTCATAGTATGCTAGTATGATCCTTTGTATATCTATAATGTCTGTGGTAATTTTTTCTTTTTCATTTCAGATTTTGTTTATATGAGTTTATATGGCTCATTCCCTTGTGCATATGAGTCATTTCTCTTTTTTCCTTAGTGAGTCTAGTTGCAGGACCGTCAATTCTATTGATCTTTTCAAAGAGCCAGCTCTTTGTTGCATTAATTTTTCTATAGACTTTTTGTTCTCTATTTCATTTATTTCTGCTCTTATTATTACTATTACTTTTCATCTGTTGACTTTGGGTTGCCTTTGTTCTTCTTTTTCTAGTTTTTTCCAATGTGATTTTAGGTTGTTTCCTTGGGATCTTTCTTGCATCTTGATATAAGCTTATAAAGATATAAACTTTCTTTTTATTACTGCTTTTGCTGCATCCCAAAAATTTTGATATGTTGTGTTGTCATTCTCATTTGTTTGTGTATATCTTTTTATCTCTTCTTTTGTTTCTTCTTTGATCCAGTCATTTCTTAGAAGTATGTTGTTTAATTTCCATATTTTCATGGATTTCTTTACTTCCTTTTCGCAGTTGAATTCTAATTCCAAAGTCGTATAGTCAGAAAATATGTTTGGTATAATTTCGTCTTCCTGAATTTCTTTATGTTAGTTTTGTGGCCCAACATATGGTTTATCCTTGAGAATCTTCCAAACACACTGAAAAAGAATGTATAATTTGATGTTCTGTGATGAAATGTCCTGTAAATGTGTATTAGGTCCTTTTGGTCTGGTATGTTCTTTAATGCCGATATTTCTTTATTGGTTTTTTGTTTGTATGATCTATCCAAAGCTGTCAATGGTTTGTTGAGATCTCCAAGTATGATGGCATTTTTGGATGTTTCTGTTTTAGATCAGTAAGTTGATGCCTTAAATATTTTGGTGCTCCCTGATTTGGTGCATGTATATTTAAAAAGTGTTATGTCTTCTTTTCTTTTTTATTTTGGCATATTGTCGAAAGTTTCTTTTATTTATTTATTTTTATAAATAAATTTTTATTTTAATGGGGTGACATCAATATATCAGGGTACCTATATTCAAAGAAAACATTTCCAGGTTATCTTGTCATTTAGTTCTGTTGCATACCCATCACCCAAAGAGAAATCATCCTCCGTCACCCTCCATCCAGTTTTCTTTGTACCCCTCCCTCTCCCCCTCCCCCTCTCCCTCCTTCCCTCCCCATACCCCCAATAACCACCACACTCCTGTTCATGTCTCTTAGTCTCACTTTTATGTCCCACCAAAGTATGAAATCCTGCAGTTCTTGTTTTTTTCTGATTCACTTATTTCACTCCACATAATGTTATCAAGATTCTACCATTCTGTTGTAAGTGATCCGATGTCATCATTTCTTCTAGCTGAATAGTGTACCATGGTGTATATGTGCCCCATCTTCTTTATCCAGTCTTCTATTTTTTTACAGTGATTAAAAGCCTTTAAGCAAACTCTTGGCCAATACAGCAAGCATCCATAAAAGAGTAGTGTCCTTAACATGTTCACCAAGTCCAACTTGGCCCCATCACCATGCCAAATTCCTGAAAAATGCAACTCAACCACAGTTCAGTCTGTTAGGAGCTGTCACAGGGAGCAGGAGTCCAGGAAAAGTCCACATCCAGGAAAAGTCCTCATGGCACTGGAATTGTTGTCAGCCTTCTATACTTTGCAGCTCATGTCCAAGTCGCAATGACCGCTGCTTCTAGCTGGTAATGATTCAGGGAGACTGGAGAAGCCATTTGCAGCATGCGTGGATATGGAGCTTCTGTTCTCCTCTACCTGGAGATATGAGACCAGGTAGCTTTTCCCTGGAGCTCTGTGACTGTGGCATGGTAAAGAGAACCTTGGGATACACCAAGCTGGGTGGCAAAGGTAGATTCATAATAGAAGTTGGCAAAAGGGAGAAAGAGAGCTCTAATTTAGGAGTAGGTCCCAGCCTGAAATATGAGTGGGGCATTGAGATAGGAGGGATAAAGGAAACACTATATATTTCAAAGCAGCAGAAAATAGGACTATCAACACCCACAACAGAGATCTTTATGGGAAGAATAAAAAACCTGACTATTCAGGCAAAACATAGTTAGGTGGCCCTTGTGCAAGTGAGATCAGTTTATCTGCTTCTTGGAAGAAATACCCTAGGCTCATCCACAGTGTCATAGATGGGGCCGACGGCCCTGGGCACCTTCAGCCTTCAGTGGCTAACCCCAGCTTTCTGGGCAAGGTTAGGTCATACGTGGCTGGAGCAGGGCAGGGAGAGACTGAACCCTCCCTTAGAGGAGCGAGGGGGAAGCCTACCTTCCAGTGTCCCTGTTTCCTCACAGCAGAGGCATGTAAGCCTGGCAGGCTTTAGCTCAATGACCTTCCTTTCCACTATTGAAGCAGGACCCAGATGGCATCCTATGAGACCCCTTTGGGGCGTTGGAGCCTTTAAGGGTGTATTCTAAAAGCTGGTAGTTCCCCTGATCTCTATTGGGCTTTTTCTGCCTCTAGGTATCTTAAAAGCCATGCTCAGAAGATCTCGCTGAGGGGTTTGAGGATCCCCATCCACCTATATAAATCTTTTCCATATATCTGGAGCTATTTGGAAAAAGACAAAACAGTGTTATTAGCTGGATCTAATAAAGAAGGTAGTAGTTTGCAGGCAAAAAAGATTTGGTGTCTCCTGTTCATCAGCATTCAAAAGAAATGTAAAAATTTTTTTAAAGTAAAAAGCATGATATGGTAGACCTGTAGGAGTTCCAGGATACGACTACCCCCTTTAAAAATTTTTTTTAAATTGACCTTAAAATGTTTGCTGAGTATACTTTAATAATACCTTAACTTTAAAGATTTTAAGCATCACAAAATACAGTAAATGCTTTTGCTCCATATGCAGGAGCATTTTCAGTTAAGCCAGTTTAGGAAATCCAATAATAGAACAATGCATACAGACAATGAGCTATTACATGCTTAGCAGCCTCTCCTGTTCTGACAGAGGTTACTATAGATCCGGAATATGTATCCACTGTAATGTGGACATACAACTGTTTTCCAAAAGAAGTTATATAAGTAACATCCATCTGCCAAAGTTGTCCTGGTAGGGGTCCTTGAGGGTTAACTCCAAATGAAGGGGCAGTATAGGACCCCTTGGACAGGATTTCCCAATTTGCCATGCTGCTTCCCAAGAAAGTTAAACTGGGCTGCAGCGTTCTGGTGATGAATAGTATGAGACTGACTTGCTCAGTCTGTCATGGATGCTCCATATAATTTTCTTTTGGGTAGCTTGATTACCAAGGGCATTCCTAGGCCCTGGCTGGATGGCTAAGTGGTAGAGCATTGGCTTGGTGTGCAGGGTTCCTGGGCCAGAGCACACAGGAGAAGCGCCCATCTACTTCTCCACCCCTCCCCCTCTCCCTCCTCTCCATTTCTCTCCTCCCCTCCCACAGCCAAGCCTCCACCGAAGAGCAAAGCCACCCTGGGCACTAAGGATGGCCCCATGGCCTCTGCCTCAGTTGCTAGAATGGCTCTGGTTGCAACAGAGCAACACCCCAGATGGGCAAAGCATTCCCCACTGGTAGGCATGCCAGGTGGATCCCGGTCAGGCACATGCGGGAGTCTGTCTGACTGCCTCCTCATTTCCATCTTCAGAAAAATACAAAAAATAAATAAAGAAAAGAAAAAATACAACAACAACAACAAAAGAAGAAATGAAAAGAGTTTAAAAAAACAAACAACAACAACAACAACAAACAAAGGCATTCCCTTGTGTTAAAGCTCCAGGGAGCATGGAGTGAGCTTGGGTATGTCCTATGAAACATGGAGCTCTATGTTGACATATAAGTCTTTGAAGAAGGAGGAACTGCTGAAATACTTCATCAGCATTTGTCCCTAAGGTAGCAGTCTTTATAGTGGAAACACCATAAGTAAATATTTGCTGTCTGTCTATAGATTAAAGGGGGAATATGGCAAATGCAGAAAAGCCATGATCTTTGTGCCCCTCCCCTCCCCCAACCCCATCCCTCTCCTCCCCCCATCCTGTAACCCCAACACTGTTGTCCATGTCTCTGAGTCTCATCTTTATGTCTGACCTATGTATTGAATCATATAGTTCTTAGTTTTTTCTGATTTACTTCTTTCACTCAGTATAATGTTATCAAGGCCCATCCATGTTGTTGTAAAAGATCGTATGTCATCATTTCTTATGGCTGAGTAGTATTCCATAGTATATATATACCAAAGCTCTTTAATCCACTCATCCTCTGATGGACACTTGGGCTGTTTCCAGATCTTTTCTATTGTGAACAATGTTGCCATAAACATGGGGGTGCATTTCTTCTTTTCAAACAGTACTATGGTGTTCTTGGGGTATATTCCTAACAGTGGTATAGCTGGGTCAAAAGGCAGTTTGATTTTTAATTTCTTGAGGAATCTCCATACTGTTCTCCACAGTGGCTGCACCAGTCTGCATTCCCACCAGCAGCGCAGGAGGGTTCCCTTTTCTCCACATCCTCGCCAGCACTTATTCTGTGTTGTTTTATTGATGAGTGCCATTCTGACTGGTGTGAGGTGATATCTCATTGTGGTTTTAATTTGCATTTCTCTAATCAATAGTGATGTTCATTAGGCATATGAACATTTTTTCATATGCCTATTGGCCATCTGTGTGTCCTCTTTGGAGAAGTGTCTATTCATTTCTTTTGCCCATTTTTGGATTGGATTGTTTGTCCTCCTGGTGTTGAGATTTACAAGTTCATTATAAATTTTGGTTATTAACCCCTTATCAGACGCAATGTCAAATATATTCTCCCATTGTGTAGCTTGTCTTTTTATTCTGTTCTTATTGTCTTTAGCTGTGCAGAAGCTTTTTAGTTTGATAAAGTCCCATTTGTTTATCCTGTCTTTTATTTCACTTGCCTGTGGAGACAAATCAGCAAATATATTGCTGTGACAGATGTCAGAGAGCTTACTGCCTATGTTTTCTTCTAAGATGCTTATGGTTTCATGGCTTACATTTAAGTCTTTTATCCATTTTGAGTTTATTTTTGTGAGTGATGTAAGTTGGTGGTCTAGTTTCCTTTTTTTGCCGGTAGCTGTCCAATTTTCCCAACACAATTTGTTGAAGAGGCTATCTTTACTCCATTGTATTTCCTTACCTCCTTTGTCAAATATCAGTTGTCCATAGAGCTGTGGGTTTATTTCTGGGTTCTCTGTTCTGTTCCATTGATCTATGTGCCTGTTCTTATGCTGGTACCATGCTGTTTTGAGTACAATGGCCTTATAATATAACCTGATATCCGGAAGTGTGATCCCTCCTGCTTTATTCCTCCTTTTCAAGATTGCTGATGCTATTTGTGTTCTCTTTTGGTTCCATATAAATTTTTGGAATATGTGTTCTATATCTTTGAAGTAAGTCATTGGTATTTTAATCGGTATTGCATTGAATTTATAAATTGCTTTGGGTAATATAGACATTTTAATGATGCTTATTCTTCCTAACTATGAGCACGGTATATGCCTCCACTTATTCGTATCTTTTCTTATTTCTTTTATCAATGTTTTATAATTTTCTGAGTACAAGTCTTTAATCTCCTTGGTTAGATTTATTCCTAGGTACTTTATTTTTTTGGTTACAATGGTAAAGGGGATTGATTCCTTGATTTCTCTTTCTGACAGTTCATTATTAGTGTATAAAAATGCCTCTGATTTCTGAGTATTGATTTTATATCCTGCCACCTTGCCGAATTTATTTATCAGGTCTAGTAGTTTTTTGACTGAGACTTTAGGGTTTTCTATATACAATATCATATCATCTGCAAATAATGATAGTTTTACTTCTTCTTTTCCAATTTGGATGCCTTTTATTTCTTTTTCTTGTCTGATTGCTGTGGCTAGGACTTCCAGAACTATGTTGAATAAGAGTGGTGAAAGGGGGCACCCCTGCCTTGTTCCTGATCTTAAGGGGATTGCTATTAATTTTTGCCCATTGAGTATGATGTTGGCTGTGGGTTTGTCATAGATGGCCTTTATCATGTTGAGGTATGTTCCCTGTATTCCCACTTTGCTGAGAGTTTTGATCATAAATTTTATCAAATGCTTTTTCTGCATCTATTGAAATTATCAGGTGGTTTTTCTCCTTTCTTTTGTTTATGTGATGAATCACATTGATTGATTTACAAATATTGTATCAGCCTTGCTTCCCAAGAATAAATCCCACTTAGTCATGGTGTATGATTTTTTTCATATATTGCTGGATCCGGTTTGCTAATATTTTGTTGAGGATTTTTGCATCTAAGTTCATCAGGGATATTGGCCTATTATTTTCTTTTTTTGTGTTGTCATTACCTGGTTTTGGAATCAGAATTATGCTCGCCTCATAAAAGGAGTTTGGAAGTCTTCCTTCCTCTTGAATTTTTTGAAATAGCTTGAGAAGGATAGGAGTTAGTTCTTCTTTGAATATTTGGTAGAATTCACTTGTGAAGCCATCAGGCCCAGGACTTTCCTTTTTTGGGAGTTTTTTGATAGCTGTTTCAATCTCATTTGTTGTAATTGGTCTGTTTAGGTTTTCTCATTCTTCCAGATTGATTTTTGGAAGATTATATGATTCAAGGAATTTGTCCATTTCATCTAGGTTGTCTAGTTTTTTGGCGTACAGTTCTTCATAGTATTTTCTTACAATATTTTGTATTTCTGTTGTGTCAGTTGTTATTTCTCCACTCTCGTTTCTAATTTTATTTATTTGAGTCCTCTCTCTTTTTTTCTTGGTGAGTCTCATTAAAGGTTCCTCGATCTTGTTTACCTTTTCAAAGAACCAGCTCCTGGTTTCATTGATCCTCTGTATTGTTTCTTTAGCCTCTATGTCATTTATTTCTGCTCTGATCTTTATTATTTCCTTCCTTCTACTAGCTCTGGGCTTTACTTCCTGTTCTTATTCTAGTTCTTTTAGATGCAGGATTAAGTTGTTTATTTAAGCTTTTTCTAGCTTCTTGAGGTATGCCTGTAATGCTATAAACTTCCCTCTCAGGACTGCTTTTGCTGTGTCCCATAAATTTTGAGTTGATGTATGCTCATTATCGTTTGTTTCTAGGAATTTTTTTATTTCTTTTTTTATCTCAATGTCAACCCATTCATTATTTAATAACATGCTATTTAGTTTCCAAGTGTTTAAATGTTTTTCAATTTTTCTATTGTGGTTGATTTCTAGTTTAATGTCATTGTGATCAGAGAAAGTGCTCAATATGATTTCAATCTTTTTAAATTTGTTGAGACCACTTTTGTGCCCTAACATGTGGTCTATTCTAGAGAATGTACCATGAGCGCTTTAAAAGAATGTATATTCTGCTGTTTTAGGGTGAAAGGTTCTGAAGATGTCTATTAAATCAAGTTGATCTAATATGTCCTTTAAGTCTGCTGTTTCTTTGTTAATTTTCTTTCTTGAGGATCTATCTAATGATGTTAATGGGGAATTGAAATCCCCTACTATTATAGTATTGCTGTTGATCTCACCCTTTAAGTCCATCAAAGTCTGCTTTATATATTTAGGTGCTCCTATATTAGGTGTGTAGATATTTATAATGGTTATATCTTCTTTTTGGATTGCTCCCTTTACTATCATTATGTAGTGACCTTCTTTATCTCTAACTATGGTCTTTGTTTTGAAGTCCATTTTGTCTGATATAAGTATTGCTACCCCAACTTTTTTTTCATTTCCATTTGCATGAAATATTTTTTTCCATCCTTTTATCTTCAGTCTGTGTGCATCTTTTGATTTAAGGTGTGTCTCTTGTAGACAGCATATGTATGGGTCCTGTTTACTTATCCATGCAGTTACCCTATGTCTCTTGATCGGATCATTTAATCCATTAACATTTAAGGTTATTACTGATATGTAATTGTTTATTGCCATTTTTTTTCTTTAAAACTGTATTCATCTTTTGCTATATTCTTTTTTTCCTTTGATCTGTTTACAACAGGTCCCTTAGCATTTCTTGTAGCCTTGGTTTGGTTGCAGTGAATTCCTTGAGGTTTTTTTTTCTTGTCTGTAAAGCTTTTTATTTCTCCTTCAATTTTAAATGATTGCCTTGCTGGATAAAGTAGTCTTGGTTGTAGGTTCTTGTTCTGCATTACTTCGAATATTTCTTGCCATTCCCTTCTGGCCTCAAGTGTTTCTGTTGAGAAGTCAGAAGTCATTTTTATGGGGGCTCCTTTGTAGGTGATAGTCTTTTTTTCTCTAGCACCTTTTAATATTTTCTCTTTATCATTTAGCTTTGGTATTTTAATTATGATGTGTCTTGGTGTTGGTTTCTTTGGGTTTCTCCTTAATGGAGTTCTCTGTGCTTCCTGAACATGTGAAATGTTTTCCTGCCTTAATTGGGGGAAGTTTTCCACTATCATATGTTTGAACAAAGTCTCTATCCCTTGTTCTTTCTCTTCTTCTTCAGGAACCCCTATGATGTGGATGTTATTTCTCTTCATGTTGTCACAGAGCTCTCTTAGAGTTTCCTCAGACTTTTTGAGTCTCTTTTCTTTTTTCTGCTCTGCTTCCATGCCTTTATTTATCGTGTCCTCTAACTCGCTGATTCAATTCTCTGCTTCATCCATCCTGCTTTTAATTCCTTCCATTGTATTCTTTATTTCAGATATTGTATTTGTCATTTCTGACTGATTCTTTTTTATTATTTCAATGTCCTTTTTTATATTTGTTATCTCTTTATTTCGGTTTTCGTAATGGCCATCTATGGTTGTTCTAATATCTTTGAGCATCCTAACAATCGTTATTTTAAACTCTGCATCTGGTAATTTGGTTATAACTGATTCACTTAGGTCCTTTTCTGGGAATTTCTCTTGGTTTATTTGTGTTGTATTTCTCTGCCTCCGCATTTTCTCTTCACGGGAGTGGCTGTGAGCACACGCTCGGGTGCACAAGCATTGGTGGCCTTGGCCTTTGCCCCGCCCCTGTGTGTGATGTTATGCTTGGTCCTGAGGGCACTGGCGAGCACCTTTGCTCAGCTGTGGGTCTCCGCCTGTTTCCAGGCTTTTGCCCTGCCCTTGCAGGAGGAGCCCACTCAAGGAACAGCTGCTAGCCTTGGCTCTACCACCGGGCAGGACTGTGTGCCCAAGCTCAGCTCAGTAGCGTAACTCTGCCTCTTCTGGGCTTTTGGCTCCACCCCCATGGGAGAAGCCAGCTACCAAGTCAGACCTCAAGCCTGGGTTGCACAGGCGGGGCAAGGCTGTGCTCCTGTGCCCTTGCTCAGGGGCTGGTCTCCACCCTTTCCAGGGTTCCCGCCCTTCTCCCACAGGCTGGATTACAGGCTGCTGGCAGCTGAGTTTGACCGCTTTTGCATGCCCCCTTCTCCCCAGCTGGGCAAGATTGAGCTCACACCTGAGCCCAGTGGTAGCCAGCTGGCTTCCACCCCTGCCAGCAGAACCGCACTTTTGTCTCCCGCTGCTGCCTGCCCTCCAGCGAGCCCTCAGCCGAGTGGGTGGGGGCGTTGCAGCTCGGACCCTAAGACTCACTACTGTAGACCCAAAAGCTCCCTCCTTCTATGCGACTCTGCTCTGAGTGCTGCGGGGGAGCTTGTTTGGCTGCTCTCCTGCTTCCCTTTGCTGGTATTGCTGTTTCCGGGGGAAATATTCACTTCAGCTTTGGGGAGTGACTCGTCCCAGGGGTTAGGGTGGCTATCTCCCAAAATGTTTCTCCCTGTGCCTCCTAGATTACACTCTCTTCCTGTTACTCTGATCCTCTCCTCTCTCCCCATCCCCAGGAGCCCCGGGTGAGTGGTTGTGAGAGAGATGTTCTGTGCAGTCCCTTTAAGAAGGATCCTGGGTCTGAGAAATCAGACTCTTTCTCACAAACAGTATCCTGACTTGTTTCCAGCTAAATACTCTCTTTAGGCCTCTTTTGGGCTCTGGGGCTGCAGGCTGGGGCTTTGTTCCTGGGACTCAGGACCCTTCCCCCTCTGCTAAACTCACTTCCCACCACGTGAGTCTCTTCCGGCTGCCGTTCGCTCCGGGGAGCTGGGCAGCCCTCTCTGCGTTTCTGCTTTTCCCAACAGTCTTGGTGTGGCTTCTTCAGTGTTCCTTGGTTGAAGAGTCCTCTTAGTTTAGTCCAAAGTTGGTTTTTCCAGATGATGGTTCTTAAAATTAGTTTGTATTCCACTTTGGTTCTGGGAGGTAGCTGTTGGTATGTCCACCTACTCCAGAGCCATCTTGTCTCTCCTATTTATTTATTTTTAAAATTCATTTTAATGGGGTGACATTAATCAATCAGGGTACATAGGTTCAGAGAAAACATCTCCAGGTTATTTTGACATTTGATTATGTTGCGTGCCCATCACCCAAATGTCTTCTTGATACAATGTCTCCTTTACCATTATAAAATGTTCACCTTAGTCTCTTGTTACTTTTTTTTTCTTCTCATTTTTCTGAAGCTGGAAACGGGGAGCCAGTCAGACAGACTCCCGCACGCACCCGACCAGGATCCACCCAGCACGCCCACCAGGGGGCGATATCCCACCCCTCTGGGGCATTGCTCTGCCACATCCAGAGCCACCCCAGTGCCCGAGGCAGAGGCCACAGAGCCATTCCCAGCGTCTGGGCCATCTTTTGCTCCAATGGAGCCTCGGCTCCGGGAGGGGAACAGAGAGACAGAGAGGAAGGAGAGGGGGAGAGGTGGTGAAGCAGATGGGCGCCTCTCCTGTGTGTTCTGGTTGGGAATCGAACCCGGGACTCCTGCACACCAGGCCAACGCTCTAGCACTGAGTCAACCAGCCAGGGCTCATTTTTTATCTTGGAGTTAACATTGTCAGATATTTTTGTGGCTACATTTGCTTTTCTTTGGCTATTATTTGCTTGGAGAATAATTTTCCAACCTTTCACTTTGAGTATACTTTTGTCCTTGCAGCTTACATGTGTCTCTTGAAGGCAGCATCTGGTTGGAGTTTTTGTGTTTATTTTTTGTGTTTTTGTTGTTGTTGTTGTTTTGTATGTGACAGACACAGAGCCAGATAGAGAGACAGATAGAGGGACAGATAGGGATAGACAGACAAGAAGGGAGAGAGAAGCATCAATTCTTTGTTGCAGCACCTTATTTTATCATTGATTACTTTCTCATATGTGCCTTGACCAGAGGAATACAGCACACCAAGTGACCCCTTGTTCAAGCCAGTGACCTTGGGCTCAAGCTGGTGAGCCTTGCTCAAACCAGACGAGCCTGTACTCAAGCTGGGGACCCCAAGGTTTCAAAACTGGGTCCTCTGCATCCCAGTCTGATGCTTTATTTACTGTGCCACTACCTGGTAAGTCTGGGCTTTGGTTTTTGATCCAATCTACTATCCTATGCTTCTTTATTGGTGAGTTCAGTCTATTTACATTTAGGGTAATTATTGATGCTTGAGGATTTCCTACAGCCATTTTATGTTTTGTTTTCTCATAGCTCTGTGTCTCGTATTGTTCTTTTCTTTTATGTTTCTGTCAGTTGTTTTTGCCTGGTGGTTGTCCATACTTCTTTCTTCTGTTTCTTTTTTTGTTAAACTATGTGTTTCAGTAGTGGATTTTTATGGGTGGTTACTATTAGATTATTAAGAGATACATTTTCATGTGTAGAAAGGTCCCCTGTTTTATGAGTGCTTTTTCACTCCATCCTCCTTTGCTACTCCAGATCTCTATCCTGTTCTTTTTTGTTATTGTTGTCACAGATTATCTTTGCTTTTATTGTTACCTTATTGGAGCTTTTTCTTGTAATTCTGATTTGTTTTTTGTTTGTTTATTTGTTTGTATCTGGACAAATAACTCCCTTGAGTATTTCCCGCAGTGAGTATTCGCTGGTGATAAATTCCCTCAGTTGTTATATGTCTACAAAGTTTTTATTCTTTATATTTGAAGAATAGCGTTGGTGAATATAGTATTATTTGTTGGTAATTTCTCTTTTCCAATATTTTAATGTTTGAGTCTACTCTCTTCTGGTTTCTGCTGAGAAGTCTGATGGTAACCTGACAGGCCATCCTTTATATGTTGTTTTTCTTTTTTCTAACTGCCTGAGGATTGTTTCTTTGTCATTGACTTTTGATAATTTTATTACGATGTGCCTTGGAGAATGTCTATTTGGGTTGAGGTAAATTGATATTCTATTTACTTTATGTATTTCAGGATCTAACTAGTTCCATAGACTTGGGAATTCTGATCAATTATTTGTTTGAATGGGCTCTTCATTTCCTTTTCCTTCTCTTATTCACCTGATATACCCATTATTCTTATATTGCTTCTTCTGATGGAGTCAGACAATACTTGTAGAGCTCTCTAATTTTTTTTAAATTCATGAGAGTCTCTCTTCATCTCTCTGTAGCATCTCTAGTTGCCAATCTTTGATGTCACTAATTCTCTTCTCTACCTGTCCTGTTATCAGTTTTCAATTCATGTACTGAGATTTTCACCTCTTTTTCAAGTTTTAGTCTCATTGGTGAGGTATTCATTTTGTTCATTATTTGGTTTTTTGAGCTCATTAAATTGCCTATCAATGTTTTTTTTTCCATCTCACTGAGTATTTTCAGAACTTCAATCTTGAATTCTTTATCATTGAACTCTAAGGTTTTTGTTTGTTTAAGCTTGTTTTCTGAAGATTTTTTTTTGGAATTATATTTCTTTCTTGTGTAGTGATGATATTTGATTTCTTCTTCTTTAATGCCATTTGTGAGTGATATCATTAAGATTTCTTATAAAAAGACAACTTTAGTACATTTGGTGCACAGATCTTTCAGGCAAGCCTATGAGCTTAGCTGTGGTTGCTTCATTGCATTATAGCTTTTCAATTTGTTGAAATTTCAAGAGGAGAAATCAAGGTTATCTCTCAGACCATTTTTACTCTGATGTCATCTCTAAATCTTTACTTAAAATGTAATGTTAATATTAAAAATGTGTAAGGAAATATTAAAAAATGTATGTTTTTCCTGTTTCCATAAATTGATTATGAAACAAACATAAATTTAAGTTAATAAAACTGAAACAGAAACTAATTTTATTTTTTGAAAAAAAAGTCACTCCTGAGGGTCAGTGAGCATTAAAAAAAACTCATTACTCAGAGGATTAAAGCAGTTTCACATAAATTAAAATTTGAATTTTAGTAATATGAATTCAAAAGCTACTGGGGATTTTGAATTTTTACAGGAATACAAACTGCTAGAAATGTATTATTTTAAGTATATGCTCTATTTAATGTTTAAATGTAATTTTATGAAGGTATTTATTCTTTAATGAATTATTCCAGTTTTCAATGTATCAAATGAGTTATTGACTATAAAAGAATTTTTATTAATGTTTGGCCTGAAAGTATTAATTAAAGTGAATTTTAGAAATTTTATAAAATCATTAAGCAAAGAAATAATAGATCTTTTTTCAGTATTTGCCTCACATTTCAGTTAATATCCAGAAGATATAGTCATGTTCTTAAGGTAAATTACCACAAACCAAGTTACAAATGTAGAAATGGATCTCTTCTATATTTCATTGGTGATGAAAGTTGAGAATATATATGTATTCTATTTTTTAAATTAATTTTACTAGGGTGACATCAATAAATCAGGGTACATATGTTCAAAGAAAACATGTCCAGGTTATCTTGTCAATCAATTATGTTGCTTACCCATCATCCAAAGTCAGATTGTCCTCTGTCACCTTCTATCTAGTTTTCTTTGTGCCCCTCCCCCTCCCCTTTCCCTCTCCTTCTCCCCCCACCCCCCATAACCATCACATTCTTATCAATGTCTCTTAGTCTCACTTTTATATCCCACCTATGTATGGAATAATGAAGTTCCTGGTTATGTATTCTAATTTGCTAACTTATGATATGGTGGTATTGAGAATTTTTGCTTTGAGAATGTGGACTGTGTTATGATTCTTTCCAATGACTAAAATGGTTTTTCCAGTTACACAGAAAGGATGAGAGAGTCCCAGAATACTGCGCTTCTTAAACAGGAAATGTGATATAGAGTTTGGAACAAGGATCCAGACTGTTTGGTATTGCATTTCAGCTGTGTTGCTTGGTAACTTTGTAGCCTTAGGCAAGTACCATCACCTTTCTGTCCTTTGTTTTTTGTTTGTTTGTACAATTAGGATAAGAATAATACCTATGCTCATAAGATTATTGTTTGGATTCAACGACTTAATAGTTTTAAAGGACTGAAAACAGTATTTGACATATAAGCAGTCATTAATAATATTATTATGAGCCCTGGCCGGTTGGCTCAGCGGTAGAGCATCGGCCTAGTGTGCGGAGGACCCGGGTTCGATTCCCGGCCAGGGCACACAGGAGAAGCACCCATTTGCTTCTCCACCCCTCCGCCGCACCTTCCTCTCTGTCTCTCTCTTCCCCTCCCGCAGCCAAGGCTCCATTGGAGCAAAGATGGCCCAGGTGCTGGGGATGGCTCTGTGGTCTCTGCCTCAGGCACTAGAGTGGCTCTGGTCGCAACATGGCGATGCCCAGGATGGGCAGAGCATCGCCCCCTGGTGGGCAGAGCATCGCCCCATGGTGGGCGTGCCAGGTGGATCCCGGTCGGGCGCATGCGGGAGTCTGTCTGACTGTCTCTCCCTGTTTCCAGCTTCAGAAAAATGCAAAAAACAAAACAAAACAATAATATTATTATGATTCTATACAACTTATATCCTGCTCTCTGACATTTTCATTTAAACTATTGTGTTAACCACAACTATAATAATATCTGAAAATTATTGACTGTCATTATGAAGAGGAAACCCTAGTGTCACTTGAAGTCTTGTTCTCTAATTTGAATAAATAATCAGAATAGAGATGGAAAGAAAGAAAATCACAGAGCATTTAACAATGCATCAAGTTATGCTAGTACCTCTCTCTCCAATGAAGACAGACACTTTTTAAATATAATATACTGGTTAAAATCTATTCCAGGAATTAATGTGATAGAATCAAAATCCATTCATGATGTTCACTGGCTATAGTATTATTCAGGTATCTGTTAGCATGTTGTATGGTGTAACTGAATAATGAAACACTTACTCAATTTGCAGATCTGCAGTACAGTGTATTTCTGAACTAGCTTAATGTTTCATCAATGTTCATTATGAAAAAGACAGATAATAAAAAGATTGCCCAGCTATCTCATAGCAGAAACCTTATAAGTAATGGCTGATTGAGGTATAAGATCATCTGAAAATCCAGGTAATCTACCCCTCTTTTCTTATTTTCTTGTCCCATGAGACTTTCTTTTATTTACTTCATGCTACTTAAGGTAAAGAGATGTCGAAAGTTACCACTAAATGTGCAGTTACAATTTCTTACCTGAATTAAAGTCTCTCAGAATTAAAGCAGCCTTTTAAGTAGACAAATACCTATAGAAAAAATTTCAAGAACATCAAGTGCTGACATCTTTCCTGTCTTGAAGACACTTTTTGGTAACAGAATGATTTTGAAATCTAAAAGGTAATACAGAATGCTGACTAATAACCTCAGTAGTGAAATAAGAAGGATAAATTCAATGTAAGTCTTTCTTTTGTAAGAGAAATGCCAATTTCTTGATGATATTTAGAATTAATTAAGTACATGCTTTGTTCCACTCATTATACCTCAGGTGAGATTCCCTTTTAATACACCTTTTATATAGTGCATTTAGAATAAAGTTTACAAGAATAGCATCCTAGATTTGTGTAGGTCAATGTGGTATCTATTAGCATTAACCACTTGAGGAAATGTAATTTTATTGGCAAAGGCAGCACCAAATGTCTTAGACCTGTAATTATAGGCAGAGTGGTACTAAAGTACATCTTAATTCAAAGTCATTGCCAATTCTGACCTTTTTTACTCAAATGTGAACAGAAAGATGTCAAATTCTTTCTTACAAGTGGGCCTGTAAGCATCTGGCTTCTTCTGGAATGGAGAATAAATTCTAGCTCAAGATAGTTGTGAAATAAAATAGATCAATCAATATGTGAGTCCTTAGTTTACTGCTGTATATAAATTAACTTCTTTTATTCACATTCTTCTTTTATTGTGGTAAAATGTACATAGCAAAATTTACCATTTGAACCATTTGTATGATTACAATTCAGTGGCACTGACTACACTCACAGTGTTGTAAAACTGTCGTCACCACTACTCATCTCAAACAGAAATTCTGTACCCATTGAATAACAACTCTCCATTCTCTCCTCTCCCTAGCTCCTGGAAACCACCATTCTACAATCTGTCTCTATGAATTTTCCTATTCTAAGGACCTTATATAAATAAAATCATGCAGTATTTGTCCTTTAATGTCTGACTTCTTTCACCTACCATAATGATTTAAAGTTTCATTCATGTTGTAACATGTACTAGAATTTTCTTCCTTTTAAAGACTGAATAATAGTATATTATATATGTATAGATATAATATATATTGCATATTGTTTATCCATCTGTCTGTCAATCGACATTTAGATTACATTCTTAAGAGGTTTTATGAAAGTGATCAGAAAGCTTACATTTGGGTATATTAGAGTAGAGCCCTCGATCTTGGTACATTGTATTTGCTTATAATTTTTCCCTCCTCTCTACCCTTATCATGGTTAATTATGAGTAAAAAATGTTTCACAACTCCATTTACATTGGGCTTTGTCATGTAATTTGTTTTGGCCCAGAAAGTGTAAATAGAAGTTTCAGTGTGCCAGTTCTGAGCTAAGGCTTTAAAGGGTTTTGAATGTTCTTGTTGGCCTCTCTTGGGCTTCTGCCATTACCATGAGAAAAATATGGCCTGTGTAACTACTGCTCCTATAAGGAGAAGACACATGGTACAGATATGAACCAACTCACACACTGAAATAAAGGTAGCCAATCCTAGAAGAATCAGGCACAACTACATACAACCATAGACCTATGAGTGAGGAATATGATTATTGTTTTAAGTTACTGAGTTTAGGGTTATTTTTAACATAATTTTTAAAAAGCAGTAGCTGATTAATACAGGTCTTGCTGAGAAAGGAAAAAACTTCTCTCCCATAGTTCTAGAGCTTTTGTAGGTTGTGGGTAGAGAGAATTCTTTCCAGGAAAATTTCTTTCTGATAGTGACCCAGCTTGGAAAAACCCTGGCTTTTCTTTGTCCTCAAAAGCAAAAATGATAGTTTGGATTGAGATGAGTACTGAGACCCCAGATTGCTTTCTTGTTGTTTTAATAAATGGAGCCTCAACTGTGTTTTTTTCAATTACTAAGGCTCTGGTGAGGATGATTAAATTTTATGGCAGACTTTTGATTTTACTTCTGTTCTTCTAAGTGCTTTGTACATCTTCTTATCCTGCACTTCAGTGCCTTCTTGAAGCTGAATATTTATCATACCTGAGGCTCCTTCCTGATTTTTTCTGATTCTTTCACCCTTTAGTTTCAGCCTTCAAGCTTATCTTTTCTTTAAGGTGACATTGGGGGTCCATTGTTAAGAGGCCCTCTCAAATAGGTATTGGTGGACATTATTCAAAATCTCAATCAGTGAGCATTTTGGGTGATGTCTGGCAGAGAATAAGATGGCCTTCTTTTGCCATATGTTCTATGACTACTGCCTACATGGGGTTTTATAATGATTCCCAAGTATGATTGAAAAATGGATGGACCAAACTCATTTCTTGGACAACATTTCAGATGAAATTAATATAAACAATTCCAAATATAAACTTTTAGGCTATAGCTTTTAATTGTTATTATTTGGAAAAAAAATAGTTGCTAAACTATTACTTTAAAAATTGTCAAATATTTTTTTCAGTTTTCTCTTTTCTTCCTTTTTGTCATCTCTTCTTGCTTTTCTAGTCACATTGACAAGCAAATGTATTGTTCTTAAAACACTGGCCAATGGAGATGTGAATTATAATTTATTTGAGCAGTTGATAGTATCATATTGAAAAACAGTCATATATGTTAATAAAAATAATCACAGCTTATAACTAAAGAGTTTAGGGGTAAAGTTTGAGTTTTATCATAAAACTTCTTTGGGTTTTTTTACCTTGAAATTTTGATTAATTCCCTTTAATAAAGTAAAAGCTATATTTTAGTACTAATATTAAAAATAATCACTATAATATAGTTTTAAAGAGTTGAGCATATGTATAATTGCCCATGGGAATTAAGGTGCCTATCTCAGAAAGTTACTTTATCCACTGATGACTTTAACTAATGTCAGATTGACTGATAGTGTGCCTACAGAGATTGCCTATTCATGTGTTAAGGGTAAAATAAGTCCAATATTAGTATCCATTTTTCTTGAGAAAAGGAGAAGAAAGAAAATGACACCATCTTTTGGTGACATCATGGAAAGATCAATCTTTATTTTCAATTGGCTCTTTAAAAAATCTTCTTTAATTTAGAATAGTCTTATGAAAACTATAAGTAACACTATATAAAAAGCAGATTGAGAAATTCATGTCTGGAATAGAATGTTGTTCAATATGCAAATGTGATTTGTTTAAAGGAGTCTGCTGTTTAAGAAATACACACTTGCACATACAAGTATGACACTGAACTGAAATGTGTATGCTGTTTTCAGTAATTTGCATCTTCTGATAGTTGATGCAATTTTGCAGAAACTTCCAAAGGTTTAGTTTGGGGTAAATAATAATCATTTAATGTATTAATCTTACATTCTCAAAAATGTCATTTGTTTCCTTGGGACAAGAATGTCAAATCAAATTTACTCATAGATCGATGTCCTCTCATGGAAATTCTGGTAGGCTGTATGAATATTTCACAAAATATGCCAACTAAAGTAAAGCTGTTTACAATGAGGTTGTGTAATTGAATGATGACCTTTCGCATGCTAGAGCTGGCCCACAGGCTCAACATTTGGCATTTTATACTATAGGATTTTTCAGGTTTATTTTTTCAAGTAATCAAGATAAAACTGTTTCATAGGCTCTTAGGCTTGGGAAGGATTTTGAGATCCCATTCATTGATGTAAAATTGAATCCTTTTCTCTTCAGTGGAATGTTTTGTACATATGTGGTGCTGATGACAATATGTATCCTACTTGACAGCACTTTTAGAAAAATAACAATAGAAACTGTGCTTAAAGTGGAGGGCAAGAAATTTAAGTTGGATACAAAGAACCTGCTCACAGACCAAAGCAGATGAAATATAGCTATTAGTATTGTCAATCTCTCACTTTGTGGTTGAATATTTATAGATGTATTTTGTTAAAGTATATTGCACAATCTTAATTTTTACATTTTATTTTTCTTATTATTTAGATTAACTCAATTTGTGGTGTTGTAGGATGAAAAGAACGTAATGGTGAGTAGAAGCTTAGCCTGAGTTTATTTAACTTGGTTCAATGATTGGATTTAGCACTTATTCTTGTCCAGACATAGCTCTAATACAAGGAGTTTGATTAAAAGTAAGAAAATTATAAGATACAGACATATAAATGGAGTGACAATGTATTACATTTCAGTGGAAAATATTGTGCTCCTGTGAGTAATATTCTGTTATCCTCCACCTAAGGTATCGACCTCCCAGAATCTGATCCAAATCTAGAGGGAAATGTTGGTTGTCATCTTAGCATCTATTTCTTTATTTTATGTTACTAACTAAATATCTATTTTTATCTAATTGTCACTTACTCCACCACATAGCTTATGTGCCACAGGAGAATATGGTTGACCAAAGCCCTTAAGATTCTGATTAGACTAATATAGTCATTTCTGTTTTAGTTTGTAGATAACCTGGCTTAAATCAATTTTATGCAATGGGAAACAAAAATAACTTTTCTGAGGGGGGGATCCAAGATGGAAATGAAATAAAAGGATTTTCCAATTGCTTCTTGCCAGGACCAAACTAGAGTTATAATTAATTAAAGAACAATCATCCTGAAAAACTAACTCAGAACTAAATGAAGAAGAGTCTCTTAAACAAGGACTCACAGAAGAAGCCACATTGAGACTTGTAAGAAGGGTAGAGATTCAACAAATGGCTGGTCTTTGTTCCCAGAAGTGAACAGTGGATGAGGTTGCAGAGTGTCATCTCAGCTTCAGGAGAGGTTATCCATGAGAGATGTAGGTCTTAAGTCCCAGGCCAGATGCTCCAGCCTAGAGCACAGAGCCAAGAAACAATGCTCACATAGCATTTGACAGTGAAAAGAGGTGAGTCTTTTCTCTGCCAGAAAGAGATGGGAGATATCAGAGGTGCAGGTACTCTCTTAAAGGACCAACACAGAAAATCTCATTTACAGCCACTTACCCTGGGCTCCAGCAGAAGGAGAGCTGATTAGACTAGAGTTGTGAGAAGAAAGTGTGAGATTGGAAGCCTTGGGGAGAGACATGGTAGGGGAACAGCTGCCAAATTGCCCATGTTGAATCATTTTTCAAAACGACACTCACCATCTTTCTTAGATGGAGCAATCCCTTCCATGTGGGATCAGCTTGAGGGAATGTAACTGCTCCATCCTTGGGAATCTCTTTTCCCCACCCTATGGAGATTGGGCCCTGCTAAGAGTAAGCACCCTTAACCAGAGACCAGAGGGCTAAACATATTTAAGAAGTAACAGTGACTTAATTGTCTGTCTTAGAAGCCAGAACTATTCCCTTCACTTTTCCAAGAATATGACTGGTGCTTTCCCCTCACAGATGAGTCAGTAGAAACTGTCCAGGCTGTTGGGACCAAATATGCGAGTTTCAGAGGTTTCACCCACCTAACTCCTAGAGGCTACACCCATTGAGGAGTGAGCAAAAATTTAGGACACCTGGGGCTCTGAGGTAGAAGCAACACCCACCACCTTTCTGATGCTTGACAAGGCACATCCTCATCAAGGAAGATTACTAAACCCAGCCTCTCTAATGTGCCAAAAGCTTTATTCAGGAGTTAAGCCTAACAGTTGTCTAGCAGACAGAGGCAGCAGAAGGCAGATCTCAGGAAACTTTGGGTCTTTTGCTGATCTTCTCCCCAGCTCAGTGCTGGTAAAAGCTAACTTAGGTGTGCAACTTGTTCCAGGCAGTGGCAGCGGCAACCTCATAGCTGGATCACCAGGTTACTAATTCAGGAAGGAGAGACATGGAGAGAGGCTCCAGAAAAAACAAACTCTCCCATTGTTGGAGCCTGCAAACGCTAACAAGCCCTGACTACCAACAAGACTGAGGCCTAGTATATGTCATAGCCATAGAGACATATCAACTGCAAATCTCTACCTAAACATGCCACAGGGGCAGAGCCTGGAGTACAGTGACACTGAGCAGGAGAGAAAGAAAAAAGAAAAAGGAAGAAAATAACCTCAAAAATAAGAATAATCCATAGTCTCTATAAATTTTTCCACTTTTTTTTGTTCCTTTCATTTTCTTATCTTTATTTTTTTTCTTCCACCTTGGTCCTTTGCTCATCTTATTCTTTTCTTTTCATCTTAAACTACATTACCCATAGGTGTTACATTTTCCATTTTTTTTTCTTTCTCTCTATGAAGGTTATACTCGAAAAACCTTAACTCTCTCCATTTTTTTTATTCTTTTTTTCTTTTTCTTTTTCTTCCCTCTCTATTAGTTTCTTCTTTTCTCTTTCACTTTTCCTTTTATTCAATCCTCACTCAAAATTATTTTATTTTGTATTCAAAATTTTTCTTTGTGGTATTTTGTGTGCTTTTTACTTAGCTTTTTAACTCATTAGCATTCCCCCCAACCTCACCTCTCCATTCTATGTAGTTTTTGTTCCACTTAGTACAATAATATTTTTTTCTTTTTCTTGTTTTCTTCTTATCCCTTTCACTATATCTCTCATTTGACCATCATGTGCAAGCATTATTTTATTCTTGACTCAATTTTTTTTCCTTTTTTGCATTTGTGGGTCCCTACCTCACTTTTTTTGCCCCTTTGTCACTTCTCCCCAACTGAGGCCTTCCATTCTATGTAGTTTTTGATCCATTTAGCACAATATAATTCTCAGTTTTTCATTGTATTTTCTCCAAAAACATTTTTTTCATTACTTTTTTATTATCTTTTTTTTTACTTTTTATTCTTTATTAACTCTCATTGCCAAGAAGGAAAAGGAAATCAAATATTGTGGATAAAAAAGACAGAGATATAGCACAGATAGATGATGAAAAATCTACAGAAAAAATTTTAATAGATTAGAAACTTTGGAGTTAAATGAAAGATAATTTAAAACAGAAATTCTGAAAATACTCAAATATATACAAGAAAACACAGAAAGGCAATTTAAGGAGCTCAAAAAACAACTCAATGAACCGAAAGAATATTTTACCAAGGAAATGGAAACTATGAAAACAAATCAAACAGAGATGAAAAACTCAATTTATGAACTGAAAAACAAAGTAACAAGCTTAGCTAATAGAACAGGCCAGATAGAAGAGAGGATTAGTGACATAGAAGAGAGGCAACTTGAAGCACAACAGAAAGGAGAAAGACTCACAAATTTAAAAAAAAATAAAAAAACCCTACAGGAATTGTCTGACTCCATCCAAAAGAGTAACAAAGAATAATAGGTATATCAAAAGAAGGAGAGAGAGAAAATGGAATGGAGAACATATTCAAACAAATAATAGACGAGAACTTCCCAAGCCTATGAAAAGAACTAAAGCCTTGAATGCAAGAAACAAAAAGAACACAGACTTATCTTCACCCCAACAAACCTACTCCAAGGCACACCATAATGAAATTGGCACAAACCAAAGACAAAGAAAAAATTATCAAAGCACACAGAGAAAAGAATACAACATATAAAGGAAGGCCTATTAGATTATCATCAGATTTCTCAGCAGAAACTCTATAAGTTAGAAGAGAGTGGACTCTAATATTTAAAGTTCTGAAAGAGAGGAACTTTCAGCCAAGAATACTATACCCATCAAAGCAATCCTTCAAATACGAAGAAGAAATAAAAACATCCAGAGATACAGAAAAGATGAGGGAATTTATCATCAGAAAACCCCCACTTAAGGAAATACTAAAGGGGTTTTCCAAAAAGATACAAAGAACAAAACAAAATAAAACCACAACTAAACCTCCATCAAGAACACAATAAAATAAAATTTAAACTGTGACAACAAAAACAAAAAAGGGGAGAGGATGAAGATTAACAGTAGCAAAAGGAGGATGGAATGCAGAAGCACTCATAAGATAGTATACTACAATAAACATGGTAGGTACCCTTTCCATTACTTAATGGTAACCACCCCTGAAAAAACCACCACAGAAGAACATGACTTGAAAAAAGAAGTAACAGAGGAAAGGAGTATGGATTACAACCAAATGAAAGCAAATGATAGAAAAACAAAAGAGAAGAATCAAACAAGATACAAAACTAACAGAAAGCAATAGGAAACCCTCAAGTGTTAATAGTTACACTAAATGTAAATGGATTGAACTCACCAATAAAAAGACACAGAGTAGCAGAATGGATTAAAAAAGAAAATCCAACTGTATGCTGCCTACAAGAAACATATTGAAGCAACAAGGATAAAAACAAATTCAAAGTGAAAGGCTGAAAAACAATACTCCAAGCAAATAACATACAAAAAAAGCAGGTGTAGCAATACTCATATCTAATAATGCTGTCTACAACACAGCAAAAGTAATCAGAGACAAAAATGGTCATTTCATAATGATTAAGGGGACATTGAATCAAGAAGACATAACATTTCTTAATATATATGCACCAAACCAAGGAGCACCAAAATATATAAGACAGCTACTGACTGACCATAAACAAAAAGTGACAAAAATACAATCATACTTCGAGACCTCAATACACCACTCATGGCTCTGGATCCTTCATCTAAACAGAAAATCAATAACAAAATATTGGCCTTAAATGAAACACTAAAGCAATTGGATATGATAGACATCTACAGGACATTTCATCCCAAAGTGACAGAGTATACATTTTTCTCTAATATACATGGAATATTCTATAGAATTGACCTTATGTTGGGCTACAAAAATAACATTAGCAAATTCAGAAAAATTGAAATTGTACCAAGCATATTTTCTGATCATAAAGACTTGAAACTAGAATTTAACTGCAAAAAAGAGGAAAAAACCCCACAAAAATGTGGAAACTAAGCAACATACTTTTAAAAAATGAGTGGCTCAAAGAAAAAATAAGTGCAGAGATCAAACGATACATACAGACAAATGAAAATAACAATATGATATATCAGAATCTCTGGGATGCAGCAAAATCAGTAATAAAGTGAATTTCATATCACTTTAGGCCTATATGAACAAACAAGAGAAAGCCCAAGTAAACCACTTAACTTCACACCTTAAGGAACTAGAAAAAGAAGAACAAAGACAACCCAAAACCAGCAGACAAAAGTAAATAATAAAAATCAGAGCAGAAATAAATGAAATAGAGAACAGAAAAACTATAAAAAAATTAATAAAACAAGGAGCTGGTTCTTAATTGATAAAACCTTGGCAAGACTCACCAAGGGAAAAAAGGGACTCATGAAAACAAAATCCATAATGAAACATGAGAAATCACCACAGATATCCAAAGAATTATTGTAGAATACTATGAAAAACTATATGCCACCGAATTCAACAATCTAGAAGAAATGGATAAATTCCTAGAACAATACCATCTTCCTAGAATGAGTCATAAAGAAGCAGAAAGCCTAAACAGACCCATAAGCAGGGAGGAAATAGAAACAACTATTAAAAACCTCCCCGCCTGACCACACGATGGCGCAGTGGATAGAGCATTGGAATGGGATGCAGAGGACCTGGGTTTGATACCACTATGTCGCCAGCTTGAGCACGGGCTCATCTGATTTGAGCAAAGCCCACCAGCTTGAACCCAAGGTTGCTGGCTCCAGCAAGGAGTTTTTCTGTCTGCTGAAGGCCCACGGTCAAGGCACATATGAGAAGAAAATCAATGAACAACTAAGGTGTTGCAACGCGCAATGAAAAACTAATGATTGATGCTTCTCATCTCTTCGTTCCTGTCTGTCTGTCCCTATCTATCCCTCTCTCTGACTGACTCTCTGTCTCTGTAATAAAGTAAATGAAAAAAAAAAAACACAAAAACCTCCCCAAAAATAAAAGTCCAGGCCCAGATGGTTTTACTAGTGAATTCTATCAAACATTCAAAGAATACTTGGTTTTTATTCTACTCAAAGTCTTCCGAAAAATTAAAGAAGAAGCAATACTTCCAAACAAATTTTATGAGGCCTACATAATTCTCATACTGAAACCTGGCAAGTTGGGAACAAAAAAAACCCTACAGACCAATATCTTTAATGAATACAGATGCTAAAATACTAAACAAAATACTAGCAAATCGAATACAACATATTAGAAAAATAATACATCATGATCAAGTGGGATTCATTCGAGAATGTGAAGGATGGTTCAATATACATAAAATGGTTAATGTAATACACCATATCATCAAAAACAAAAACAAAAACCACATAATCTTATCAATAGATACACCAAAGCATTCGATAAAATACAACATAATTTTATGTTTAAAACACTCAACAAAATGGGTATAAAAGGAAAATATCTCAACATGATAAAAGCCATATATGATAAACCATCAGCTAAAATCATATTAAATGGCATCAAACTGAGGACTTTCTCCCTTAAATCAGGAACAAGACAGGGTTGTCCACTCTCTCCACTCTTATTTAATATGGTGTTAGAAGTTCTAGCCAGAGCAATCAGACAAGAAAAAGAAAGAAAAGGCATTTATGTTGGAAAAGAAGAAGTAAACATTCCACTTTTTGCAGATGATATGATTCTATACATTGAAAACCTCAAAGACTCCACAAAAAGATTACTAGAAACAATAAACCAATACAAGAAGGTCAGAGGATACAAAATTAATATACAAGAGTCCATTGCCTTCCTATATGCCAACAATAAAACATCAGAAAACAAACTAAAAAATTATAACCCCCTTCACGTTTTCAAAAAACAAATTAAAATACTTATGAATAAACATAACAAAGAACGTAAAGGACCTATATAATGAAGACTACAAGTCATTGTTAAAGGTATTAGAAAAAGATACAATGAAATAGAAAAATATTTTTTGTTCCTGGATAGGAAGAATAAATATAATCAAAATGACCATATTACCCAAAGCAATATACAAATTCAATGCAATTCCCATCAAAATTCCAATTGTATTTTTTAAAGAAATGGAACAAAAAATCATCAGATTTATATGGAACTATAAAAAACCCCTTAAGATAGCCAAAGCAATCTTAAGGAAAAAGAAAGAAGCTGGGGGCATTACAATACCTGACTTCAAATTTTATAATAGAACCACGACAATCAAAACAGCTTGGTATTGGCAGAAAGGTAGACACTCAGATCAATGGAATGGAATAGAATGTCCAGAAATAAAACCACATATATGTGGTCAAATGATTTTTGATAATGGGGCCAACAACACACAATGGAGAAAAGAAAGCCTCTTCAACAAATGGTGCTGGGAAAACTGGAAAGCCACATGCAAAAGCATGAAGCTTGACTACAGTTTGTCCCCTTGTACTAAAATTAATTCAAAATGTAACAAAGACCTAAATATAAGACCTGAATCAATAAAGTACATAGAAGAAAATATAGGTATTAAACTCATAGACCTTGGTTACAAAGAGCATTCTATGAATTTGACTCCAAAGGCAAGTGAAGTGAAGGTAAAGATAACTGAATGGGACCACATCAGACTAAGAAGTTTTTGCTCAGCAAGAGAAACTGACAACAAAATAAACAGAAAGCCAACTAAATGAGAAATGATATTTTCAAACAACAGCTCAGATAAGGGCCCAATATCCAAAATATACAAAGAACTCATAAAACTCAACAACAAACAAACAAACAATCCAATAAAAAAAGGAAGAGGACATGAACAGACACTTCTCCCAGGAAGAAATACAAATGGCCAACAGATATATGAAAAGATGCTCATCTTCATTAATTATTAGTGAAATGCAAATCAAAACTGCAATGAGATACCACCTCACCCCTGTTAGATTAGTTATTATCACCAAGAAAGGTAATAACAAATGTTGGAGAGGCTGTGGAGATAAAGGAACCCTCATTCACTGTTGGTGGGAATGTAAAGTAGTACAATCATTATGCAAGAAAGTATGGTGGTTCCTCAAAAAACTGAAAATGGAACTACCTTATGACCCAGCAATATCTCTACTGGGTATATGTCCCCAAAACTCAAAAACATTGGTACGTAAAGACACATGTAGCCCCATGTTCATTGCAGCTTTGTTCACAGTGGCCAAGACATGGAAACAACCAAAAAGCCCATCAATAGATAACTTGATAAAGAAGATGTGGTACATATAGACTATGGAATACTAGTCAGCCATAAGAAATGATGACATCAGATCATTTACAACAACATGGATGGATCTTGATAACATTATACAGAGTGAAATAAGTAAATCAGAAAAAACTAAGAACTTCAGGATTCCATACATAGGTGATACATAAAAACAAGACTAACACACATTTACAAGAGTTTGGTGGTTATGAGGGGGGCCCAGGGAAGGGAGGAGAGGGATGGGGAAGGGGGGGCAGAGAAAACCAGATACAGGAGTCCCCAAACTTTTTACACAGGGAGCCAGTTCACTGTTCCAGTGCTCCTCTCACTGACCACCAATGAAAGAGGTGCCCCTTCCGAAAGTGCGGCAGGGTCCAGATAAATGGCCTCAGAGGGCCACATGCAGCCCATGGGCCATAGTTTGTGGATACCTGAATAGAAGGTGACGGAGGACAATTTGACTTTGGGTGATGGATATGCAACATAATTAAATGTCAAAATAACCTGGAGATGTTTTCTCTGAACATATGTACCCTAATTTTTTAATGTCACCCCATTAAAATTTATAAAAAAATAAAATAAAATTTGACTCTTTAAAAGAAAAAAAAAGAAAAAAATTAAAGAAAAAATAAATTGAGAGAAAGAATTATAAGTTTAAAGAATAAACTGGCAATAAATAAGTACATATCTATAATAATTTTAAATGTATTTGGATTTAAGTGCTCCAAGCAAAAGACATAAGGCAACTGAATGTATAAAAACCCCATAATACATATATATGCTTTCTATAACAGACCCACCTCAGAACAAAAGATAGAGACAGGCTGAAAGTGATGGGATGAAAAGAAAATATTTTGTGTAAATAGAAATGGAAAAAATAAAAACTGGGATAATAATATTTATATCTGAGAATATAGTCTTTTTGGCTGAGAGAGCCATGAACACCACATATTTTAAAATATAATTCCATGACAGCCATACAATATATTTAACACTAAATACAAGTAAATGTGTGCATTTTATGTAAGATCAACACTTTTAAAGTACTATAAGTCTCTAAATTCTTTTTAATAACGTTGTTATGCTGTTGCTAACCAATGATGAATAAAGTACTTCTTACCATTAATGTGACATCTGGGGCCGCATGGTTTTGCTGATGGCTTTATAGTCTGATTGATATGTGGCGAGGTTAAGCTTCATGCAGGCATTGAAACTTTTATCCATTAAATATGATCATAAGTTGGTCTTAACGTTCTTTAGATGTGAGAAAGACTGCTCACATGCATATGTAGAGCCGAACATTGTCAGTACAGCAATAGTCACATGCTGCAGTGTGTGGTATGTGGCGGGAACCGTGTTCCAAGTTTTGACAATCAGCTAGTCCGCTAGTTGAAGTTTTATCATTTCTCCCCACTTGTGTTTGCTCACCAACTTTGCTTGCTGTCATGCAAGTCTTTCCAAATCTTCATTCAGTGACTTGAACTTATTCACCCACATGTCTGAGGCCTTCAGGTCAGCAGCTTGTAGCTCAAAATCTCTGACAGAGACACCGGTGATGTAACTCAGTTCGGTGCTGTCCACTGCACACTCGTGTGGATTGGTGATGAACTTGAAAAGATGAGTGTGCTCACAAAATTCTCCAAAGCACGCTTTGAATGACTGCAGGAGATTAGATGTGAAGCCCACTAGCTGCTGGAGATCAAGATGTTGAGCAGGGTCACTTGTTGTGCATGCATCTTTAAACTCTCCCAGTTTTTCAAAGTGTAGTAAACAATTTGTTTCAATGTTGGTGATGAAGAGTTCCAGCTTGTTTTCAAATGCAAACACTGCTTGTTGAAAGGATAAGACTATATTTCCAACACCTTGCTTTTTCACATTGAGCTGGTTTAGATGTTCAGCTATGTCTATGAGATTGTAGAACTTCAGGAGCCACTCAGTGTTAGCTAGCTCAGGATGCTTGATGTTTTTCATTTCAAGAAAAGTACAGATTTTGCTCAGACAAGCCATGAAACAGTTGAGCACCTTCCCTCTTGAGAATCAATGTACATTGCTGTGCAGAAGCAGACCAGGATAATTATTCTCAACTTCATCCAACATTGGTTTAAACTGGTGATTATTTAAAGCTCGAACAATAATAAAGTTGACCATTCGAATGACCAGCGACATCACCTCACCAGGCTGCTCACCACACACCTAAGCACAAAGCGCCTCCTAATGTAGGATGCAGTGAAAACTTAGGATGGGTCTCTTTTCATGTTCTCGAAGAAGCACTATGAATTCTCTGTTTTTCCCCACATGCACGGAGCATCATCAGTACACACTGAAATAAGTTTATCCATCGGTAGATTTTTTTCTTTAGCAAACTCAGTGAAAGACTAGAATAAATTCCTCCCTCTTGTTGTCTCTTTCATAGGCAAAACAGCAAAACTTTCCTCATGTAGTGTGTCACCTACAGCATTCCTTGCAATCATGTTGAATTGGGATAAATGGCTATGTCTATTGACTCATCCAATCTGAGAGAAAAGAATGGTGCTGAATTTATGTCCTTCATTTGTGTTGCTTCAATTTGGTTTGCCATAATGATGGTACAATCATGAACAGTTCTTGCCAACAGAGGCATGTCTTTTATTTGTTTAATTATCTTGTCTTTATCCAAAAAGTCATCAAAAAGTTCATTGGCAACATGAAGCATGAATGTTTTGGCATACTCCCCATCTGTGAATGGCTTTCTGTTTCTCACAATTGCTAAAGCACCAGCAAAGCTAGCCAAATTCCAGTTACTTTGTTGGGTCCAAACACGGAGTTGCTGCTGACTAGCTTGCCCTCTGCACAGTAGCTCTTGACATGCTTTCTTTCTGCTGTCCCCTGCTGGATATTTTGATGCAAATGTAGTATGGTGTGTGTCGAAGTGCTGCTTTTTATTTGACCGTTTCATCGATGAAATTTTATCATTGCATATTAGACACACTGCAGAACCTGCTCTCTCCAGAAAGGCGAATTCTTCTGTCCATTCCTGCTGAAAAGTACGATACTCCTCATCTTTTTTTTTCTTTTAGCCATCTTCTTCGTCAAAAGGGTTTCTGCAATTAGCTAGCTGACTACTTGATTAAAAAGAGGGAAGTTTACTTCCTAACCTCACAACGACCCATGTATTGATGTTATGCATTATCCAATAAAAATTTGGTGTTTTCCTGAAGAACAGCTGTGATTGGCTCCAGCTACCCACAACCATGAACATGGGTGGTAGGAAATGAATGGATTGTAATACATTAGAATGTTTTATATTTTTAATATTATTATTTTTATTAAAGATTTGTCTGCAAGCTAGATGCAACCATCAAAAGCCACATCTGGCTCACAAGCCATAGGTTCCTGACCCCTATGGACAAAGAAGGTCACTGAATAATGATAAAAGGAACCATTCAACAAGAGGATGTAACCATTGTAAATATTTATGCACTCAATATATAATCACCTAAATATATAAAACAGATTTTTATAGACATTAAGGGAGCAATCAAAGTAATACAGTTATATTAGGGGATTTTAACACCCTACTGATAACAATGGATAGACTTCCAGACAGAAAATCAATAAACAGTGGCCTTAATGACACACTAGATCAACTGGATTTAACTGATATCTTCAGGACTTTTCACCTCAATACAGCAGAATATACATTCTTTATAAATGCACATGGAACATTTTCTAGGATATACCACATGTTAAAACATAAAATAAGCCTCAGTAAATTTAAGAAAATTGCAATCGTATCAAGCATCTTCTCTGAACAAAATGGCATGAAACTAGGAATTAACCATAATAGAAAAACAGAAAAACATTCAAACAACTGTAAGCTAAACAGCGTGTTATTGAATAATAAATGGTTTAAAATGAAATCAAGAAGAAAATAAAAAATTTCCAAGAAACAAAAGTGACTAAATATAAAACGACCCAAAATCTTTGGGATACAATAAAAACAGTCCTGAGAGGGAAATTTGTAGCATCACAAGCATATCTCAAGATGCAAGAAAAATATCAAATAAACAATCTAATCCTGCACTTAAAAAAATAGGCAAAGAGAAGCAAACAAAACCCAGAGGAAGTAGAAGGAAAGAATTAATAAATTTCAGAGTATAAATAAATAAATGACATAGAGGCTAAAAAACATTACAAAAATCAATGAAACCAAGAGCTGGTTCTTTGAAAAGGTAAACAAGATTGACAAACCTTTAAATAGACTCATCAAAAAAATTAAAAAACAGCAAAAAAACCCAAAAAAGACCCAAATAAATAAAATTAGAAATGAAAGAGGACAAGGAACGACTGACATCACAGAAATACAAAGGATTGTAAGAAAATACCATGAAGATTTATATGTCAAAATGTTGGACAACCTGGGTGAAATGGATAAATTCCTAGAAACATACAATCTTCCAAAACTGAATCTAGAAGATTAAAAAAACTTGACCAGACAGATTACAACAAATGAAATTGAAAGTTATCAAAAAACTCTCAACAAACAAAAGTTCTAGATCTGATGCTTCACAGTTGAATTTTACCAAACATTCAAAGAAGAACTAAATCTTATCCTCCTCAAGCTATTCTTTTTTTTTTTTTTTTTTTAAGATTTTATTTATTTATTATAGAGAGGGGAGAGAGAGAGAGAAGGGGGGAGGAGCAGGAAGCATCAACTCCCCATATGTGCCTTGACTAGGCAAGCCCAGGGTTTTGAACCGGCAACCTCAGTGTTTCCAGGTTGACGCTTTATCCACTGCGCCACCACAGGTCAGGCCTCAAGCTATTCTAAACATTGAACAGGAGGAAGAATCTCTAAGCTTATTTTATGAGGCATGCATTACCCTCATTCCAAAACCAGGGAAAGATACTATAAAGAAAGAAAACTATAGACCAATATCCCTGATGAACATAAATGTTCAAATTATCAACAAAATAGCAGACTAGATCCAGCAATACATTAAAGAAATCAAATATCATGATTAAGTGAGATTTATTCCAGGGAAGCAAGGCAGGTACAATATTCACAAATCAATAAACAGGATTCATCACATAAATAAAATGAAGGATAAAAGTCATATTATTATAGCAAGAGATGCAGAAAAAGCATTTAATAAAATTCATTGGCTCAGTGGTAGAGCGTTGGCCCGTTGTGTGGATGTCCCGAATTTGATTTTCAGTCAGGGCACACAGGACAGGTGACCATCTGCCTCTCCACTCTTCTCTCTTTCTCTCTCTCTTTTTATCTCTTTCTCTTCTCCTTCTGTAGCCTTGGCTTGATTGGCCTTAGGCACTGAGGATGGCTCCATGGCTTCCACCTCATGTGCTAAAAATGGCTTTGGTTGCAACAAAGCAAAGGCCCCAGATGAGCAGAGCACCACCTCCTAGTGAGCTTGCCAGGTGGATCCCGGTCAGGCACATGTGGGAGTCTGTCTCTGCTTCTCCTCCTCTAACTAAAATAAATAAATAAAATAAAAATAATGAAATGAAATCCAGAAACTATTTATGATAAAACTGAGAAAAGCGGGAATAGAGGGAACATATCTCAACATAACAAAGGTCATACATGACAAACTTACAGCCACCATCATACTCAACAGGTGAAAATTAAAAACAACCTCTTAAAATCAGGAACAAGACGGTGGCTAGTTGCTGCTGGGAGGGTTGCTCGAGGGACTCAACTGTTAACACCCTTTATGAATTGCCTCAGCTCTCACTAAAAAGAGCTGCCTTGCTGAGGATTGTTTCTTACCCAATGATGAGCAGTATTAAAACATAAATATCCAGTCCTTCAACTCAACTTGGGACAACTCTGAATGGCTGTCCCAGCTCTGTAACTTCCTGTGGTTTTAACTGAAGTCTTTGTTCAGACTGTCCTTTAGTTAATTTGGGATTCCATAACAAAATGCTACAGGCTCCATGGCTTAACCAGTATTTTTTAACTGCCAGTTCGTGAGCCAGTCAGCCAGAAATTTTGTGCCAGTCTTTGAAAGAGTTAATCACCCTGCTGTTGTATAAAGATTATAAATACAATGGTCTTAGTTGAATTCGTTCATTCTCAGGGTGATTTCTTCCTTAGTGGTTCCCAAAATAATTTTCCTATTTTCACTAGTTCCCAAGTATAAAATGTTGAAAACCACTGGCTTAGACAACATAAATTTATGTTCTCACAGTTTTGGAGGCTGGAAGTCCAAGATCAAGGTGCTGGCAAGTTCACTTCCTGGTGAGGGTACTCTTTGTGGCTACTAGACAACCACCTTCTCCTTGTGCCTTCATATGGTTTTTCCTCTGTGTGTCCATGCCAAGGGAGTGGGGAGAAAGAGGGAACATTTCTGGTATCTCTCTTCTTGTTATTAAGAAAACAGTCCTGTCTTATGAAGGTCACTCTCAGTACCACACTTAACCTTTATTATCTCCTTATAGGCCATATCACCATTTCATTTGAGGAGTAGAGCTTCAACTTATAAATTTGAGGGAAACAGAATTTGATCTCTCACATATTGCATGGAAACTCTACTTCTCTTTCTGGTCACTCCTACTTCCTTAGAAGTTTTTACAGATGTGGATTCCAAGATCACTCCTTAATAAACTTTCTACACATGAATGTCTGTCTCAGACTTTCAGTCCCAGCGAATACAATCTATGATGACACTGTTCAAACTGAGAATAGGCCATGGGAAGTACAATCTATTCTAAGGCAGATCTCTCTCTCTCTCTCTCTCTCTCTCTCTCTTAATCTCTTTCTCCCTGTGTGTGTTTTTATTCTGTGTACCTAACTTGGGGATTGTTAAATGGTAGGTGTTCAATAAATGTTACTTGAAAGAAAGAATTAGTAGATGCATGAATAAACAAGGACAATACCTTTTTCCTATACTTGAGATGCGAGTTCAGAGCTATCATTAATCTGCAGTTCAAGGCAAATTACTTGACTTGTTGAATGAGAATTCCCTAATTTTCTGTGAAGTTATAGGATCAGACTGATACCCTGGAATGAAGCTGTATATACAGATGGAATTAAGGTAGATCCAGTTTTAAAGATAATGCTTCTGTGAAGACTCAAAGTTCAGTAGCTTGCATAGAATGCTTTGAAAAATAACTTTCAAGGCTTTAGAATTTTAATATGACAATTGATTTAAATTAGTATGTCACAAATGTCTATCTTCGACATTATGTCCCTTGTAATACTAACACCTTAGTGTTCAGAGAAGAAGTTAGGCTTCAATATACTGTCAAATATTTGTTTATTCTATTGCTCATTTAAAACAAATATTTATTGAGCATCTATAATACCCTGGCACTGTTCCAGATACTGGAGAGTCAAAATAGGTGGTCAAAAAGCTACATAAGCTTTTCCATCATGTTTTGCATCTTACTGAAAATATTGATGGAAGAAAGGAGCAAGGGCAGAGCAGTGTGGTTCATACACAAGATTTGAGGTCAGACTGAGTTTGGATCTTGGCTCAGAAATAAACTTGGGTAATATAAATTTTTCTTAGCCTCAATTTCTTCATTTGTAAAATGGGAATAGCAATATTAATGTACACCTTGCAAGGCTGTTTTTATGATTGAGATAGTCTTTGTAGAGTGCTTAGTGAAGTGCCTGACATACTTTGTGTGACTGTGAATGGATAGAATACTGTTAATTTTTCCCCCAACAGATTATTATTCTCTTCACTACACACAAATAATTCAGGTATGAACTGTAAAATAAGACATGGTTGTGTAAAATATTTGAAGAAACATGTACTGATAATTTTGGTCGGTTAGATTATTGTTTTCAACTGTGTCATTACCTTGTAATAATACATTCATTCATTTGACATACAATTTGTGGTACTCTGTGTTTGAATGTGCAAAGTGTATTTCTCCAGACCTCTCTGCTTTTTGGACTTGGCCAGGTAATTTTTTTGATGCATGGAATGTTAACAGATATGACATTATAATGGATTGAATGATGTCTTCCCCAAATTTATCTCTTCCTGGAACCTGTAAACATAATCTGTTGGAAATAGGATCTTTGCAGATGTAATAAAGTTAAGATGAGGTCATACTAGATGAGGATGTGCCCTACATCCAATGACTGATGTCTTTATAAGGGAAAGGAGAGGAAGCTTTGGTTATAGAAATACACACAAAGGAGAAGGCCATGTGATAATGGAGGCTGAGATTGAAGTGATACAGATACAAACCAAGGAACACCAAGTATTACTGAGAGTCACCAGAAGCAAGAATAGGAAAGGATTTTACCCTAGAACCTTCAGAGGAAGCATAACCTTTGCAACAATTTGACTTTGGACTTCTAGCCCCCGTAACTGTGAGAGAATATATATATATTTTCTGTTTAAAGTAATCTTGTGGTATTCATTGTGGAAGCCCTAACAAACTAATATAGACATGTACAGACAGATACATTAAATTTGCTGTGTGTTTAACTTGGTCTCTTTCATTTCTACCATCTGTTATGAGAAGAACATGCTTGGAGTAAGTGTTAGCTGTTGAATGAGAAAACTTGTGGAGTATATCCAAACCCAACCCACAGTTTGGAGCAAAGCCTAGCAAATTCCAGTTTATCTCAGTAGAGTCATAGCCAACCCACAGACTGTAAGAAAGAAAGAAATGTGTGTGGTTTTCATTACATTTGGACTTGTTTGTTACACAAAATTGTAGCAATAGTTGACTAATATAGTGACAGATTGGGAATGAAAGTTGAAGAAGAGTAAGAAGTAATTTAGAACTTCAAAGAGTCCTAGATTACCCCTACTATTTTCATTATATTTAGGAAGAGATGCACTACAAATATATTAAAACAGTAGTGAGAGAAAGTAAGTTTCAGTTTCAAAAAGCACCTTCCCTTTTCATGAGAAGGAAGAAATTTGACCTCTTTGGAGTTACTCATCAAGTTTTCTATTTAGCCATTCCGATGAAAACAGGCAATTAACTGGAATACAGTGGAAGGAGGAGAAGAAAAAAACAGGGAGGTCTCTGAGCTCTTTCTGTCTTTGCTAAAGCATCCAATAACTCAGATAAGATAGGGTTGTCTTTAGAAATGACATATGGTTACGAAGGTTTTGAAGAATTAAAAATGAAAGGTTTTTAGTGTTTCCAGCTTATTAAGCCATAAAAATGAGAACCAATTTGCTAAGATGTGGGCAGTAGCAGAATGAATAGTGGAGGCTGAGTAGGTATGTTTGCCTGGGGCAACTCATTAAAGAGCACTCGATTACAGTACCAAAACCCTTATAATTTCCACTGCCTCCCACCATTGCCATTTTATCAGTTTCAGAGGGAAAGAAAGTCAGTATTCTTCAAAAAGACCCAATCCTAAAATAAATTTGTTTCCAAAGCCCTTTTCTTTTTTGTAGAAACACATTGGAATCATTCAATTGCATTTGGATGGGGTGAATGGCAAAACTTCTCCTTAACCTTAAGGCAGGAGATTAAAAATTAACAGTGTACTTCTATACCTGACACTTTTCTGCCTTCATCTTTCTTCCAGTTAACAACATACCATTAAAGATGAGGTAAGACACCATGTGCTCATTCTCTGTGTGCATGTAAAACCTGGATTCAGAGAGTAATGGCGCGGTAGGAAGCAATACCGATAAATCTCCCCCAAAACTCAACAAGATCTTCAACCAGAAACAGAAAAACCTATCCTTGGAGCCTCTAGATGTTTTGCAATACACCCGAAGGTATGGTCGAGCAAAAAATTGGCTAAATATATAATCAAACCCAGAAGGAAATAGGGAGTAAGAAATGCTCCACCTTCCTCACTAACCTAAATAGGGCTGCTTTCACTGGGAACTGAGAATATAGAAACTAAGGCGGGCAAAGGGGTGAATAGATTCAGGCTGCGGCACAAACGGCCGAACCAGGCTGTGGCACGGAGATCCAAGCCGAGGAAAAACTGTACCTGTGGCAACCCAGTCAATACAAGCTAACATTCGTGCCAAACCCAGACAAAGAAAGACAAGTGGGCAGCCATTTTCCCTGATCTCCTGGACGGCGTGCGCAGATAGTGGGCGAGAGATTCCTTTGAAAGTCCCGGGAGTGGGCGCCTGTGTTATCCTACAGAGAGGCAGAGTCAGAGGCCTTTGTGTGGGCTGAAAGCAGAATCTCCGGGCCACCCCAGTGCCCTGAAAAAGCCGCGCACGGGGAGGGAGCGAGAGCCAATTCCAATGCCGGAACTTTTCCGTGTGAGCGGGGGTTTCACTCAAAGTGTGAGGCGGCCGGCCTGATATCCTGGTCTGTGCACACGGAGAGTGGGCAAGAGATTCCCCCAAGCGCATCAGCAGTGGGCACCCGTGTTATCCCACAGAGGGGCAGAGTCAGAGGCCTCTGTGTGGGCCAAAAGCGGAATCTCCAGGCCACCCCAGTGCCCTGAAAAAGCCATGCACAGGGAGGGAGTGAGAGCCAATTCCAACGCTGGAACTTTTCCGTGTGGGTGGGGGTTTCACTCAGAGGGTGAGGCGGCTGGCCTGATATCCTGGTCTGCGTGCAGATAGTGAGCGAGAGATTCCTCCAAGTGCCTCGACAGTGGGCGCCCGTGTTATCCCACAGAGGGGCAGAGTCAGGGGACTTTGTGTGGTCCAAAAGTGGAATCTCCAGGCCGCCTCAGTGCCCTGAAAAAGCCACACACGGGGAGGGAGCGAGAGCCAGTTTCAATGCTGGAACTTTTCCGAGTGGGCAGGGGTTTCACTCAGAGTGTGAGTCTGCCGGCCTGATGTCCTGGTCTGCGCACAGATAGTGAGCACGAGTTTCCTCCAAATGCCCCAGAAGTGGGCACCCACCCGTGTTACCGGACAGAGTGGCAGAGCCAGAGGTCTTTGAGTGGGCGGAAGCCCCGCCTGATTATGCTAGCAGTTCTGACTGACTGAGCCTTACCCAGAGCCCTGTGCTGAGTGGAAATAGAGTGGGGAGTTGCCAGCTCTTTGAGCCTCTTATTATCTAGGCAGAGGTAGCAGCAACCCCATAGCTGGATTATCAGGCTACAAATTGAGGAAGGAAAGACTAGGAGAGAGGCTCCAGGAACACGGAATCTCTCACTGTCGGAGCTTATAAATGCTAATGAGCCTTGACTGACAACGATACTGAAGCACAATACATGACATCGCCATAGAGACTTATCAATTGCAAACCTCTACCTGAGCATGCTACAGAGGCAGAACCCGGAGTACAGAGTCACCAACCAGGAAGAGGGAGAGAAAAGAAAAAGCAAGAAGATAACCTCTCAAAATCAAGAATAATCCACAGACTTTATAACCTATCCCATTTTATTATATTTGTTCGTTTGTTTCTCTTATCTTCATTCCTGATTTCTTTTTTCCTCCTCCAATTTGGTCGTTTAACTCTCTGCCAGTCTTACTTTCTCCTCTCCTTGAACTACACTACCCATTACTGTTACATCTCCCATTATTTTTTCTTTCCTCTTCCTTTCTCTCTATGAGGGTTGCACTCCAAAACCCTTAACTCTCTCTCTCCTCTTTTTTCTTCTTTTAGTGGTACCCTCTTTTTTTTCTCTCTCCCTTTCTTTTCTCCCTCTATATTAGTTTCTTCCTTTCTCCTTTATGTCTCCTCAATAACGAACAAATTATCTCATCTGGGACTCAAACTTATGTTTGTGGCATTGTGGGGGGTTTTTACTTCACCTTTTTAACTCACTAGCAGTGCTCCCACCCCTGGCTCTCCATTTTATCTAGTTCTTGTTCCACTAAATACAATAGTAATTTTTTAATTTGTCCCCCCATTTTCCTGTGTCCCTCTTATTCCTCTCATCATAACTCTTAGTCAACCAACACCTAAAAGCAAATCATTTTATTCTTGACCCAAATTTTTTTCTTATTTTCTTTTTGTGGGCCCATACCCCCTTTTTCTTCTTTTTTTTGCCCCTTTATTACTTCTCCCCAATTCAGGCCCTCCATTACAAGCATTGTTTGTTCTATTTAATACAATATAATTCACAGTTCACCACAAGATTTTCTCAAGAAAGAGGGGAGAGGAGAGGAGAGGAAAAAAGGAGGGGGGAATAATTTTCTTTTTTTAAATTTTTATTTTATTTTTCTTTATTTAATTATTAATTTTTTAAAAAAACAACTCTTCAATTATTTATTTTTTAACTTTTTATTCTTTATTAAATCTCATTAATACTATTAACAAAACAATCCTCAGATGCCATTAAGGAAGAGAAAATCTAATATCATGGATACAAAGAAAGAGAGGTAACACAGATAGATGAGGAAAAATCTATGGAGAAAAAATTTAATATATTGGAAACCTTGAAGTTAAATGACAGAGAATTTAAAATAAAAATCCTAAAAATACTCAGAGATATACAAGAAAACACAGAAAGGAAATTTAGGGAGCTCAGAAAACAACTCAATGAACACAAAGAATATATTACCAAGGAAATTGAAACTATAAAAACAAATCAAACAGAGATGAAAAACTCAATTCATGAGCTGAAAAGCGAGGTAACAAGCTTAGCTAATAGAACAGGCCAGATAGAAGGTAGGATTAGTGAAATAGAAGACAAGCAACTTGAGGCACAACAGAGAGAAGAAGAAAGAGACTCAAAAACTAAAAAAAAAAAAAATGAGATAGCCCTACAGGAATTATCTGACTCCATCAAAAATATTAACATAAGAATAATAGGTATATAAGAGGGAGAAGAGAGAGAAAATGGAATGGAGAACATACTCAAATAATAGATGAGAACTTCCCAAGCCTGTGGAAAGAACTAAAGCCTCAAATTCAAGAAGCAAACAGAACTCCGAGTTTTCTTAACCCCAACAAACCTACTCCAAGGCACATCATAATGAAATTGGCACAAACCAACGGCAAAGAAAAAATTCTCAAGGCAGCCAGGGAAAAGAAGAATACAACATATAAAGAAAGGCTCATTAGATTATCATCCGATTTCTCAACAGAAACTCTACAAGCTAGAAGAGAGTGGACCCCAATATTTAAAGTCCTGAAAGAGAGGAACTTTCAGCCATGAATACTATACTCATCAAAGCTATCCTTCAAATATGAAGGAGAAATAAAAACATTCACAGATACTGAAAAGATGAGGGAATTTATCATTAGAAAACCCTCACTCCAGGAATTACTAAAGGAGGTTCTCCAATCAGATACAAAGAACAAAAAAAAAAAAAACAAAAAAAAACAAAGCCACAAGTAAAAGCTCCAAGAAGAACACAATAAAACCAAATTTAAACTGTGACAACAACAAAAAGAAAGGGGGGGGAGAGGATGGAGATTAACAGTAGCAAAGGACGATGGAGTGCAAAAGTACTCACAAAATAGTGCACTACAATGAACAGGGTAGGAACACTTTTCATTACTTAAAGGTAACCACCATTAAAAAAACCACTACAGAAGCACATGATTTAAAAAAGATAGCAACAGAGGAAAGATATATGGAATACAACCAATTAAAATCAAAAGATAGAAAAACAAAAGAGAAGGATCAAACAAGACACAAAACTAACAGAAAGCAATCTATAAAATGGCAATAGGAAACTCACAAGTGTCAATAATTGCATTAAATGTAAATGGAATAAACTCACAAATAAAAAGGCACAGAGTACTTTTTAAAAAAAACACCTCATTTAAAAAAAAAAACTCTTTTAAAAAAATTTATATGGAACTATAAAAAAACCCTGAATAGCCAAAGCAATCCTAAAGAAAAAGAATGAAGCTGGGGGCATTACAATACCTGACTTCAAATGATATTATAGGGCCACGACAATCAAAACAGCATGGTATTGGCAGAAAAATAGACACTCAGACCAATGGAACAGAATAGAAAACCCAGAAATAAAACCACATATATATAGTCAAATAATTTTTGATAAAGGGGCCAACAACACACAATGGAGTAAAGAAAGCCTCTTCAATAAATGGTGCTGGGAAAACTTGAAAGCCACATGCAAAAGAATGAAACTGGACTACAGTCTCTCCTCCTGTACTAAAATTAACTAAAAATTGATCAAAGATCTAAACATAAGACCTGAAACAATTAAGTACATAGAAGAAGACATAGGTACTAAACTCCTGGACCTGGGTTTTAAAGAGCATTTTATAAATTTGACTCCAAAGGCAAGAGAAGTGAAGGCAAAAATTAATGAATGGGACTACATCAGACTAAGAAGTTTTTGCTCAGCAAGAGAAACTGATAACAAAACAAACAGAAAGCCAACTAAATGGGAAATGATATTTTCAAACAACAGCTCAGATAAGGGCCTAATATCCAAAATATACTAAGAACTCATAAAACTCAACAACAAACAAACAAACAATCCAATAAAAATATGGGAAGAGGACATGAACAGACACTTCTCCCAGGAAAGAAATACAAATGGCCAACAAATATATGAAAAGATGCTTATCTTCTTTAGTTATTAGAGAAATGCAAATCAAAACTGCAATGAGATACCACCTTACACCTGTTAGATTAGCTATTATTAACAAGACAGGTAATAGCAAATGTTGGAGAGGCTGTGGAGAAAAAGGAACCCTCATTCACTGTTGGTGGGAATGTAAAGTAGTACAACCATTATGGAAGAAAGTATGGTGGTTCCTCAAAAAACTGAACATAGAACTACCTTCTGACCCAGCAATCCCTCTACTGGGTATATACCCCAAAACCTCAGAAACATTGATACGTAAAGACACATGCAGCCCCATGTTTATTGCAGCATTGTTCACAGTGGCCAGGACATGGAAACAACCAAAAAGCCCGTCAATAGATGACTGGATAAAAAAGATGTGGCACATATACACTATGGAATACTACTCAGCCATAAGAAATGATGACATCGGATCATTTACAGCAAAATGTTGGGATCTTGATAAGATTATACGAAATGAAATAAGTAAATCAGAAAAAACCAGGAACTGCATTATTCCATACATAGGTGGGACATAAAAGTGAAACTAAGAGACAATGATAAGAGTGTGGTGGTTACGGGGGGAGGGGGGAGAGGGAGAGGGAAAGGGGGAGGGGCACAAAGAAAATTAGATAGAAGGTGACAGAGGACAATCTGACTTTGGGTGATGGGTATGCCACATAATTGAATGACAAGATAACCTGGACATTTATCTTTGAATATATGTATCCTGATTTATTGATGTCGCCCCATTAAAAAAAATAAAATTATTAAAAAAATAAATTAATTAATTTAAAAAAAACCTGGATTCAGTAAGTTCATCTCTTGACAGTGGGAAAGGGAAGGGTGCTTTGATTGTCAAAAATTATGACTATAAATAATGCCTATTCAAGTACCGGCTCAAGAGTAAAACAGTGATTGCCTTTAAATTGTTTTTAAAATCTTTCACTTCCCAAAGCCTCATTCCTCCTTTGGCTATTTTAGACGCTGGTCAAGTTCAAATTTCCACCAAGCGTCCCCAAACTACGGCCCACGGGCCGCATGCAGCCCCCTAAGGCCATTTATCCAGCCCCCTGCTGCACTTCTGGAAGGAGCACCTCTTTCATTGGTGGTCAGTGAGAGGAGCACTGTATGTCGCGGCCCTCCAGTGGTCTGAGGGCCAGTGAACTGGCCCTCTGTGTAAAATGTTTGGGGACCCCTGATACTGTATTGTAATTCAGGTAAATATTTAATTTTAGTTTTTTTTTTCTTATCATGAAAGTAATGCATGCTTACTATAAAATGTTACTGTATACAGAAAAAGTGTATATGAGGAAAAATGAAAATCTTATTAACACACCACTTAAGAGTACTGTTAGCATCTATAGCTATATATTTTATAAATATGGGTGTATATATAAATTTTATGCATGTATGTATAAACTTTTTACTCATAAATTTTTCATTATATTGTTTACAGTTCTGAATTTTTTTAAATAAGCTTTAACCTGTGAACTAGATGGTGATTAATTCAGTATTTCTATCTGTTGTGTTCATGGTGAGATATGTTTTTCCTGTTGGTGCTTTGTTTATGAAACTTTTTAGCAGTTTAATATTTTCAGTCTGCCTTCATAGTGGGTGGAGACATACACTCTTCTGTGCATGAATGAACATCTTTTATTTGCTCCTCTTTCCAGAAAGAGTGACAATTCTAATTGTGTGGTTTTAAATTTAACTCCAATATTTATATGTATTTGGCCATACACTTCAATTGTAGGTAGTCAGGTTTCCAAAATGTATTCATCCCATGCCACATACAGAAGATAATGTTACTTGTTTCAGAGCTTGTGGATGTAGAAAGACATCAGTGCTTAAGTGACTATCAGTTCATAAGATGATTGCTAAGGCGAAAATGGGTTCTGGTAGAGATTGACAGTGGCTGGTTTGGGGTGGTAGTGAATGGAATAGATTCGCCAAGCTCTAGATTTCATCCCTAGAACAAGAAATACTATACTTACATGCACATTCTTTACAAACATAAGGAATGGCAAGCAGATTAGCTTGGCAACAGCAGAGGAGGCACACAGGGGAGAACAGACTGGAAGCTGGTTTGGTTGGAGGACCTGGACACAGGACAGACAAGCCTGCATTTGATAACACAGATGGGAACGATCTTGAGTAGGATTCCCAGTAGGGGAGCAACATAAAGCTGAGGACTTTTAAAGCAGATACTTTTACTGTCTGTGTGTATCTACAACCACCATTATCTAGTGTGATCATTCTAAAAGCATGCCTGCTAGGTTTCTGCTTGGTCGGAGTCTAGCCATTGAAGTTGTGTGCAGCTTGTGTAGCTAGTATCACATCCTGTCATACTGGGAAGCTTTGAGGTTGGTCAATTACATACCCTTGAAATGATTAGCTCCCACTGCTCTCTGTGTATACAACCAAAAGGAGAAATTTATTGGTATGTGATAATGCCCAGAGACTGCCAACAGAAAGTACTGTATTAAACTAACTGGATTATAGGAGAAGACAAAAGGATTATTTTCCAACTCTAAATCTAACTTGAAAAAGAGTACTTATCTGCCTTTTTTCTACACTCAAAAATTAGCACATTTTTTTCCACATGAAACATATGCTCCTCTTCTCATACATTGCTGGTGGGGATGCAGAATGTTGCCTATGAGGAATTGGTCATTTCTAACAAAATGACATGTGCATTTACCTTTTGAATTACTAATCTCACTTCTATGGCACTATCCTAAAGATAAAATGACAAATACTATATGAAGAATATATGCAACATTATTCATTACAATACCGTGTACAGAAGATAGGAAACAACCAAAATTTCATCAATGGAAGACTGAAAACTTGTCATACATTTGCACAAAGTAGTAATATGTAGCTATGAAAAGGAATGAGTTATATCTCTATATAGTGCTAGGAGCAGTTTCTAGTGCATATTATTATGTGAAAAATGCAAGGTGGGCAAAAGTGTATATGTTCTCACGTAAGAAAGGAGGTTATGAATATATATGTATATATGTATAGAGTGGGGCAAAAGTAGGTTTATAGTTGTATGGAAAATAATACAATAATTAATAAACAATAATATAAGAATAAACTGTGTTTCACATACTCAAAACTGTCAATATAGTTTTGCCCCACCCTGTATATTCATATATAATACATATGTTTACTTATATTGAATAAGGAAGATAAATCTAAATTAAAAAAATTTTTTAAAGGTTACCAGTGGGGACAATGGGCAGAAAATGAGGAAACAAAATGAAAAGAAAAGGACAGCAGTGGGACTTTTCTAAATATACCTTGTTTTGTAGATTAGAATTTGGAAACATGTAATTATTTCACATAATTCTAATACAAAATTAAAATTTGAAAATTCCTAATAATAAAAAGCTATGTGAAATAGCTAAACAAACTATGTAACAGGTTGCTGGCATAACTATATAGAGAGGAATGGTTCCATATAATTTCAATTAAACATGATAATTTAACTACATTCCTAAAGGGATATATGCTAAAGACAGAAAGAACTGTAAAAAATCTTGATACTTGTTGACATTTTAATTTTGATATTGTGTGTCAGTGTCAGATAAAGCAAATGAATATTTATGTCTGTGGTGCTGGGAATCAGAATTTTTGGCATGAATAAAAGAGATATAGTATAAATTAAGTAAAATTTTGTATTCTTAAACTTGAAATTGAAATAGCAGTATGAATTTGTGTAGTATTCTTATCTTTTTTTGTATTTCATATTTTCTATCTTTGAGCACTGCAAAGATCTAAAATCAAAGATCAACTCAGTAGCAATGATTAACCCTGGTTTCCAGGTTGTAGTCTTTAAATACCATTTTCCACTAAAGGGAACTGGGGCTTTTTGGAAAAATAGCTACTATTAGCACTGAGGCAGGAATTGTGCAAGATAAGCTTAGACCATGTTTTTATACTAAAAATCAAGGAAGCTTTCGAAGACTACTAAGGACTTCTCAAAAGGGCAGAAAAAACACTTAAAGAAGAGCACTTCAATCATCAAAAAGAGTGACAATTGCAATGGATCTAAACATATTGAATTTAAATATATTATTGATTTAATGGATCTAAATGTTAATATATTTATTCTGTGCTAATTTTGAATTAAAATATAAAGCTTATTGGTCATCTTTGGAACTCTTTTATATTTATTAGAAAATTAACAGATTTTTGAAAACTGGAATATGATGGGGAAAAACTAGCTTTTAACCTATCTTTACTACATGAAAAGCACATCATTCTAATTAAATAATTGATAATTGGAAGTTTTTCCTTAGAGAAAAATGTTAGCTAATAATTGAAGAAAAAATATATTATTATAACAGTACTTTTCAGCAAAAAATAATAAAATACTAAATTCTGACAATGATTGTCAGTGACTGCTAACAAAACAAAAAGAGAAAACCAGCCTTTTTGCCTTCTAATAAATGCTCACAATGCCACTTAAAGATTATTGACAAAAAATTGAAACAGAGTATGATCATGGCTTTAGCTTTAATAACCAATTTGTGGCAAATATGAGGGAGAGAGGATTATTTATATAAAATACAGGATACAATTAAACAATGTCATAAGATACAATTAGCAAAATCTAGACTGTGGAAATGGGACATACAAACTAGTTTATTAAAAAACAAAATTTCAAGAAAGAAAAAGAGATAAGGGAACTAAAAGAGACTTTAAATAAATAAGCCAGGCCTTGACTAGAAGCTCAGTGGATAGAGTGTTGGCCCAGCATATGGAGATCCCAGGTTCAATTCAGATCAGGGCACACAGGAAAAGTGACCATATGCTTATCACCTCTCTTCTTTCTCTCCCTCTTCTTCTCCTGCAGCCAGTAGCTCAATTGGTTCTAGCATGGCCCTGCATGCTGAGGATAGCTCTTTTGGAGCATATCAGCCCCAGGTGCTAAAAATTGCCAGGTACTTGAACATTTGCCCCAGACAGGGGCTGCTGGGTAAATCACGGTTGGGGTGCATGAAGAAGTTTGCCTCACTATCTCCCCTCCTCTAAACTCAAAAAAAAAAAAAATAAGGCAATTGCTGCATATATATCACACCTGGATCTTGATTCAATCAACATACTGCAAAAATATAAATATGAGAAAATCAGGGAAATTTGAATACTATTTGATATTAAGAAATTACAGTTAATTTTTATACATAATATTGGGATTGTAATTATTTTTGGGATAAACACTGAGATATTTGCAGATAACATGATAAAAAATCCTTAGATTTATTTCAAAATAATAAAATAACATGGAATGGGGAGTGAGACAGTAGATGAAACAAGATTGGCTATAACATATTAACTAAAGCTAGGTGAAGTGATGACTACAGACATCACCAAATCATGACAAGCAGAAATAATTCTCTCAAAAATGTTGAGAGAGAAAATGCAGAAAGAAAAAAGTAATGTTGTAATTTTTTCAAAATTTACCAATATGCTTCAAAGTTCATGAGTAATCTGTAAGAATTCCAAATCTTGACAGGTGCTTTACTAAATTGCCAAAGGACAGGAGTTTGCTCTTGTCAGTCACCCAAAGGCTCTGGTATAGAGAAGGTGGCTCAGGGCATATGGGAGTCCTAAAGATAAGGTCTGGATAGGATCATACAGATAGGGGACCTGAAGATGGCAGCGGAATAGGCAGACACACAGAATCCCAGTTCATACCACCAAACTGGATTATAAACTAATTTATGAACAATCACCATGAAAAACCAAATCTGGACTACAAGAACAGCTCTCAAAAACCAAGGAGCAAAGAAGAAGCTACAACAAACCTGGTAGGGAGTGCCTGAATCTTCCCTGCTTACAGGAACAGAGGAGAGGTGAGGCTGAGAGCCCAGAAGGGACCTCACTCCAAGGAGAGAGCAGTAAATACTGCTCACAGCCACTTGCCTGGTGACCAGGGAATGAGGGGTGTTAAAGGGGCCAGCTTGTCTTCCAAAAAGAAAAGGAAGAGAGAGAGACAGATGGCGAGGGGCAGAGGAATGCAGAAGACTTCCTGAAAAGCTGACCCATTCAGTGCTGGAGGCAGCCATAGCTGGAGGAGGGACTGATCCTTCCACAAAAGAGAATACAAAGTGCTTCCAGGTCACAGATCTCCAGACATCTCTTCAGCTCCAATCAGCAAAACAAGATACAGCTGAAAACAAGAAGTGCCCTTCCAAGGGTGGAAGGGCAGTAACTCAGGTCTCCATGGAGATGTGAAATACACCTTCCCCTACAGAAGCTGAGAAAGCAATCCGCTTCCAGAGAGATTAACTGGCAGAGCTCAGGTTACACCCACCACATTCCTGGATATAGTTTCAAATGAGCCCCCTGCTGAGATCAGCAAACAAGACAATCACCTGTTAAGAAAACAAACAAATCAAGACTGCAAAGCCACCCAAATTCGAAAGTGGATTACAAATAATAGCTGATGCCAACCCCAAAAGACCTAGAAATAACACAATTGAAAACTGGAGGCAGACAAAACCAAGCCTAGACTCAACCAGCTCTACAAACAAAACACCCAAATATATAGATATGAGAAGACAGAGAAGTGCAATACAAATGAAACCACAAGAGAAATATCCAGGAAATGAACTAAATGATATGAAAATAACCAAACTTCTGGATGCGGAGTTCAAAATAATGATTGTAAGGATGCTTTGGGATCTTAGAACAAAAATGGATGGTCATTACAAACACCTAAATAAAGAAATAGCAAGTATAAAAAAGAATATTGAGATATTAAAAAATAATCAGTTGGAAAAATTAATTCAAAATGGATCAAAGACCTAAATGTAAGACCTGAAACAATAAAGTACATAGAAGACATAAGTACTAAACTCCTGGACCTGAGTTTTAAAGAACATTTTATGAACTTGACTTCAATGGCAAGATAAGTGAAGGCAAAGATAAATGAATGGGACTACATCAGAATAAAAAGTTTTTGCTCAGCTAGAGAAACTGATATCAAAATAAACAGACAGCCAACTATATGGGAAATGTTATTTTCAAACAACAGCTCAGATAAGGGCCTAATATCCAAAATTTACAAAGAACTCATAAAACTCAACAACAAACAAACAAACAATCCAATAAAAAAATGGGAAGAGGACATGAACAGACACTTCTCCCAGGAAGAAATACAAATGGCCAACAGATATATGAAAAGATGCTCAGCTTCATTAGTTATTAGAGAAATGCAAATCAAAACTACAATGAGATACCACCTCACCCCTGTTAGATTAGCTATTATCAACAAGACAGGTAATAGCAAATGTTGGAGAGGCTGTGGAGAAAAGGGAACTCTCATCCACTGTTGGTGGGACTGTAAAGTAGTACAACCATTATGGAGGAAACTATGGTGGTTCCTCAAAAAACTGCAAATAGAACTACCTTATGACCCAGCAATCCGTCTACTGGGTATATACCCCAAAACCTCAGAAACATTGATACGGGAAGACACATGTAGCCCCATGTTCATTGCAGCACTGTTCACAGTGGCCAAGACATGGAAACAACCAAAAAGTTCTTCAATAGAAGACTGGATAAAGAAGATGTGGCACATATACACTATGGAATACTACTCAGCCATAAGAAATGATGACATCAGATCATTTACAGCAAAATGGTGGGATCTTGATAACATTATATGGAGTGAAATAAATAAATCAGAAAAAAACAAGAACTGCATGATTCCATACATTGGTAGAACATAAAAACGAGACTAAGAGACATGGACAAAAGTGTGGTGGTTACCAAGGGTGGGGGGAGGGAGGACGCAGGAGGGAAGGAGGCAGAGAGTTAGGGGGAGGGGGAAGGGCACAGAGAAAACTAGATAGAGGGTGACGGAGGACAATCTGACTCTGGGCGAAGGGTAAGCAACATAATTTAATGACAAGATAACCTAGACATGTTTTCTTTGAATATATGTACCCTGATTTATTAATGTCATCCCATTAACATTAATAAAAATTATTTAAAAAAAAAGAATCAGTTGGAGAGACAAATACAATATAAGAAATGAAGACCACAATGGAAGGAATTAAAAACAGGATGGATAGAGCTGAGGGTCAAATCAGCGAGTTGGAGGACAACTGGAATGAAGGCATAAAAGCAGAGAAGAAAAAAGAAAAAAAGTCTCAAAAAGTCTGAGGACACTCTTAGAGAGCTCTTTGACAACATAAAGAGAAATAACATCCGCATTATAGGGGTACCTGAATAAGAAGAGAAAGAACAAGGGATAGAGACTTTGTTCAATTATATCATAGCTGAAAACTTCCCTAAATTAATGCAGGAGAAACTCTCACAAGTTCAAGAAGCACAGAGAATTCCATTAAAGAGAAACCAAAAAAAACCTACACCAAGACACATCAAAATTAAACTACCAAAGCTAAGTGATGAAAAGAAAATACTAAAAGCTGCGAGAGAAAAAAAGGTTATCACCTACAAAGGAGCCTCCATAAGGATGACATCAGACTTCTCAATAGAAACACTTGAGGCAAGAAAGGAATGGCAAGAAATATTCAAAGTAATGCAGAACAAGAACCTACAACCAAGACTACTTTATCCAGCAAGGCTATCATTTAAAATTGAAGGAGAAATAAAAAGCTTCCCAGACAAAAAAAAAATAAATAAATAAATAAAAAATAAATAAATAAATAAATCAAGGAATTTATTACAAACAAACCAATGCTACAGGAAATGTTAAGGGGGATGGTGTAAACAGGTCAAAGCAGGAAAAAAAATATAGCAAAAGAGGAATACAACTTTAAAGAATAAAATGGCAAGAAACAACTACACATCAATAATAACCTTAAATGTAAATGAATTAAATGATGCAATAAAAAGACATAGGGTAAAAGCATGGATAAGAAAACAGGACCCATACATATGCTGTCTACAAGAGACACACCTTAAAACAAAAGCTGTACATAGACTGAAGGTAAAAGGATGGAAAAAAAACATTTCATGCAAATGGAATGAAAAAAAAAGCTGGGTTAGCAATATTTATATCAGACAAAATGGACTTTAAAACAAAGAATATAGTTAGAGATAAAGAAGGCCACTACATAATGATAAAGGGAGCAATCCAACAGGAAGATATAACTATTATAAATATCTACGCACCTAATATAGGAGCACCTAAATATATAAAGTCGACTTTGATGGATATAAAGGGCAAGACCAACAGCAATACTATAATAGTAGGGGATTATAGTACCCCACTAACATCACTAGATAGATCCTCAAGAATGAAAATTAACAAAGAAACAGCAGACTTAAAGGACACACTAGATCAACTCAATTTAATAGACATCTTCAGAACCTTTCACCCTAAAGCAGCAGAATCAACATTCTTTTCAAGTACTCATGGTACATTCTCTAGGAGAGACCACATGTTAGGGTACAAAAATGGTCTCAACAAATTTAAGAAGATTGAAATCATATCAAGCACTTTCTCAGATCAAAGTGGCATAAAACTAGAAATCAACCACAACAGAAAAGCTCAAAAATTCTCAAACACATGGAAACTAAATAGCAGGTTGTTAAATAACAAATGGATTAAAAATGAGATAAAATAAGAAATAAAAAAATTCCTAGAAACAAATGATAATGAGCATACAACAACTCAAAATTTATGGGACACAGTGAAAGCAGTACTGAGAGGGAAGTTCATAACACTACAGGCACACTTTAAGAAACTAAAATAGCTCAAATAAACAACTTAATCCTGCATCTAAAAGAACTAGAGAAAGAACAGCAAATGAAGCCTAAATGTAGTAGAAGGAAGGAAATAAAGATCAGAGCAGAAATAAATGACATAGAGGCTAAAGAAACAATACAGAGGATCAATGAAACTAGGAGTTGGTTCTTTGAAAAGGTAAACATGATCGATGAACCTTTAACTAGACTCACCAAGAAAAAAAGAGAGAGGACTCAAATAAATAAAATTAGAAATGAGAGTGGAGAAATAACAACTGACACAACAGAAATACAAAATATTGTAAGAAAATACTATGAAGAACTGTATGCCAAAAATCTAGACAACCTAGATGAAATGGACAAATTCCTTGAAACTTACAATCTTCTAAAATCAATCTGGAAGAATCAGAAAACCTAAAGAGACTGATTACACCAAATGAGATAGAAACAGTAATAAAAAATACTCCCAACAAAGAAAAGTCCTGGGCCAGATGGCTTCACAAGTGAATTCTACCAAATATTCAAAGAAGAACTAACTCCTATCCTTCTCAAGCTATTTCAAAAAATTCAAGAGGAAGGAAGACTTCCAAGCTCCATTATGAGGCAAGCATAATTCTGATTCCAAAACAAGGCAAAGACAACACAAAGAAAGAAAACTATAGGCCAATATCCCTGATGAGTACAGATGCTGAAATCCTCAACAAAATATTAGCAAACCAGATCCAACAATATATGGAAAAAATCATACTCCATGATCAAGTGGGATTTATTCTGGGAGGCAAGGCTGGTACAATATTTGCAAATAAATCAATGTGATTCATCACATAAATGATAGGAAGGAGAACAATCACATGATAATTTCAATAGATGCAGAGAAAGCATTTGATTAAATCCAGCACCCATTCATTATCAAAACTCTCAACAAAGTGGGAATACACGGAATATACCTCAACATGATAAAAGCCATCTATGACAAACACACAGCCAACATCATACTCAACAGGCAAAAATTAAAAGCATTCCACTTAAGATCAGGAACAAGGCAGGGGTGCCCACTTTCACCACTCTTATTCAACATAGTCCTGGAAGTCCAAGCCACAGCAATCAGACAAGAAGAAGTAAAAGGCATTCAGGTTGGAAAAGAAGAAGTAAAACTATCATTATTTACAGATGATATGATATATAGAAAACCCTAAACTCTCAGTCAAAAAACTACTGGACCTGATAAATGAATTCAGCAAAGTGGCAGGATATAAAATTAATACTCAGAAATCAGAGGTATTTTTATACACCAACAGTGAGCAGTCAGAAAGAGAAATTAAGGAAACAATCCCGTTCACTATTACAACGAAAATAATAAAGTACCTAGGAGTACATTTAACCAAGGAGACAAAAGACTTGAACTCGGAAAATTATAAAACATTGATAAAAAATATAGAGAAAGATACAAACAAGTGGACGCATATATCGTGCTCATTGTTAGGAAGAATAAACATCATTAAAATGTCCATATTACCCAAAGCAATTTATAAATTCAATGCAATACCAATTAAAATACAAATGATATACTTTAAAGAAATATATCACATATTCCAAAAATTTATATGGAACCAAAAGAGAATACAAATAGCCTCAGTAATCTTAAAAAAGATGAATAAAGTGGGAGGTATCACACATCCTGATATCAAGTTATACTACAAGGCTATTGTACTCAAAACAGCCTGGTACTGGCATAATAACAGGCACATAAATAAATGAAACAGAATGGAGAACCCAGAGATAAACCCACAGCTCTATGGAAAACTGATATTTGACAAAGGAGGTAAGGGCATACAATGGAGTCAAGACAGCCTCTTTAATAAATGGTGTTGGGAAAATTGGACAGCTACCTGCAAAAAAATGAAACTAGACCACCAACTTACACCATTCTCAAAAATAAACTCAAAATGGATAAAAGACTTAAATGTAAGCCATGAATCCATAAGCATCTTAGAAGAAAACATAGGCAGTAAGCTCTCTGACATCTCTTGCAACGATATTTTTGCTGATTTATCTCCATGGGCAAGTGAAATAAAAGACAGGATAAACAAATGGAACTATATCAAACTAAAAAGCTTTTACACAGCCAAAGACAATAAGAACAGAGTAAAAAAACAAACTACACAATGGGAGAACATATTTGACAGTACGTCTGATAAGGGGTTAATAACCAAAATGTATAAAGAATTTGTAAATCTCAACACCAGAAAGACAATACAATAAAAAAATGGGATAAAGAAATGAATAGACACTTCTTCAAAGAAGACATACAGATGGCCAATAGGCATATGAAAAAATGCTCAACATCACTAATCATTAGAGAAATGCAAATTAAAACCACAATGAGATACCACCTCACACTGGTCAGAATGGCGCTCATCAACAAAACAACACAGAATAAGTGCTGGCGAGGATGTGGAGAAAAGGGTACCCTCCTGCACTGCTGGTGGGAATGCAGACTGGTGCAGCCACTGTGGAAAACAGTTTGAAGATTCCTCAAGAAATTGAAAATTGAACTGCCTTTTGACCCAGCTATCCCACTTTTAGGAATATACCCCAAGAATACCATAGAACTGTTCCAGAAGGAGAAATGCACTCCTATGTTTATGGCAGCAGTGTTCACAATAGCGAAGATCTGGAAATAACCCAAGTGTCTGTCAGAGCGATGAGTGGATTAAAAAGCTTTGGTACATATACACTATGGAATACTACTCAGCCATAAGAAATGATGACATTGGATCATTTACAATAACATGGATGGACCTTGATAACATTATACGGAGTGAAATAAGTAAACCAGAAAAAACTAAGAACTATATGAACCCATAAATAGATGGAACATAAATATGAGACTTAGAGACATAGGCAAGAATGGGATGGTAATGGCGGGGGTAGAAGGAGAGAGAGGGAATGGGGTGAGGGGAGGGGCACAAAGAAATCCAGATAGAAGGTGACAGAGGACAATTTGACTTTGGGTGAGGGGTATGCATTATAATCAAATGTCAATATAATCTGGAGCTGTTTTCTCGGAACATATGTACCCTGATTTATCAATGTCACTGCATTAAAATTAATAAAAATAAGATAAAAAAGAATTCTAAATCTCAATTATGATTTAAAAAGCAAATCTGAGGAAAATAATGAAGCCAGAGATATCACACTAGCTGACTTCAAATTATACTATAGAACAAAACAGAATGGTATTGACAGTAAAACAAACATATAGATCAATGGAACAGAATTGAGATCCCAGAAATAAAACCACATATATATATATAAACAAATTATCTTTGACAAAGGAGCCAAAAACACACAATGGAGAAACGAAAGCTTCTTCAATAAATAGTGCTGGGACAATTGGAAGGCAACATGCAACAGAATGAAATTTGACTACAGTTTGTCCCCCTGCACAGAAATTAATTCAAAATGGATCAAAGATCTAAATATAAGGTCTGAAACAATAAATTATGTAGAAGAAAACACAGGTACTAAACTCATGGACCTTAGCTGCAGAGAACAATTAATGAATTTGACCCCAAAGGCTAGAAAAGTAAAGGCAAAAATGAATGAATAGGACTATATCAAACTAAAAAGCTTCTGCACAGTAAAAGAAACTGACAGCAAAAACAAATATGAAGCCAACTAAATGGGAGATGACATTCACAGCAATAGGTCTTATAAGGGGTTAATATCCAAAATATACAAAGAACTCACAAAGCTCAGCAACAAATAAGCAAACAATCCAATTAAAAAATGGATAGAAGACCTGCACAGACATTTCTCCCAAGAGAACATACAAATGGCCAACAGATATATAAAAGATGCTCACCTTCACTAGCTGTTCAAGAAAAGCAAAACTACAATGAGATACCACCTCAAACCTGTTAGTTTGGTTACTATCAACAAGACAGGTAATAACAATTGTTGGAGAGGCTGTGGAAAAAAAAGAACACTCATTCACTGTTGGTGGAAATGCAAATTTGTATAACCATTGTGGAAGGAAGTATGGTGGTTCTTCAACAAAATTAAGAATAGAACTACGATATGACCCACCAATCCCTCTACTGGGTATCTATCCCAAAGCTCAAAAACATTGCTATGTAAAGACACATGCACTTTTATGTTCATCGCAGCATTATTCAGTGGCCAAGACATGGAAACAACCGAAGTATCCCTTGATAGAGGATTGGATAAAGGAGATGTGGTACATATATACAATAGAACACTACTCAACTACAAGAAATGACATATTGCCATTTACGACAACAGAGATGGACCTTGAAAACATTAAACTAAATGAAATACCTAAGTAAATCATGAAAAGCTAAGAAGTGTATGATTTTTTTCACATATAGGTAGCATATAAAACTGAGACCCAAGGACATAGATAAAGTGAAGTGGTTCCTGGGGGAGGGGTTCATAGGGGAGGAGTTCTGAGAAGGGGGGTGGAGAAAAAGTGTAAAGAGGGACTAATATAAGGTGGTTAAAAATGATTTGACTTTGAATGATGGGTATACAACATAATCAACAGTTCAAGTGTTATAGAAATGTTTACCTGAAACCTATTTTACTCATCGATCAATGTCATCCTTTTAAAATTAATTTTCGGAGTGCCGTCACGGAAATGGCGCCGTGAGAAGCGCGTCCGACAGCTCTCCCCTAAATCACAACAAATTTATCAACTAGAAACAGAAAAATTTATCCTCGGAGCATTCCGGAGTTCCACACAAACTGAAAGCAAAAGGACTGTTATCACTTGAATCTGAGAGATGAGGGTGTGGAGGAAGCTACCGCAGCGACGCTCATTCAAGCCGCGAGGGAGTGCACCTGCGGTGAGTCAGCCCATATACTTGGGAACCGCGAGCCGCCGCGAGCCGCCGCCGCGAACGGCCACCGCGAGCGACCGCCACGAGCCGCCGCCGGGAGCTGCCGCGAGCAGCCGCGCGCGCAACCGGTCCGGTTGAGCACCGCTGACGTTCCCAGCGGCCCGCACACTGCGAGTGGGGGTCGCCGGCCACCGGTGCCCGGAGCGCCCCATTCGCGCGCGTGCCTTGGGCATTCCACGCGCCCAGGGCACCCTGCTGGCCCGCACACCCAGGGGGCTCCATTATCCTGCGCCTGGTGCGGTCCAGCCGCCAGCGGCGGGGCGAGCGGGAGAGGCTTGGGAGATTCTCTCCGTGGGCGGGGCACCTCACCCAGCCATTCAAGCTAACAATCAAGCGTTGGGGGAGGGGCGCGCGCAGGCAGCCTAAATACCTTCGGAAGCACAGCTGCGACCCAATCACTGAAATTAGCTTAACCCATAAAATCTGCGCACCCTCGGTTCTAATTGATAAGATCTCTCTCAGTTCAGCGATCCAAGACAAGAGGTGTGATATTTTTTAGTGCCTCTCGCTAAAGGGGCGGGGGCAACTTCTGATTGATAGAGCCTCCATATTCAGGGATAAACGCTAACAAGAAGGACTTGGCAGATAATAAGGTCTATACTACACTAGTCGTAAGCAGAGACTAGTGCCTCTTCTTCCCTGCAAAAACAGGCTACAAAGTCTGGAAAGCCTGGGTTGAGAGGTCCAACTAAATGATAGGCGCTGAACAGTCACCTTGACAACAATTGACTCCCACCCCCGCCTGATTACACTGGAGGCCCTGACTGTCAGAGCCTTTCCCAAAGCCTTGCACTGAGTGGGGATAGAGTAGGGATTTCCCAGCTCTTTGAGCCTCTTACTCCCCAGGCAGAAGCAGTTGCAGCCTTATAGCTGGATCACCAGGCTGCTAATTCAGAAAGGGGGGACTAGGAGAGAAAATCCAGGAAAGCAAACTCTCTCATCGTTGGACCCTGCAAACACCAACAAGCCTTTACTTCCAGCAAGACTAAAGCCAATTATATGACATTGCCATAGAATCCCATCAACTGCAAATCCCTACCTAAGAGTGACACAGGGGCAGAGCCTGGGGTACAGAGTCACCGACTAGGAAGAGGGAGAGAAAAGAAAAAGGAAGAAGTTAACCTCTCAAAATCAAGAAAAACCCACAGACTTTACAACTTGATCCACTAATTTTTTTGTTGTTGTTGTTGTAGTTTGTTTCTTCTATCTTTTTGCCTTTATTTCCTCCACCTCGGTCCTTCTATTCTCTGCCCATCTTATGCTTCCCCTTTCTTGAACTACACTACCCATGAATGTTGCATTTTATTTTTCTTCTTCATCCTCACCCTCCTTTAAGGTTATACTCCAAAACACTTAACTCTCACTCTCTCCTCTTTTGTTTTTTTTTTGTTTTTGTTTTTGTCTTGCTTTATTTTGTTTTTTTCTCCTCCTATTTTATTTCTTCCTTCGTTTTTCTCTTTTTCTTATTTTTTCCTTTCTATTCGTTTTTTCTTTTCTCATTTTACTTTCCTCCCATATAATCCTCAATCACGAACAAATTAGTTAATTTGGGACTCAAGGCTTTTTTTTGGCTTTATTTCTCTTTTTTGCTTTTGTTTTTATTTTTTTTCTCTTGTTTGTTTATTTTTGTGGCATTTTGGGTCCTCCCAACCCAAGGTCTCCATTGTATTTAGTCTTCGCTCCACTTAATACAACAGATTTTTACTTATTATTTTTATTTTTTCTTCTTTATTCTTTTTTGGTCCTTTTTTCTGATTCCCTCTTATCCCTCTCATTATATCTCTTAGTTGACCATCACTTACAAGCAAATCATCTTATGCTTGTCTAAGATTTTCTTCCTTTTTTTTTTTTTGCATTTAGTAGGTCCATACTCCCTTTTTTTTGACCCTTGAACTCTTCACCCCAAATCAGGCCCTCCATTATAGGCATGATATTTCCCTGAGGAGGGGAGAGGAGGGAAAGAGAAGAGAGAAAAAAAGGGGGAAATAATAAATTATTACTGGTTTTTTTGTGGGGTGTTTTACCCTTTTTTTTTCTTTTTACTCTTTATTAATTCTAATTAGTGCTATCAATAAGACCACCCTCAGATGCCGATAAGAAAGAGGAAATCGAATATTATGGATACAAAAGAAAGAGAGGTAACACAAATAGATGTAAAAAAATCTATGGAGAAAAGACTTAACATATTGGAAGGCTTGGAGCTAAATGACAGAGAATTTAAAATAGAAATCTTAAAAATACTCAGAGATATACAAGAAAACACAGAAAGGCAATATAGGGAGATCAGAAAACAACTCAATGAACACAAAGAATATATTACCAAGGAAATTGAAACTATAAAAACAAATCAAACAGAAATGAAAAACTCAATTCACGAGCTGAAAAACGAGGTAACAAGCTTAGCTAACAGAACAGCCCAGATTGAAGATAGGATTAGTGAAATAGAAGACAAACAACTTGAGGCACAACAGAGAGAAGAAGAAAGAGACTCAAAAATAATAAAAAACGAGAAAGCCCTACAGGAATTGTCTGACTCCATCAGAAAGAATGACATAAGAATAATAGGTATATCAGAGGGAGAAGAGAAAGAAAATGGAATGGAGAATATACTCAAACAAATAATAGACGAGAACTTCCCAAGCCTGTGGAAGGAACTAAAGCCTCAAATTCAAGAAGCAAACAGAACACCAAGTTTTCTTAACCCCAACAAACCCACTCCAAGGCACATCATAATAAAGATGACACAAACCAATGACAAAAAAAAATTCTCAAGGCAGCCAGGGAAAAGAAGAGTACAACATATAAAGGAAGGCCTATTAGATTATCATCAGATTTCTCAGCAGAAACTCTACAAGCTAGAAGAGAGTGGACCCCAATATTTAAAGCCCTGAAAGAGAGGAACTTTCAGCCAAGAATACTATACCCATCAAAGCTATCCTTCAAGTATGAAGGAGATATAAAAACATTCACAAATACAGGAAAGATGAGAGAATTTATCAACAGAAAGCCCCCACTCCAGGAAATACTAAAGGGGGTTTTCCAACCAGATTCAAAGAACAAAAGAAAACAACACCACAAGTAACAGCTCCACCAAGAACACAATAAAACCAAACTTAAACTGTGACAACAAAGGAAAAAAAGGGGGGAGAGGATGGAGATTAACAGTAGCAAAGGATGATGAAGTGCAGAAATACTTATAAGATAGGGTACTACAATGAATATGGTAGGTACCCTTTTCATTACTTAATGGTAACCACCCTTAAAAAAACCACCACAAAAACACTTGACTTAAAAAAGGTAGCAACAGAGGAAAGAAGTATGGAACACAAACAAACAAAAACAAATGATAGAAAAACAAAAGAGAAGAATCAAACTAGATACAAAACTAACAAAAAGCAATTTATAAAATGGCAGTAGGGAACCCACAAGTGTCAATAATTACACTAAATGTAAATGGATTAAACTTACCAATAAAAAGACACAGAGTAGCAGAATGGATTAAAAAAGAAAATCCAACTATATGCTGCCTACAAGAAACACATCTAAGCAACAAGGATAAACACAAATTCAAAGTGAAAGGCTGGAAAACAATACTCCAAGCAAACAACACCCAAAAAAAAGCAGGTGTAGCAATACTCATATCTAATAATGCTGACTACAAGACAGAAAAAGTACTCAGAGACAAAAATGGTCATTTCATAATGATTAAGGGGAAGTTGAATCAAGAAGACATAACAATCCTTAATATATATGCACCAAACCAAGGAGCACCAAAATATATAAGACAGCTACTTATTGACCTTAAAACAAAAACTAACAAAAATACAATCATACTTGGAGACCTCAATACACCGCTGACGGCTCTAGATCGGTCATCCAAACAGAGAATCAATAAAGATATAGTGGCCTTAAATGAAATACTAGAACACCTGGATATGATAGACATCTACAGGACACTTCATCCCAAAGCGACAGAGTATACATTTTTCTCTAGTGTACATGGATCATTCTCAAGAATTGACCATATGTTGGGCCACAAAGACAATATCAGCAAATTTAGAAAAATTGAAATTGTACCAAGCATATTTTCTGATCATAAAGCCTTGAAACTAGAATTCAACTGCAAAAAAGAGGGGGAAAAACCCACAAAAATGTGGAAACTAAACAACATACTTCTAAAAAATGAATGGGTCAAAGAAGAAATAAGCGCAGAAATCAAAAGATATATACAGACAAATGAAAATGAAAATACGACATATCAGAATCTCTGGGATGCAGCAAAAGCAGTAATAAGAGGAAAGTTCATATCACTTCAGGCCTATATGAACAAACAAGAGAGAGCCGAAGTAAACCACTTAACTTCACACCTTAAGGAACTAGAAAAAGAAGAACAAAGACAACCCAAAACCAGCCGAAGAAAGGAGATAATAAAAATCAGAGCAGAAATAAATGAAATAGAGAACAGAAAAACTATAGAAAAAATCAATAAAACAAGGAGCTGGTTCTTTGAAAAGATCAACAAAATTGACAAACCCTTGGCAAGACTCACCAAGGAAAAAAGACACAGGACTCAAATAAATAAAATCCAAAATGAAAGAGGAGAGATCACCACAGACATCATAGATATACAAAGAATTATTGTAGAATACTATGAAAAATTATATGCCACCAAATACAACAATCTAGAAGAAATGGATAAATTCCTAGAACAATACAACCTTCCTAGACTGAGTCATGAAGAAGCAGAAAGCCTAAACAGACCAATCAGCAGGGAGGAAATAGAAAAAACTATTAAAAATCTCCCCAAAAATAAAAGTCCACACCCAGAAGGTTATACTAGTGAATTCTATCAAACATTCAAAGAAGACTTGGTTCCTATTCTACTCAAAGTCTTCCAAAAAATTGAAGAAGAAGCAATACTTCCAAACACATTTTATGAGGCCAACATAACCCTCATACCAAAACCTGGCAAGGATGGCACAAAGAAAGAAAACTATAGACCAATATCTCTAATGAATACAGATGCTAAAATACTAAACAAAATACTGGCAAACCAAATGCAACAACATATTAAAAAAATAATACATCATGATCAAGTGGGATTCATCCCAGAATCTCAAGGATGGTTCAACATACGCAAAACGGTTAACGTAATACACCATATCAACAAAACAAAGAACAAAAACCACATGATCTTATCAATAGATGCAGAAAAGGCTTTTGATAAAATACAACACAATTTTATGTTTAAGACTCTCAACAAAATGGGTATAGAAGGAAAATATCTCAACATGATAAAGGCCATATATGATAAACCATCAGCCAACATCCTATTAAACGGCATAAAACTGAGGACTTTCTATCTTAAATCAGGAACAAGACAGGGTTGTCCACTCTCTCCACTCTTATTCAACGTGGTGCTAGAAGTTCTGACCAGAGCAATCAGACAAGACAAAGAAATAAAAGGCATCCATATCGGAAAAGAAGAAGTAAAGCTATCACTTTTTGCTGATGATATGATCCTATACATCGAAAACCCGAAGGACTCCACAAAAAGATTATTAGAAACAATAAACCAATACAGTAAGGTCGCAGGATACAAAATTAACATACAAAAGTCCATAGCCTTTCTATATGCCAACAATGAAATATTAGAAAACGGACTCAAAAAAATAATCCCCTTCACGATTGCAACAAAAAAAATAAAATACCTAGGAATAAACATAACAAAGAACGTAAAGGACCTATATAATGAAAATTACAAAGCATTGTTAAGGGAAATCGAAAAAGATACAATGAGATGGAAAAATATTCCTTGTTCTTGGATAGGAAGAATAAATATAATCAAAATGGCCATATTACCCAAAGCAATATACAAATTTAATGCAATTCCCATCAAAATCCCTATGAGATTTTTTAAAGAAATGGAACAAAAAATCATCTGATTTATATGAAACTATAAAAAACCCCGAATAGCCAAAACAATCCTAAGGAAAAAGAATGAAGCTGGGGGCATTACAATACCTGACTTTAAACTATATTATAGGGCCACGATAATCAAAACAGCATGGTATTGGCAAAAAAATAGACACTCAGACCAATGGAACAGAATAGAAAGCCCAGAAATAAAACCACATATATATGGTCAAATAATCTTTGATAAAGGGGCCAACAACACACAATGGAGAAAAGAAAGCCTCTTCAACAAATGGTGTTGGGAAAACTGGAAAGCCACATGCAAAAGAATGAAACTCGACTACAGCCTGTCCCCGTGTACTAAAATTAATTCAAAATGGATCAAAGACCTAAATATAAGACCTGAAACAATAAAGTACATAGAAGAAGACATAGGTACTAAACTCATGGACCTGGGTTTTAAAGAACATTTTATGAACTTGACTCCAATGGCAAGAGAAGTGAAGGCAAAGATAAATGAATGGGACTACATCAGAATTAAAAGTTTTTGCTCAGCAAGAGAAACTGATATCAAAATAAACAGACAGCCAACTATATGGGAACTGATATTTTCAAACGACAGCTCAGATAAGGGCCTAATATCCAAAATTTACAAAGAACTCATAAAACTCAACAACAAACAAACAAGCAATCCAATAAAAAAATGGGAAGAGGACATGAACAGACACTTCTCCCAGGAAGAGATACAAATGGCCAACAGATATATGAAAAGATGCTCAGCTTCATTAGTTATTAGAGAAATGCAAATCAAAACTACAATGAGATACCACCTCACTCCTGTTAGATTAGCTATTATCAACAAGACGGGTAATAGCAAATGTTGGAGAGGCTGTGGAGAAAAAGGAACCCTCATTCACTGTTGGTGGGACTGTAAAGTAGTACAACCATTATGGAGGAAAGTATGGTGGTTCCTCAAAAAACTGCAAATAGAACTACCTTATGACCCAGCAATCCCTCTACTGGGTATATACCCCAAAACCTCAGAAACATTGATACGTGAAGACACATGTAGCCCCATGTTCATTGCAGCACTGTTCACAGTGGCCAAGACATGGAAACAACCAAAAAGCCCTTCAATAGAAGACTGGATAAAGAAGATGTGGCACATATACACTATGGAATACTACTCAGCCATAAGAAATGATGACATCAGATCATTTACAGCAAAATGGTGGGATCTTGATAACATTATAAGGAGTGAAATAAGTAAATCAGAAAAAAACAAGAACTACATGATTCCATATATTGGTGGAACATAAAAATGAGACTAAGAGACATGGACAAGAGTGTGGTGGTTACCAAGGGTGGGGGGGGAGGGTTGACATGGGAGGGAGGGAGGGAGAGAGTTAGGGGGAGGGGGAGGGGCACAGAGAACTAGATGGAGGGTGACGGAGGACAATCTGACTTTGGGCGAGGGGTTTGCCACATAATTTGATGACAAAATAACCTAGACATGTTTTCTTTGAATATATGTACCCTGATTTATTAATGTCATCCCATTACCATTAATAAAAATTTAATAAAAAAAATGAAAAAGAAAAAACTATTAAAAATCTCCCCAAAAAGAAAAGTCCAGGCCCAGACGGATATACTAGTGAATTCTATCAAACATTCAAAGAAGACTTGGTTCCTATTCTACTCAAAGTCTTCCAAAAAATTGAAGAAGAAGCAATACTTCCAAACACATTTTATGAGGCCAACATAACCCTCATACCAAAACCTGGCAAGGATGGCACAAAGAAAGAAAACTATAGACCAATATCTCTAATGAATACAGATGCTAAAATACTAAACAAAATACTGGCAAACCAAATGCAACAACATATTAAAAAAATAATACATCATGATCAAGTGGGATTCATCCCAGAATCTCAAAGATGGTTCAACATATGCAAAACGGTTAACGTAATACAACATATCAACAAAACAAAGAACAAAAACCACATGATCTTATCAATAGATGCAGAAAAGGCTTTTGATAAAATACAACACAATTTTATGTTTAAGACTCTCAACAAAATGGGTATAGAAGGAAAATATCTCAACATGATAAAGGCCATATATGATAAACCATCAGCCAACATCCTATTAAACGGGATAAAACTGAGGACTTTCTACCTTAAATCAGGAACAAGACAGGGTTGTCCACTCTCTCCACTCTTATTCAACGTGGTGCTAGAAGTTCTGACCAGAGCAATCAGACAAGACAAAGAAATAAAAGGCATCCATATCGGAAAAGAAGAAGTAAAGCTATCACTTTTTGCTGATGATATGATCCTATACATCGAAAACCCGAAGGACTCCACAAAAAGATTATTAGAAACAATAAACTAATACAGTAAGGTCGCAGGATACAAAATTAACATACAAAAGTCCATAGCCTTTCTATATGCTAACAATGAAATATTAGAAAACGGACTCAAAAAAATAATCCCCTTCACGATTGCAACAAAAAAAATAAAATACCTAGGAATAAACATAACAAAGAACGTAAAGGACCTATATAATGAAAATTACAAAGCATTGTTAAGGGAAATCGAAAAAGATACAATGAGATGGAAAAATATTCCTTGTTCTTGGATAGGAAGAATAAATATAATCAAAATGGCCATATTACCCAAAGCAATATACAAATTTAATGCAATTCCCATCAAAATCCCTATGAGATTTTTTAAAGAAATGGAACAAAAAATCATCTGATTTATATGAAACTATAAAAAACCCCGAATAGCCAAAACAATCCTAAGGAAAAAGAATGAAGCTGGGGGCATTACAATACCTGACTTTAAACTATATTATAGGGCCACGATAATCAAAACAGCATGGTATTGGCAAAAAAATAGACACTCAGACCAATGGAACAGAATAGAAAGCCCAGAAATAAAACCACATATATATGGTCAAATAATCTTTGATAAAGGGGCCAACAACACACAATGGAGAAAAGAAAGCCTCTTCAACAAATGGTGTTGGGAAAACTGGAAAGCCACATGCAAAAGAATGAAACTCGACTACAGCCTGTCCCCGTGTACTAAAATTAATTCAAAATGGATCAAAGACCTAAATATAAGACCTGAAACAATAAAGTACATAGAAGAAGACATAGGTACTAAACTCATGGACCTGGGTTTTAAAGAACATTTTATGAACTTGACTCCAATGGCAAGAGAAGTGAAGGCAAAGATAAATGAATGGGACTACATCAGAATTAAAAGTTTTTGCTCAGCAAGAGAAACTGATATCAAAATAAACAGACAGCCAACTATATGGGAACTGATATTTTCAAACGACAGCTCAGATAAGGGCCTAATATCCAAAATTTACAAAGAACTCATAAAACTCAACAACAAACAAACAAGCAATCCAATAAAAAAATGGGAAGAGGACATGAACAGACACTTCTCCCAGGAAGAGATACAAATGGCCAACAGATATATGAAAAGATGCTCAGCTTCATTAGTTATTAGAGAAATGCAAATCAAAACTACAATGAGATACCACCTCACTCCTGTTAGATTAGCTATTATCAACAAGACGGGTAATAGCAAATGTTGGAGAGGCTGTGGAGAAAAAGGAACCCTCATTCACTGTTGGTGGGACTGTAAAGTAGTACAACCATTATGGAGGAAAGTATGGTGGTTCCTCAAAAAACTGCAAATAGAACTACCTTATGACCCAGCAATCCCTCTACTGGGTATATACCCCAAAACCTCAGAAACATTGATACGTGAAGACACATGTAGCCCCATGTTCATTGCAGCACTGTTCACAGTGGCCAAGACATGGAAACAACCAAAAAGCCCTTCAATAGAAGACTGGATAAAGAAGATGTGGCACATATACACTATGGAATACTACTCAGCCATAAGAAATGATGACATCAGATCATTTACAGCAAAATGGTGGGATCTTGATAACATTATAAGGAGTGAAATAAGTAAATCAGAAAAAAACAAGAACTACATGATTCCATATATTGGTGGAACATAAAAATGAGACTAAGAGACATGGACAAGAGTGTGGTGGTTACCAAGGGTGGGGGGGGAGGGAGGACATGGGAGGGAGGGAGGAAGAGAGTTAGGGGGAGGGGGAGGGGCACAGAGAACTAGATAGAGGGTGACGGAGGACAATCTGACTTTGGGCGAGGGGTTTGCAACATAATTTGATGACAAAATAATCTAGACATGTTTTCTTTGAATATATGTACCCTGATTTATTAATGTCATCCCATTACCATTAATAAAAATTTATTAAAAGTATAAAAAAATTAATTTTCTAAATAAAAAATAAACAAAAATAAAAGTCACTCAAACAAGTCATTCTTGGTATTTAAAATGAAATTCTGTGGTAGGATTCAGCTGGTTCACACAGATTTTGCAGAACAAGTACCTAATTTTTTTTTTTTTTTTTTAGTTCTGCAAACTGGTTTTTAAAAGGGCACTTGTAATCAGGATTCTCTCCATGGTGGGTGCCTGGGCAGCCACTCAATGTGAAAATCACTTATTTGCATTTCCTAATTTTCTTTAACATTCATCTGCACAACACCGTATTTTAAGTGCCCGTAGTAGTGTTTATTCTGTTCGTAAGTGATAAATTTTTGACATAACTATGCTTATAATATTTATTTATTCATCTTATAAAACTCATATCTTTTATAATATACTACATTTTAATTCTCTAATGTTTGCTACTTTAGTAAACAAACATATAACATAAAGAGGAAAAGTACCAAACAACCAGGGGTTGATAACTTGTATTTTTTTGAAACTAGTATTATTTAATATTTTTCATTAACACTTTAAAATTCTTTCTCTTTCCTATTCGTTTTGCTTTATTTACTTATTTTTAGTTTTTAATTAAAATTTTAGTTTTTTGTGTTAACATGGATTCAAGTGTCCCACTCAATATAACACCCTCATCCCCCAACCACGAGCCCCTTATTACAAATCCTGTGTCCCCCTCCCAAAACTACCTCCCTTCTTCCCTTGGGATTTGCTCTCCTGTTATCTGTATCTCTGTGTTATGTATATATAATTTCATTAATCCCTTCATCTTCTCTGATCCCATCCACTCATCTCCCTTCCTTCTGACAGCTATCCCTCTGGTCCCTATGACCCCACCTCTGCCTCTATTCCATTCCTCAGTTCACTTTGTTCATTAGATTTCACATATAAATCAGATCATATGATAGTTTTCTTTCTGTGGCTGGATTATTTCATTTAGCGTAATAATAACCAGGTCCATCCATGCCATGGCAAAAGGTAAGATTTTCTTCTTTTTCACAGCTGCATAGTATTTCACTGTGTAAATGTAACATTGCTTTTATATTGACTTATCCACAGATAGACACTTGGGCTTTTTCCAGATCTTGGCTATTGTATTTTTTTTCTCTTGTGGCATTTTAGTTGTTCATTGATTGCTTTCTCATATGTGCCTTGACCGTGGGGCTACAGCAGACCGAGTAACACCTTGCTCAAGCCAGCAACCTTGGGTCCAAGCAAGTGAGCTTTGCTCAAACCAGATGAACCTGTGCTCAAGCTGGCGATCTCAGAGTCTTGAACCTTGGTCTTCCGCATCCCAATCCAATGCTCTATCCAGTGTGCCACCACTTGGTCAGGCAGATCTTGGCTATTGTAAACAATGCTACAATAAACATGGTGGTGCACATCTTCTTTTGAATTAGTGTTTTGGGGTTCTTAGGATATATTACTAAAAGTGGGATAGCTGGGTCAAAAGGAAGTTCCATCTTTAATTTTTTGAGGAAACGCTGTGCTGTTTTTCACAGTGACTGCACAAGTCTGCATTCCCACCAGCAGTGCAGGAGTGTTTCCTTTTCTCCACACCCTCACTGGCACTTCTTGTGTGTTGATTTGTTAATGAGCACCATTTTGACAGGTGTGAGGTAATAACTCACTGTGGTTTTAATTTGCATTTCTTGATCATTAGTGATGTTGAACATTTTTTCATATGCTTGTTTGGCATCTGTATGTCCTCTTTGGAGAAGTGTCTATTCAGTTCCTTTGTGAATTTTTTATTTGGATTGTTTACTTTACTGGTGTTGAGTTTCAGATATTCTTTGTAAATTTTGGTTATTAACCCCTTATAATATTTATCAGTGAATATGTTCTTCCATTGTGTGGGTTGTCTTTTTATTTTGTTAAAGGTCTTTTGTTCTGCAAAAGCTTTTTAGTTTGACATATTCTCACTTATTTAATTTATCTTTTATTTCACTTGCCCTTGGAGATATGTCAGCAAAAATAGCGATGAGAGATATCAGAGTTTACTGGTTATGTTTTTTTCTATTATGTTTATGGTTTCATGACTTACATTTAATTTTTTGTCCATTTTGTGTTTATTTTTGTGAATGGTGTAAGTTGTTGGTCTAGTTTCAATATTTTGCATGTACCTATTCAATTTTCCCAACACCATTTATTAAAGAGATTGTCTTTAATCCATTCTATACTCTTTCCTCTTTAGTCAAATATCAATTTACCATAAAGCTGTGGGTTTGTTTTTGGGTTCTCTTTTCTGTTCTATTGAGCTGCATGCCTGTTCTTATGCCAATACAAAACTGTTTTGATTACAGTTGCCTTATAGTATAAATTGATATCAGGAATTGTGATACCTTCACTTTATTCTTCATTTTCAAGATTGCTAAAGCTGTTCGGGTTCATTTTGGTTATTTAAGAAATCTTTGGAATATTTTCCAAGTCTTTGAAATATGCCAGTGGTATTTTGATAGGAATTTCATCGAATCTATAGATTGCTTTGGCTAGTATAAACATTTTAATGATATTTATTCTTTCTATCCATGAATAGGGTATATGCTTTCACTTGTTTTTATCTTCCTTGATTTGTTTTTCAATGTCTTATAATTTTCTGACTACAAATATTTTACCTCTTTGGTTAAATTTATTTCTAGGTACTTTTTTTTGTTATTATAGGAATAGTGAAGGGGATTATTTTTTAATTTCTCTTCTTGACAGTTTATTGTTAGTGTACAAAAATACCACTGATTTCTGAACATTAATTTTATATCCTGCTACCTTGCTCAATTTATTTATTAGGTCCAGCAGTTTTTTCACAGAGACTTTAGGGTTTTCTATGTACAGTAGCATGTCTTCAGGAAATAATGACAGTTTTACATCTTCTTTATCAATTTGGATGTCTTATTTCTTCTTCTTGTCTGATTTCTGTGGCTAAGACTTCCAGAACTATGTTGAATAAGAATGTTGAAAGGGGGCACCCTTGCCTAGATCCTGATCTTAAGGGGATTGCATTTAATTTTTGCCCATTGATTATGATGTTGGCTGTTGGTTTGTCATAGATGGCTTTTATCATGTTTAGGTTTTCTGATTCTTCCGCATTGGGTTTTGGAAGATTATGTGTTTCTAGGAATTTTTCCATTTCATCTAGGTTTTTTAATTTTTTGGTATATAGAACTTCATAGTATTTTCTTACAATCCTTTGTATTTCTGCAGTGTCAGTTGTTACTTCTCCACTTTCATTTCTCATTTTAATTATTTGTGTCCTCTCCTTTTTTTTTTTTTTTTTTTTCTGATGAGTCTGGTTAAAGGTTCATCATTCTTGTTTACCTTTTCAAAGAACCAGATCTTGGTTTCATTTATATTTGTATTGATTTTTAGCCTCTATGTGATTTATTTTCACTCTGTTCTTTATTTCCTTCCTTCTACTTCCTCTAGGCTTTATTTGTTGTTCTTTTTCTAGTTCGTTTAAGTGAAGGGTTAGGTTGTTTATTTGAGCTTTTTCTTGCTTCTTAAAGTATGCCTGTAACGCTTTGAACTTTCCTGTCAGGACTGCTTTCACTGTGTCCCATAGATGTTTTGCTGTTGTGTGTCCATTTTCATTTATTTCAAGGAATTTTTTTACTTCTTTCTTGATCTCATTGTTAACCCATTCATTATATAATAACATACTATTTAACCTCCAAGCATTGTAATGTTTTTTTAGGTTTTCTATTATATTTGATTTCTATTAATAGTTTCATGCCATTGTGATCAGAAAAGATGATTGATATGATTTCAATCTTCTTAATTGTGTTGAGATTTGTTTTTTGTCCTCATATGTGGTCTAACCTAGAAAATGTACCATGAGCACTTGAAAAGGCTGTATAATCTGCTGCTCGGGGGTGAAATTTTCAGAAGATATCAATTAATCCATTTGATCTAATGTGTCATTTAAAGCTGCTGTTTGTTAATTTTCTGTCTGAAGGATCTATCCATTGATGCTATTTGGGTATTAAAGTCCCATATTGTTATAGTATTGCTGTTGATCTTACCATTTATGTCCATCAAAATCTGCTTTATATATTTAGGTGCTCCTATATTTGGCACATATTTACAATGGTTATATTCTCCTGTTAGATTGCTCCCTTTATTATGTACTTATCTTCTTTAACTCTTGCTATATCCTTTGTTTTTAAGGCTATTTTGTCAGATATAAGTATTGCTACCCCAGTTTTTTCCATTTGCATTAGCATAGAATATTGTTTTTCCATCCCTTCCCTTTCAGTCTATATGTATCTTTCATTCTAAGGTGGGTCTCTTATAGACATCTTTCTTTTTTTTTTTCTTTTTTTTTTGGTATTTTTCTGAAGCTGGAAAAGGGGAGAGACAGTCAGACAGACTCCCACATGCGCCCGACCGGGATCCACCCGGCATGCCCACCAGGGGGCGATGCTTTGCCCACCAGGGGGCGATGCTCTGCCCCTCCGGGGTGTCGCTCTGCCGCGACCAGAGCCACTCTAACGCCTGGGGCCGAGGCCAAGGAGCCATCCCCAGAGCCCAAGCCATCTTTGCTCCAATGGAGCCTTGGCTGCGGGAGGGGAAGAGAGAGACAGAGAGGAAGGGGGCGGGGGGTGGAGAAGCAAATGGGCGCTTCTCTTATGTGCCCTGGCTGGGAATCGAACCTGGGTCCCCTGCACGCCAGGCCGATGCTCTACCGCTGAGCCAACCGGCCAGGGCAGATCCTGTTTTCTTATCCATGCACCTATGCTATGTCTTTTGATTTGAGTATTTAATTCATTTACATTTAAGATTATTATTGATATGTACTTATTTATTGCCATTTTATTTTTTAAATCTACAATTGTCTTTTTCTCGATTTCTTTTCTTTTCCTTTTCTCTTTTTATAGCAGGTCCCTTAACATTTCTTGCAGTACTGGTTTGGATGTAATGAATTTCTTGAGGATTTTTTTTTTTTTTTTGGTCTGGGAAGTATTTTATTTCTCCTTCAATTTGAAATGATAGCCTTGCTAGATAATGTAGTCTTGGTTGTAGGTTCTTGTTTTGCATTACTTTGAATATTTCTTGGCAATCCCTTCTGGCTTCAAGTGTTTCTTTTTATAAGTCAGATGTCATCCTTATGGGTGCTCTTTTGTAAGTAATTAACAGTTTATATCTTGCAGCTTTTAGTATTCTTTATTTTTCTCTCAACTTTGGCATTTTAATTATGATGTGTCTTGGTGTAGCCCTCCTTGGATTCCTCTTTAATTGGAGTCTCTGTGCTTCTTGAACTTGTGAGATTATTTCTTTCCTCAATTTAGAAAATTTTTCAGCTATAGTTTCTTCAAATAGGTTCTCTATTCCTTGTTTGTTCTCTTCTTCTTCTTCACAAACCTCTATGATGTGAATGTTGTTTCTCCTCATGTTGTCACAAAGGTCTCTTAGAATTTCCTTAACCTTTTTGATCTTTTTTTTTGCTACTCTGATTTTGTGTTTAATTTATTTTGCCTTCTAAATCAGTGATTCAATCCTCTGCTTCATCCAGCCTGCTGTAGACTTCTTCTAGTGCAGTCTTCACTTCTGATATTGTAGTTGTCATTTCTGACTAGTCCTTTTTTATTATTTCAATGTCTTTTTTGATGCTTTTTATCTCTTTGTTTAAGTTCTCATTGTGGGCATCCATTGTAGCTCTAAGATCTTTGAGCATCCTAAAAATCATTATTTTAAATTCCTTGGTAATTTGGTTACTTCTATTTCATTTTATTCCTTTTGGGGGGATTTTTTCTGTTGGTTCATTTGGGTCATATTTTTTTTTGTCTGCCCATTTTGTCTGTGTATTAGGTAGTTCTGTCTGACTTTGAAATTTGTTGTAGTGTCTTTATGAGAAAGATAGGCTTGGTGATACTGATCTCCATGCCACCTGATTTCTTTTTTCTAGGAATGCTTCTTGAGGATAGTATTTACTCTCTTGTTGTATGTGGGTATTGAATGCAGTTGATACTTTTGTGGGTGCATTTATCCCTTCAAGCTGGTTGGCTCTAAGTGTCAACCTTGAGCATGTGTATTAGATACTGCACAGTGTCTGTCTTGTTGGGCATATTTATTCTCCATAGTGTCTGGTGTCTGCTGGACTCCTTTGGATTTGCTACATGTGTAGCTTATTGAGTCTGGTATTGGTGTTGTCTGCCACCCACTACTGGTAGTGTTGGTTCTAAGTCTTCTTGGGTTGGCATCAACTATTGTTTGTAACCTGCTGTGGTCTACCTGTCTGGAGCTACTGTGTCTGTGTTTTCACTGTTTGTGTCTGTGTTTTCTGTGTGTGGGTAGTGTGGGAGGAGCCAACTTGTGTATAAGGATCAACTTCCTTCTGCTTAGAGATGATAGCAGCTTTTCAAAATTCCCAAGCTCCATAAGAGTTGCCTCTACTTTTCAGCTGCTCCACCTCCTCTTGCAGCTGCCTGGTCTTCCCATAGAGTCTTCTGTAGAAATATTGAGTGTGAGCTCAGAATGACCTCACCCAACTAACCTTTTTACAGGGTTCAAGCTTGGTAGTTTAGGGCAGTTAAGATTAGGAATACAATGTTAGTGGGACCCTCTACTTCAGGGGTCTTTTGGTCAGGAACTCAGTACAGGGAAAGTGGCCCATACTCCAGAACCTAATCCTTCATACACTGCTGGATACTCCAATTCTATTCCTTCCAGCAAGGTGAGCAGCAGGTTCAGATTGAGTGGGGCTGACAGTCCCCTCTGTAGATGTTCTTACAGCTGGTAAGAACCTAGTCTCAGGGACAAAGACTAAGAGTCCTCTCCTAGGCTGATTTTGCCACCCTAGAAAGTGGCTAAGCACCTTGACCAAACACAACAGGTTCGTGGGGACTCACGCTTTAAATGTTTGTGCTCCAAGCATATCTCCCTTCCCTCTGTGAAATCTAGCCCAGTGTAGCAGGATATCCAGCACCAAGTCCAGCTAACTGTGAAGTTTCACCCTGTCCAATGCACATGAGCCTTTGTGCTGATACTGTTCACAGAGAGCAGAACTTACCTCAGCTGGGCCAAGTGTGAGGAACCCTTCCTTAGGACATCTCACCAGCAAGGGTTGTTAGGTCCTGAACTGATGCTTTCTGTAGTTGGCTCCTGGATGTGCCAGCTCTGGGTCTCCCTGGCAGAAACCCAGCACAGACCAGTGGGAGACACTGCCTATGACTGACCCTCAGCAACCTTTTTGGAGCTACATGCAATCCAGAGTTTGTGGCTGACCCTGCTGGGTCCAGGTGCACATGAAAATACCAAGCCCACTTTTAGGCTGGCTTTTACCCTCACTGGACCTGGGAGAAGGTCCACAAAAGGCCAAAGGTCCCTGAGCCCCACCTCTTGCAGCCTCTGTCTGTTGGCTACTTGTAGGGCTCGGCCACTGAAAAAACCTCAGGTAGAGTGTGGAGCCTGAGGCAATTCAAGGATTGGTAAGGGTGGTGGGTTTGTCTTGGCCCCAGCTGTTATTCTGTCCAGATATTTATCACAGACTTGAATAAGATATGGCCCCAGGAGTCCTGTGAGTGTTGTCTCTGATACCAAGAGATGTGTTCTACCTGCATTCTAGACAGTTTCTCCTGAGTCTCCCATGAAGTGGAGGTGCTAATCATAGACTTGGAAGAGTACAGGGGAAATCTCCAGCCTCAACCCCAGAAAACTGTCCCTGACATACTCCCTGATTCCTAACTTACTTCTCAGAAAAAGTACTGTCTTCATAGGGTGGTGATGGAGAGACTCTTAAAGGCAGGGCAATTGCTTTTCCCCAGGCTGATGCTGCTAAGAGTATCCTGCTCCACCCAAAAAAGATAGCAGCTGCAGTATTGGAGAATGACTCAGTACAGAGGTTCCAGTGGCTCTCCTCCACAGTGTCTCTTCCAGGGACACTAATTTCACATCTACTCACACAGCTCTAGTCCTCTTAGCCCTGTCCCGCTGGAGGCCTAGGTAAGTGGCTGTAAATGAAACTTTCTGAGCTGGCCCTTTAAGAAGGACCGTATGTATTGGCTAGCTCCTGTCCCTTTCTTGCATATAGAAACTGTAGGTCCAGGGGCTGCTGCCATTGTGACCATGGACATGCAAATTCTCATTGAATTTGGTCAGATGGTAAAGAAACAGTGGAGCCAAAGCATGGTAGGCCATTCTGTTTATTGGTGTTTCACCAAGACAGGCAAGCCACAAGAAAGCCAAGGGAAAAACAGAAACCTGCTTTTCCCATGGAGGACAAGGGATCAGGGAGGAAAAAAAGAAACCCTATCACACCTCTCAGTGGCAGGGGCAAAATCTCTCTTCTTCTGCTCTCTCTTTTCAAAACTTTCTCATGAGAAAATCTCTCCTCCAACAAACATTAGCAAAACAATGGCCCTTCCCAGGCAGGAAAGTAATTTGCAATTTCACAGACCACATATACCTGGTGCTGCCCAGCCCCTAATGCAAACTATAAGCGAGCAAACATAAAAATTATATTTTATAATCTTATTTGAGCAACAGAAAATGCCAAATGCTATCTGGATGCCTCGTCAAGGCTCTGGGACTCTAGGCTGGGGATCCTGGCCTGGGGCTGAGGACCCACACCTCTCATGGTGACCCTCGTCACAGTGAGAGTCCCTCCGGACTTTCCATCCTGCTTGCCCCTGGGAATGAGAAAGCCCTTTCCACAACTTTGCCCTTCCTACCATTCTCATTGTGGTTTCTTCTGTGATCTTTGGTTGTAGAGTTCTCTTTGTTTAGTCCAAAATTGGTTTTTCAAGATGATTGTTCTTGAATTAATTGTAATCCAATTTGGTCCTGTGAGGTAGCATTTGAAACGTCTGCCTACTTTGTCAACATCTTGCAATCCCCATTAAAATTCTTTCTTATAATATAGTCTTGTGATAGTCTTGTATACCTCTTTTATTGTTCTTATTTAAGTATTAAATTCATGAAATAATAAAAAAATACATTTTATTTATTTTTTGACTCTATTAAAATAATAAACTAGAGCTGAGAACTTCCATAAAAAATTTGAATTTCAACTCAGTATTTAGTGATAAATTACGCAGTTCTAAATTGATGTGCTTGTTAGAAAAGATGACATTTTCAATTGTAATGTTTATGCATGAGCCATCTCTCATATGAGAATATACTGTTGATAGTAGCTTAGGTTTCAGATAACTTATACAGACTCTGTGCTTTATTTCTTGGTAAATCTTGATGAACGTTAGCTCTTTTGTTGTCTGTTGGAAAGTAAAACTCTTTTGTGCAGATGGCACAGAAGTCTATTCTTTTATCCCTAACCTTCCTGGGATTTTTGCCCCTATCTGCAATCTCTTCCTTGACTAACTCACTATTATCTCAAACAGTCTACCAATCCTCTTACTTTTTCTGTAGTACTCTCTTGACAAAGCCTAGGATTCAATGACCCCAGTTCCAGGAAATACTCTTTGTGTTTGTCTTTCTTTGCTTATGACTGCAGGTCATCTGGGAAACTGTTTACAGTTTCAGATATCACCAACCACTCCTGAAAAGGAAAAAGTAAAACTATCTTTCCTTTGAACTCTGTGGAAATATAGATATTTTAAATTCTAAAATACGGAAAAGGGGAGCCTCACTGAAACCTTTACCTTCATTATCACAAGGATCGTTAAGTACTCTTCTTATTTCAGGGTGGCTGTAGACTTGATTTCAATGTTGTCTAATTAAGAGTATAATTTTATGGTAAATAGTAAATGAATGACTTCTTTTGAGAAATTTGTCAAATAAATAGTAAAACTTACTAAAGCATTCCTGGGACTTAGATAGTTTTGAATTTAATGTGATAATTTATGCAATTAATAAATAAATTTATGCCCTCCTCTAAACAGAGAATTTTGATAACCTTATACCTCAGGTTATGTGCAAGCACATTAATAATATACATTAATAATTACTTGGATTTGTAAAACATTACTATATTCAAACTATATACACTGACATGATCTCATCTTATAAAGCAAATGTTAAAAAAATTATGATATTTTGATCTAAAGATATCAGACTTACCAAATTTAAAAACAGAACCCAGGGTAAAGGGATGCTCATTTGATATCTTCCTTCCCAATTCTCCACCCACAAAATATGTGTGTGGACTTGATCCCTACTTCAATTTTTCATTTTTTTAACAACCAGCTTTTGGTTTTCTTTTTTTTTTTTTTTTTCTTAGCTTGGAAAAACACCCATTTATTATCTTAGTTTTTGTGGAGTTTGGACATAGCCTAGCTGAACACTCTGCTTAAGTTTCACAAGACTGCAATGAAGGTATCAGTGGGAATGCTGTCTCATCTGATTCTTGGGAACCTGTTTTTGCAAGCTCATTCACCTTACAGACAGAGTTCAGTTCCTTGCTACTGTAGAAATCATGGAAGCTTTCATCTTCTTTGAGGCAAGTAAGAGACTATCTCCCTAGATATGAAGTCCCCTGATCAAATCTGGCCCATTGAAAATATTTCCCACTTTTATTAACTTAAAATCAACTGGTTAGTTATCTAATTACAGAAGTGAAATTCCACACTCAAAGGGAGGAAACTATGCAGGGCATATACACCAGGAGGCACTAATTTTGGGGCTGTTAGAACTCTGCTAACCACAACCTGTATACTGAAAACTTCAAAACATTGCTATGAGAAATTAAAGAACTAAATAAATGAAGAGACATACTATGTTTGATTTGAAAGGCTCAGTTCTGGAAAAATATCAATTCTTTCTAAATTGATTTATAGAGCCAATGCCGTCCAAAGTAACATTCATAAAAGTATTTTATTTTATGTTTTTGTAGACACAAATAAACTGATTCTGAAATTCAAATAGAAATATAAAGTACCTAGAATATTCAAAACAACTTTGAAAAAAAGATCAAAACTTTAGTACTAATATTACCTAATTTCAAGGCTTATCATAAGGATATAGTTATGAACTCAATGGAGTATTGGCAACAAGATAAACAAACAGACCAATAGAACAAAATAAAGATTCAAAAAATGGATCTACACATGCATGTACAACTATTTTTACCTTCATTTATGCCTTTTCTAATGCTCTTCTTTTTTTTATATAGTTCTGACTTTCTGACCTATATACTTTTTCTTCTTTTTGAAGAATTTATTTTCCATTTATTACAACTGTTTTATTAATTTTTCTTAATTATTTCTTTTTTTATTTCATTAATTCATCACCTTAAATTTGTTTCCTTCCCTTCTGTTTGCTTTAGATTTAATTGTTTTTATTGTTTTTTAAGCTTGATGCTGGAATCATTGATTTAAAACCTAACTTCTATTCTAATATAAGCATTTAATGGTATAAGTTTCCTTCTAAACACTGCTTCTGCTGCATGCCACACATATTGATATTTTTATTTTCTTTCAATTCAAAATGTTTCTATGAGTGATTTAGAAGTATGTCATTTATTAGGTTATTTGTTTCTAGTTCAACTCCATTTTTTAAATATAACATATTTGTATAATTTCTCTTAATTTTATTTTGTTAAACTTTGTTTTTGATCCAGGATATGGCTTATCCTGATGAATGTTCCACGTGTATTTGGGAAAAATGAGCATTTTTACAGTTGTGTGGAGTGTTTTGTAGATGTCAATTAGGTCATGTTGAATGACAGTGCTGTTGAAGTCTTCTGTAACTGTATTAGCCAGGTATGGTGTCTATAACAAAATATTATGGATTAGATGACTTAAATAATAAAAATTTATTTCTCACAGTGCTGGGATCGGGAAGTCTAAAATGAAGGTGTTGGATGATTCAGTTCCTGGTGAGGAAGGGCTGTTGCTGTTTTTCTGGCTTGTTTGTGGCCACCTTCTTACTGTGTGCTCATATAGCCCTTTTTTTTTTTTTTTTTTTTTTTTTGGTACATGTGGAAAGAGAAGGGGAAGAGGGAGAGAGGGAAAGAGAAAGGGACCTCTTTCTCTTTATATAATGCTTCCAGTCTGATTGGATTTGGTCTCCATCCTTATGAACTCAACTGTAATTATTTTATGGAGGTCCTATTTCCAAATATAGTCATATTAGAGCTTCACATATGGATTTTGTATAGAAACAAGTCCATCCATTGCAACACCCTTGCTATTCTTTTGTTTAACTATTTTGTCAGTTACTGAGGGAGGAATGTTAAGATTGTTATGTCTTCCTGGTGAACTGACATTTGTAATTAGATAATGTCTCTCTTTATCCATGGTAATTTTTCTTTTTATTAAGTCTTTTTTATTGGTATTAATGTAATTATTTCAACTGTCTTTTAATTAAAATTTGCACAGTATATATGGTATTATGTTTGTTTCTTCTGTTTTTTGTTCCTTTTTTTCCCCTTTCCTCTCTGCTTTCTTTTGGATTATTTTAATTTCCTTTGATATTCTATTTTAATGAATCAATTTTTGGCTATATCTATTTGTATTAATTTTTATAGTTGTTCTGGGAAAATATATACATTTATACTTAAAACTAATATTTCACTACTTTGAGTAAAATTTAGAGGCCTTATAACCATATATATCTTTTTACCTTTCCCCCTTTATATAGTTGTCATATGTATTACATCTGTACATTTGAAAACTCTGCCAGACATTGTTGTAATTTTTGCTGTCACAGTCAAATACACTTTATTTTTTTCATTTTTACTGAGGTACAATTGACATATAACATATTAGTTTCAGGTGTGCAACATAATGATTTAATATTTGTATATATTGCAAAATGATCATTGAAATAGTTACATTACCATACATAGTTACAAAATTATTTTTCTTCTGATGAGAACTTTCAAGATTTACACTCTTAGCCTAACCAGGCAGTGGTATAGTGGATAGAGCAACGGACTGGGATGCGGAAGACCCAGGTTTGAGACCTCGAGGTTGCTAGCTTGAGTGCAGGCTCGTCTTGTTTGAGCAAGGCTCACCAGCTTGGACCCGGGGGCGCTGGCTTGAGCAGGGGGTTACTCGGTCTGCTGAAGGCCCGCAGTTAAGGCACATATGAGAAAGCAGTCAATGAACAACTAAGGTGTCGCAATGAAAAACTGATGATTGATGCTTCTCGTCTCTCTCCATTCCTGTTTGTCTGTCCTTGTCTATCCCTCTCTCTGACTCTCTCTCTGTCTCTGTAAAAAAAAAAAAGATTTACACTCTTAGCAACTATTAAATATGCAATATAATCCCTGGCTGATTGACTCAATGAACAGAACATTGGTCCAGCATGAGGATCTCCCAGGTTTGATTCCCTGTCAGGATACACATGAGAAACAACCATCTGCTTCTTTTCCCTCCCTCTCACCCTTCTCTCCCTCTTCTCTTGCAGCCAATGGCTAGATTGGTTTGAGTGTTGGCCTCAGGCACTGAGGATAGCTCTGTTGATTCCAGCATTGGCCCCAGATTGGGGTTGCTGGATGGATCCCAGTCAGGGTGTATGAGGGAGTCTATTTTCCCTTCTCTCTTAAAAAAATGCAAAATAGTATTGTTAGCTATAGTCACCATTTTGTACATTGCATCCCATGACTAATTTATTTTATGACTGAAACTTTGTATCTTTGTACCTTTTGACTCCCTTCACTCAATCCCCTGACCCCCTACCCTTGCCTCTGGTAACCACTAGTCTGTTCTCTGTACTTGTAACTTTTTTTGTTTTTGTTTTTTAGATTCTACCTATAAGTGAGATCATATAGTGTTTGTCTTTCTCTGCCTGACTTACTTCACTTAGCATAATACTTCAGATTTCATCTATGTTGTCACAAACAAAAAGATTTCATTCTTTTTTATGGCTAAAAATAACTTAAGAATAGAAAAATAGTATCTTATGTTTTTTATTAATTTTAATTTATTGTGTTAACATAGATTCAAGTGTCCCACTCAGCATAACAGCCTCACCTCCCAACCACGTGCCTCTCATTACAACCCCTTCCCTTAACTTCCTCCTCCTTTCCCTCTGGGATTTACTGTCCTGTTATCTGTATCTATGTGTTATGGATATATAAATTCACTAAACCCTTCATATTTCCTCATCCTATTCCCTCATCCCCTTTCTCTCTGACAGCTGTCCCTCTGGTCCTGTGACCCCTACCTCTGCCTCTACATATATACAATGGAATACTACACAGCTGTGGAAAAGAATAAAATCTTACCTTTTGCAATGGCATGGATAATTACCTTGATATTTATGATTTCTGAACCTCTTCCTCATTTCTGGAGTTTAAATTTTCCCATATGTATCATTTTGCTTCTGTCTAAAAGACTTCTTTAGAGCTTGTCTAATGGTGACTAATTATCTCAGTTTTCCTGTATCTGAGCTTGTTTTAATTTTGCCTTCATTTTAAAGGATATATTTTTTATATAGAATTCTTTTTTATTTATTTTTTATTTTTTTTAATAAATTTTTATTAATGGTAATGGGATGACATTAATAAATCAGGGTACATATATTCAAAGAAAACATGTCTAGGTTATTTTGTCATCAAATTATGTTGCAAACCCCTCGCCCAAAGTCAGATTGTCCTCCGTCACCCTCTATCTAGTTCTCTGTGCCCCTCCCCCTCCCCCTAACTCTCTCCCTCCCTCCCTCCCATGTCCTCCCTCCCCCCCCACCCTTGGTAACCACCACACTCTTGTCCATGTCTCTTAGTCTCATTTTTATGTTCCACCAATGTATGGAATCATGTAGTTCTTGTTTTTTTCTGATTTACTTATTTCACTCCTTATAATGTTATCAAGATCCCACCATTTTGCTGTAAATGATCTGATGTCATCATTTCTTATGGCTGAGTAGTATTCCATAGTGTATATGTGCCACATCTTCTTTATCCAGTCTTCTATTGAAGGGCTTTTTGGTTGTTTCCATGTCTTGGCCACTGTGAACAGTGCTGCAATGAACATGGGGCTACATGTGTCTTCACGTATCAATGTTTCTGAGGTTTTGGGGTATATACCCAGTAGAGGGATTGCTGGGTCATAAGGTAGTTCTATTTGCAGTTTTTTGAGGAACCACCATACTTTCCTCCATAATGGTTGTACTACTTTACAGTCCCACCAACAGTGAATGAAGGTTCCTTTTTCTCCACAGCCTCTCCAACATTTGCTATTACCCGTCTTGTTGATAATAGCTAATCTAACAGGAGTGAGGTGGTATCTCATTGTAGTTTTGATTTGCATTTCTCTAATAACTAATGAAGCTGAGCATCTTTTCATATATCTGTTGGCCATTTGTATCTCTTCCTGGGAGAAGTGTCTGTTCATGTCCTCTTCCCATTTTTTTATTGGATTGTTTGTTTGTTTGTTGTTGAGTTTTATGAGTTCTTTGTAAATTTTGGATATTAGGCCCTTATCTGAGCTGTCGTTTGAAAATATCAGTTCCCATATAGTTGGCTGTCTGTTTATTTTGATATCAGTTTCTCTTGCTGAGCAAAAACTTTTAATTCTGATGTAGTCCCATTCATTTATCTTTGCCTTCACTTCTCTTGCCATTGAAGTCAAGTTCATAAAATGTTCTTTAAAACCCAGGTCCATGAGTTTAGTACCTATGTCTTCTTCTATGTACTTTATTGTTTCAGGTCTTATATTTAGGTCTTTGATCCATTTTGAATTAATTTTAGTACACGGGGACAGGCTGTAGTCGAGTTTCATTCTTTTGCATGTGGCTTTCCAGTTTTCCCAACACCATTTGTTGAAGAGGCTTTCTTTTCTCCATTGTGTGTTGTTGGCCCCTTTATCAAAGATTATTTGACCATATATATGTGGTTTTATTTCTGGGCTTTCTATTCTGTTCCATTGGTCTGAGTGTCTATTTTTCTGCCAATATATATAGAATTCTTAATTGAATGTTTTTCTTTCAGCACTTTTAAATGTTCTACTGTTTTATGGTTTTTATAGTTTATGGTGAGAAATCAATAGTAATTCAAATCATTGTTATTCTATATGCAACATATCATTTTTTTTCTGGCTGCTTTCAAGATTTATTTATTTTTGTTTTTTACAAGAGTGATTATGGTTTCTCTGGTAAAGTAGTCCTTAGATTTTTCATACAGTTTAGGATTTGACGAACTTCTTGAATCTGTAAATTTATATATTTTACCTAATTTTGACATTTTTAATAATTATTTCTTCATATTTTTCTCCACCAATCAATTTATTTGTTGTCTTTTTCTGAGACTCATCTACACAAATGTTAGACCTTTTGATATTGCCCCATAGATTACTAAGTCTCTGTTCATTACTTAAGATGTTTTTCCTTTCGTTCTTCAGATTGGACAATTTTTATTGACTCATCTTCACATTATCTGACTCACTCTTTCTTCTGTTGTCTTTATTCTGTTACTGAGATCAACCAGTGATTTTAAAATGCCATTGTACTTTTCTGTTCTAAAATTTCCATTAAAAAAAAAAGTCTGATGTGAAATATTTTTATATTAACATCAAATATGTTTTACCTTTTCCTCAGAGAAAATAGTTATAATAGGTCCTTTGAAGTCTTTGAGAATTTCAACATCTGAATCATCTTGGAGCTGGTATCTGCTGATTTTTTTTTCCTTGAAAATGGTTCCCATATTCTAGTTTTATGTATGTTGTATAAATAGGAGACATATTCTGGACATTTTAAATATTATGCTGTGAAAATCTGAATTCTTTTAAACTCATCTTAAAAATAGTGTGTGTGCATGTGTTTCATTTTAGCAGGAAATACTCCAGTTAAGCTTAGAACACAGGCTATGTGTTATTCTCTGTTAGCAGTAGTTCCAATGTCCGTTGGATTTTCAAACTATTCATTTTGCTTCTTTGGGTTAGTCTCAGGTATGTGCCACTCTAAAATCATTCTGGAAATTGGAAAGTGGTTTATATTGTATTTTAGTTCTCAAAGCTTTTGCTCTTTTTGTTGTTGTTGTTCTGTTCTCATGCATCTGCCATATAGAGATTTTTTTTTGGAATGTGGAAGTGACATATATTTAAGTTCCATTATCAAAGTCTTTTCTATGCTTGTTTGGGTCTGTCAAGGCATGCACATCTCAAGTGTGAGCTCAGGTCTTGCATAAGTTGAACAGAGAATTCAGAAATCATCTTTTCTAGCTCCTTTTTTTCTAAGATTCTTCTCCTTCCTTTCTTCCTCTTTAGCTTGCAGACATTAGTTTTTTTGGTCCTACTGCTAGAAAGATCATGTTTCTCTTGGAGATTTTATCGTCTGTAAAGCTATTGCCATAGGTCTCAATCAATGCCCATATTTGTTTCAAAACCATGAGGGAAAACAGAAAAACAAACCTGGAAAGCTTACTCTCGATATGGGTATTTCTCTGATTCTTTTCCTTAAATTGCCTACATTTCAGAGTCCTTGGGTACATGGTTTTTGTATTATCTCCTGAACTTTTAATTACAATTAGTTGGTTTACTCCATCTTGGACAGCACTGTAAGTCTCTCCCTACTTCATTTTTAAGGTGAGAATACAGACTTTATATTTACTTTACCATCTTTTGTCAGGTAAAACATAAGCCATTTAAACAAGTAATAGCTTTGTGCCCACTATAAAGCAGCACAAACAAACTCTTCATTGCTCCAAGCATCTGTAGCCTCTAGTAAATGGCTTTATTCTTAGTAGCCTGTGGCTTCAAATTCTTAGAGAAAAACTGGAACAACCTCAACTCTTCTCTTGTGCTCTATCTACCCCATTCCTACTTTTCTCTGTGGATTCTGGATGGCTGGAATTTATAATAAATGCAAGTTAGTGTATTCTAAATCTATCACCAATGTTGCTGCCATGTCTACCTGTGGCAACATGCATAGCAATTACTATTTCCTGTGCTTTCTCTATTGTCTATGGCTTCTTGGGTAGAAGAGAGCTTCTTTTTCTGGTAGTGTTTATAGTTATTTTATAGGATCTAGAAGCTGACTCTTTCAATATTTTTAAAACATCTTCATTGAAGAGAAATGTGTTAAGTACCTCCTATATCAGGAAGAAAAGTTTTGGAGTCATTAGTTGCTACTCATCAAATACTTCTGGCTCTACAATTTCTCAACATTTAGTAAGATTGTCCCCTTGGCACTCTTGTGCTTAGGACAGCAATGTGATTAATTCTGGCCTATAAACTGATTTGGAAGTGTTGAGTATCATTTCCAGGCTGGAACATTAAATTACCAAGTGAGATCCTCAAGAATTATTTTTTTCTTTCCATCAAAATAATTGGTGATATTCTATACTGTAGCTCCTCTATCAGTCTAGGTCTCAGAATGAAGGCCACGTGGAACAGAGCTCCCTGAAAACCTACAATGGCCATGTAATATGAGTGAGCATGAGTGACAAAATGAATCTTTGTTGTTTTAAGCCACCAAGATTTTAAGATTATATATTAATAAAAAATGACTTAATCTAAACTAACTGGTACAGAAAACATATGAGAGGCACCACCTAACATCATACTAAAAAACATTCTTTCCTACCTCTTTCAACTAAGGGAATCAGAGCAGAGGCCAATAATCTTGACTTAGCCCTTGCTAAGTATGAATTCTCTGTCCATCCAGGCACTTTTCTTAGAACCTGAGACTGTTCCTGTCTTGCTGGTGTTTAAGTCTTTGTTTCTAGGACCTGACTGTTGGTCTTGATATTTATGCTCAACATTCATTGTATGAGACTAAGTGGATCTTCATGCAACTAGAACAACTGGAAGCCTACTATTGAAATTCAGAATTCAAACAATGGGCTATGATTTAGACCTCCTTTTCTCCTCCATTCTACATTGAAATAGTTTAACTCTCTTCTCACTTTTATTCCAGTCATTTTCTCTCCTTTTTACATTTTTTCCCTTTAACCTTTTTTTATAACTGAAGACATTTGGTTACTTATTGCTATATTCCTATACTTCTTTTCTTTTAGTGGATTATTATTTTTTTAATTTTAATTGAACTTGTGCTTCTTACTTCAAGGCCCTTGAACACTTTTATTAAAGTTGATTCTTTCTATTTCTCTTGTTTAATTTCTTCATTCTTGGCCTAACCAAGCAACATTTTAAATCTTCTGGAATAAGAAATATATAAAGTGATACATATTTGTAACAGCTAATCCTTATATGGCCCTTACATACCAAGCACTTTTCCAACATCATTAGAACACATTAATTAACTCATTTGCTGCTCAGTAAAGCTCCATACACATGCATAGTTATTATAATATTTATTTTATAGATGAAGTAACAGGCATGAGAGTCATATGGCTTGCTTAAGGTCACATAGCTCATAAGTGGCAGAGCCAGAATTATAAACCAAGCTATCTGGTTACAGAATCTATGTTTTAGCCATTACATTATATTGCTTTTCTATATATGCAGAAAGTTTTAAACCATGGGTAATTAAATTATGGTCCTTAGGCCATATATGACTTGCTGCATGTCATATAAAAAAGTTTTATTGGAACTAGCCACATTCATTTATTTAATACTGTTTATGATTGCTTTCAAGCTACCAGGGCAGAGTTGAGTAGTTGTTATAAAGATTACATTGTCCATAAAGCTTAAAATATTTACTATTTGTTCCTTATTGTAAAGGAAGACTAGGGATGATCCAAACCAGATATTCAGGGCAAAAGGAATGACATGCAAAAAAATATGGGACATCCAACTGCAGAGATTTTTCTTTACATGAACAATTAATGTTTTTAAGGAGACAGACCATGCTGAGAACACCCCAAATGCTCTCTAAATGGTTTTTGAAAATATTTATCTGCTTGACCAGGCGGAGGCACAGTGGACAGACCATTGGATTGGGATGTGAAGAACCAGGTTCAAAATCCTGAGGTCATTGGCTCGAGCGTGAGCTCATCTGGTTTGAGCAAGGCTCACCAACTTGAGCCCAAGGTCACTGGATGGAACAAGGGGTCACTTGCTCTGCTGTAGCCCCCCAGTCATGGGACATATGAGAGGGCAATCGATGAACAACTAAGGTACCACAACAGAGAAGTGATATTTCTCATCTCCCATCTGGTGTGTCTGTCTTTATCTCTCTCTGTCTCTGACAGAAAAAAGCAAAAAAAGAAAATATTTATCCAGTTTCCTCATATTGTTTTATACCACTCTTGAATGTGTTAGCGACAGCTATACTTATTTTTTAGGTTTTTTGACATTATTGATTATGACCTTGTGAGCTAGAAAGAAAAAAAAGATAATGACTAGTCCAGTGAACCGAATATATTATGAGTTCACATTATGGTCATTTTAATTACATTATGTTTATTCATCAAATATGATATTTATTGATAGGTTGTATGTTTTGGCACAAATGTAGTTTATAACAGAAAATAGTCTTAATTAGTCTGAAAAAGTGACAAAATGAAATATTTATTTATGAATTTCTGGTGATGGTGGTAAGGGAGTTAGAATGCATGTGCGCGCGCACACACACACACACACACACACACACACATAAAACCTTGCTTTTCTCAACAAATGCATCCATAAACACATTTTAATAATTAGTGTTTTATTTAAGCCCATTTCAAAGATGGAAAGATGAACATTTTACTGAAAATAATTAAAAATATAAATAAGATCAAATGACTCTGCCATAATATTTTGCCTTAGTACTGAGGTAGATCATTAGAGGAATCACAATACCTCTTTAGTCATCACTGTTGGGAGCAATTTACTTAATCACACAATATTTATTTTTTAATCAATTAATATTAATTTATTAAACATCTACTATTTGCACTGTCATTATAATTGGTCTGGGGTTAAAATGATAAAAGACAAAGGCATGTCCTCAAGGAATTTACTGTCTATTTAAGAGAGAGATAAATAATTTGTACAGTTGTGATACAACATGATAAATGCCACCAAAGAGCTAATGAGCTTATCATAAACCCTCAGATTGTGATGCAATTAAGGTACAATATACAAGATAGAATTAAATAACTAATAAAACACCAAATAATTTGAAGTTAGAAAAATCCTTCCTAAATAATGCATGAGTCAATGAAAAAATAAAATTAGGAAATACTTGAGCTGAAAGATAATAAAATTATTAAATAGTATGAGATGCTGTCTTTAGTAATAGTAAAGAGAAAAATTATAGCCTTAAAGTCTCAAGTTAGAAAAGAACAATTGAAGATTGACTCATGCATCCAACTTAAGAAGCTTTTAAAATGAACGGCAATGTAAGCCCCACACTCAAAAAATACAAAGGAATAAAAGGGATGAGATAAAAAAAAACTCTAAAAAATAAAAAACGAAGACTGACCAGGTGGTGGTGCAGTGGATAGGGCATTGGACTGAGATGCAGAGGACCCAGGTTCAAAGCCTTGAGATCGCTGGCCTCAGCGTGGGCTCATCCTGTTTGAGTGCAGGGCCATTGTCTTGAACATGGGATCATAGACATGACCCGATGGTAGCTGGTTTCAGCCCAAACGTCGCTGGCTTGAAGCCCAAAGTCACTGGCTTGAGCAAGGGGTCACTCACTCTACTGTAGTCCTCCCATCAAGTCATATAAAAGAAAGCTATCAGTGAACAACTAAGGTGCTGCAGTGAAGAACTGATGCTTCTTATCTCTCTCCCCTCCTATGTGTCTGTCACTATCTGTCCCTGTCCCTGTCAAAAAAAAAAAAAAAAAAAAAAAGGAAAGAAAGAAAGAAAGAAAAAAAAAATAGAAGTGTAAGCATTATCCACTAATAACTGGTTTTTAGAAAAGACGGGTACCATAGAGAAATCTCTGGCAATATTGGTCAAGAAAAAGAGTATACAAGAAAATAAGTACAAGAATGAAAAAAAGAGGCATATCCAAGAATAAAATAGACACTCAAATATAAGAGAATATTATAAAAAAATTTATGCCACTGATTTTAAAATTTTAGACAAAACTTGAACCTTCTAAGAAAATATAACTAAATATAAGATTAAAAAAACCCAATCTGATTAAGATTATAAAATTAAGGAATTGAACCAATAGGCAAAATGAACCTTTCTTCTTCACATGCATAAACATCAGATAAAGATTATGTTACAGAATAATTTCTACAAAACACTCAAAGATTATATAATCCCTGACATATACAATGAACAAACACACTCAACATTTTTTCCATGGGTTTAATATAACCAAGTTGAAAAACATTGATCATGTTTGCCTCATGAAATGGTGAAATATAAAGATAGTTTAATATTAGTCGCTTTATTAATTTATTAGGTTGACCATATGAAATACTCATTTTCATCATTACAAAACATTCATATTTTAGCAATTTCATATGGCTTAATCTTTGAATTCATCATCTTCACAAACTAAAGAAGAAAGACAATTTGATCATCTCAGTTGATAAAGAAAAATTGCTTCTATTGAACATCAAACTTAGTGGTGAGCATCATAAACATTCTCTTCAAAATCAAGAAAAAAAACAGCAATCACTTCTATTCAACTTCTTACTGATATACTGTATATGGTTTAAGAAGAAAATGAAAAAATGAATTGTACAATATATGTTTTTCTTTATAAATAACCCTAGAAAATGTACAAATTATACAATAATTAAAAATTTTAACAATGTTTAAAATAAGATCTTCATTCAAAAATTGAGTTTTTACATACCAAAAATAAAAACCTAACATGATAGCAATGACAAACATAAAAGATCTAGAAAAAAATCTAATAAGAATATGTAATTTTTTGAACACCAGGTGTGCAGGCTTTATTAGAGGAGAAAGACCTGCTGGGGCACTCCTCCAGGAGAAGTGCACCCAAACAGATTCTGAGGCAAATTTTTATAGGGTTAAGGGAGAGCTTTGAGCAAGTGTGTGTTGCGTCAGCAGTTCTGGTATGCTCCCTTCTGTAGTTTTACAATATCGGCTTCTTGGAACGCTTCTCCTCGGGTGGCTGACCAGCTTCCTAGAACTTTTCTGTTTCAGGGGCAATAGTCCAGTAAGGGTGGGGTGAGATAGCCAAGCAGAACAGCAAAAGGGCAGTTTGGAAGTTTTGGTAAATTTATGTATCCATCATTTCTCAACTCTGTGGTATGATAAAAGAAAAAGAGGTGAGGGGAAGAAAAGAAAAATAAGGGGGTATGAGGTCCAGGAAGGAGGTTTGGCTCAGCCAGCTAGCTTCTGGAGCTACTTCCTGCTGTTATCCCTATTGGGGCCTCCTTCGTGGACCTCTCCCTGGGGCAGTTGGAGTAGGGGTTGCAAAAGCATTTGATTGTAGGCAATCCTGGAGATTACTTCATTTGGGCCTGTAGGAACTTGATAAAGGGGCAAATATTACTATTAGGAATGCAGAGAAAAGGAGGTTTGTATAGCGGGGGTGAAAGTTCCTCCATGGTAAAGTTAGAGATATTTTTTCCTGGCAGCCCTGGAGAGAGCAGTTAGCTTGAGCTAAAAGAAATGTTTCATGCCTGTTTGTAGGTTCTTCTTCAGCCAAGAAGACCCAGCGGTCTTGTCTCCTTACTATGTGAAGGATAAAAAGATTGAGAAGCATTCAGAGGTGAATGCTATTCATTCTGCTAGTTCTTCAAGGATATGAGAGAGCTTTAGGGTTAGGGTACCTGTAGGGGTTGATAGATAGGATTTAGGAGGTTTGCTGATATAGGGTTTCAGATTTTCTGTTTCACGAGGGCAGGTTTCAGGGTTGGTGTGTAGGGTTAGGTAGATTTTTCCAGTTTTCTGATTGGCGAAGGTCTGCATGTGGTTCTATAAGAAACTAGTGAACTAGTAAGAGGCGGGGCTGCAGAGAAGTAGGTCGTCTACATATTATAAGAGAGTACTAGTTTTAAGACTGCATGCTGTTAAATCCTGAGCTAGTCCCTGCCCAAACAGGTGTGGGCTGTTTTTGATCCCCTGGGGTAAGACAGTCCACGTAAGTTGCTTGGCTGCATTAGTGTCCGAATCAGTCCAGGTGAATGCAAACAGAAAGTAGGAGTCAGGGTGTAGAGGAATGGCATCCTTGAGGTCTAGGATTGTGAATGAGTGGTGTTTGAGAAAATGTGTGACAGTAACTTGTAGAGATTAGGGATCACTGGGTGGAGGGGAATTACTGCCTCATTGATTAGGTGTAAGTCTTGTAAGAGGCATTAAGCCCCTGAAGGTTTTTGAACAGGAAGGGTGGGGGTATTGCAGGGATTGTCCATGGGGGTGTGTAAACCTGGTTTAAGAGGTGGGTAATTATTGGTTTAAGGCCTTAGAAACAGACACAGTTACACATTAAACAAAGACTTTACATAAAAGTTATGAATTAAGAAATTTAAATGAGCGTGCTTTACTTGTTTCAATTCAAATTATACTAGAGATATTTTCTGACAAACAGGGATAAGATGGATTACTTACTCACAAAGCTTAATAGACAATTCTGTTTTTTTAAGTTTTTCGAGATGGCAGGGAATTGCCAGCATAGAGGGGAGGAACAGAGAAAGCAGACGGATAGACAGTGTAAGCAGCTGGATGGAAAATAAGGAGGGTCAGAATCTGCAGGAGGAGGAGGAGGAGGTGGAGGAGGAGGAGGAGGAGGAAGTTAAAGTATTGGTGTGATGCCATATGGTCAGGAGTGAAAAAAGATTTAGAGCTTTGAGGAGAGGGGAGGGGGTGAGGAGGAAGGAGGCACAGTCACAGTTTGTAAGGAAGGAGGAGGGGTTGGAGAGGAGACAGTCAGAACTGCAGTTTGTAAGGACGGAAGAGAGGTCAGAGATGAGACAGGCACTGCAGCAAGAACCACAGCTTCTAAGGAGGGGAGAGGGGATGAAGAACACAGTGAAGGGAGAGGCCCCTGGCCAGCAGGGGAGGAGAAAGAGAGACTGGTGAATGAGAAAACAGGATTTAGTGAAGGGAGGGGCTTTCTGGAGGGAAGAGACTCCAGCAAAAAGATTTGGTGATGGACTAGAGAGGGGTCCCGAGAGAGGGGTGCCCCAGGGATCAGGCAGGAGGAGAGAGTTGGGAGTTCACAGAGAAGGAAAGATTAGGAGCAGAGGTTTTAGGTGAGGTTTCTTTGGCCAAAACGGCCTGCGTGTAGAACAGAAGGTACAGAAGGACAGGAGAGAAGGGAGAAGAAAGCCTGCACGTAAGGAATTTCTGATGCCCTTCCCATCCGATGGCAGAAATTGTCAAGATCTCTGAGGATATTGTAATCGAATGTCCCATTTTCAGGCCAATGGGAGTCATTGTCTAATTTGTACTGAGGCCATGCTGTGTTACAGAAGAAAATGAGTTTTTTTGGTTTGAGGTCTGAGAGACCGAGTTTGGTGAGGTTTTTTATGAGACATCCTAGAGGGGTCTGGTCAGAAGGCTTAGACTCTGAAGAGCCCATAGTGGAGACAGGTGAGCAAGAGGGGGCGTCCCCGCCTTTGTCACTGCCCAAGAGGAGAGAATCTCCATGTGGGGGAGTTGTTCCTGATAGAGGTAGTCACCACCCATCAGGAAGCTCCAAGGATGAGAAGTTCGAGAGAGTGGAGAGGTTTGGCTAGGCGCCTAGTCTTCCGTGCAGTCCACTGAGACTGAAAGTCAAAATGTGAGGCGTGTCAGAGAAAACCATCCGACCAGAAAGGGGTGTTTTTAGAGAGAAATTTAGAGGCCAACCAGGGAAGGGGAAGGGAAAAACTCCTTACCTTCCTGATCCAGCAGGGGTTCAGGACAGGGTTAGACTGCCGGCCAATCAACCTACAATTACACATCCAAACAGAATCAGGGAATAAGCCCAGGATGAGCTGCCGCTGCCCATTGCTTCCCTGGTTGTAAGTTTGGATGGCAAAGAGGGATCGTCCAGACAGTTAGTACCCTGTCCCGGGTTTCGGCACCAGATGTAAGAATGAGACAGCACTCGAGCACCAGGTGTGTAGGCTTTATTAGAGGAGAAAGACCTGCTGGGGCACTCCTCCAGGAGAAGTGCACCCAAACAGATTCTGAGGCAAATTTTTATAGGGTTAAGGGAGAGCTTTGAGCAAGTGTGTGTTGTGTCAGCAATTCTGGTATGCTCCCTTCTGTAGTTTTACGATAGCGTCTTCTTGGAACGCTTCTCCTCGGGGTGGCTGACCAGCTTCCTAGAACTTTTCTGTTTCAGGGGTGATAGTCCAGTAAGGGTGGGGTGAGATAGCCAAGCAGAACAGCAAAAGGGCAGTTTGGAAGTTTTGCTAAATTCATGTATCCATCAGGTATTATCTTGCAAATATGCACATAAACAAGTGAAACAAAAGTACAAAAATAACTCCCATGTATATGGGGACTTTGTACATAATAGAAGTAGCACTACAGGCCAATGGCACTGTATTAGTTTTCTAAGGTTCTTATAAAAAAATGTGCCACAAACTTGGTGGCTTATAATAAGAGAAAAATATTGTTTGATAATTCTGAAGTCTAGGAATTTAAAATGATTCAAGTTCCAGAATATTGTGACTCTTTGAAGTTAAAGCTGTGGTGTGAGCAAGACTAGAAGCTGGAGAAATTTGAAGCTATCTAGTTAAATTGAAAGTGCTTATACCCCAGAACCCAGAAATTCCTCTGAATACATGTACAAAAATATTTACTGTACCTTTGAAAAAAAGATAAAATAGGAATATGGAAAATAATACTCTTCCAATACAGACATTAGATGATCTAAGACTGGACAAGAGAAATTAAGAAGAATTTTGTTTATGTTTTTTCTCATCTTGTCAGTCATGTTACATCGCAAATATCATTTGACTAACATTTTGAAAAATATAAAACAATATGTTGTATGATTAGCATTAACTGCAAACTCCATTGAAAGATAGGGTTGGTAGACTGGTTAGCTGGCAGTCTGCCTCCTAAGAATCCTCAAAGGGTAACATTCGTCATAGCAGACCAGAGACTTCCTCTCAGTCAGTCAAAAATTATTCTAATCATCAAGTGTTTAAAATTGAAACCGATAATTCAGATCTTATCAATGTCTAATCAAAAGTGGAAATTCCTTCCTTGAAAAAGATTTTCCCTAAATCTAACAATCATTTTTTTTTAGGTGGAGAGAGACAGGGAGAGAGAGAGACAGGAGCATTGAGCTGTTCTGCTCCTGTATGTGCCATGACTAGGGAATTGAACCAGCAACCTCCATGCTCTGGAATGACACCCCAACCAACCGAACTATCCAGCCAGGGTTAACAGACAATCTTAAAAATACATAAATAAAGCAAAATAAAGGACATTAATAATAAGTTGTAAACTAATACTTTAAAACTACTGAAAATAAATTTTTTGAAGAGCCATTTTAAGAAAATGAATTATCTTTCTATTTTTTTTTATTAAAATGATATTACAAAATCATTATCACATGAAAAGACAATCAAAGTGTATATCAAAAATTTGGAGAAAAGTATCATAAAGGTGAGTCAATCTTTCAGTTAATAAAAAAATCATGTTAATTTTTCAGAATTTTGTTTTACTTATGTTAATTTTCAGCTATTTAAAATATATACTTTATTATAATATTTCACATTCTAAATAAATATACCCTTGCATGTAAATTTGTTTTTTTAATTTTGTATTCTCTCCCTAAAATATAGTCTCCCAAATTGCTTAAGTGTCAGATGCCACACAACTTGTGTTTTTCCTGAGACTCAAGAGATTGTAAAATACCAAACTCCAATATACTATGTACATTATGAATCCTAACCCTTTCAAGAATTATAATACTGAAATCTTTATGACCAACTTGTTAGATGGCTTATGTCAGACTTACTAGAGTGATTAATTATTAGTTGAAATTTATTACAAAAATTGGAGTAGTTGAAACTATATAACTTGGTTAAGAATCTATGTTGGTAGCCCTGGCCAGTTGGCTCAGTGGTAGAGCGTCGGCCTGGCGTGTGGGGGGACCCAGATTTGATTCCCGGCCAGGGCACATAGGAGAAGCGCCCCTCCTTCCCCTCCCGCAGCCGAGGCTCCATTGGAGCAAAGATGGCCCGGGCACTTGGGATGGTTCCTTGGCATCTGCCCCAGGCGCTACAGTGGCTCTGGTCTCGGCAGAGCAATGCCCCGAAGAGGCAGAGCATCGCCCCCTGGTGGGCAGAGCATCGCCCCTGGTGGGCATGCTGGGTGGATCCCGGTTGAGCGCATGCGGGAGTCTGTCTGACTGTCTCTCCCCATTTCCAGCTTCAGAAAAATACAAAAAAAAAAAATCTATGTTGGTAGATCTGAGTAGAAATAATTATAACTATCATATGTAACTTTTGTTGAGCATGTATATGTGCCAAGCTCATGGTATTCCTATTACATTTATTCTCAGTTAATCATCTCATTAATTTTATTAGAGTAATTGTCATGTAAATAAGGGCAAATGCCCATACAACACACATGTTAAGACCTGCTAGATCGGTAATTATTGGGACAATCTAATGGGGTTGGGATCAGTTGCAGGTGTGCAAGTCCTCTCTTGCACTCTAGGAAAGTGAATAGTAATTTAGCTGAGCCAAAAATTCAATTCCAGAAATGCCCTAATTCTTGACTCCTGGGCTTTTAGGCTACATGATTAGTAAAAAGACTTTATAATGTCTCAACTTAGCTAGGCTAACCTACATTTCCCAGAGCTTTTTTCTTCTATGTTTCCAGTTACAACAACCCTCAAAAGAGATTTCAGAACAATTTCAGGGAACAAAAAAGGAGGCAACTGCTATTTTGTATCATATACACACTGTTGTTGTTCTGCTTATTTACCTAATTGAGGGGAAACATTGGATGGGCTAGGTGTGTTTCTAACTGTTTGATGAAGGGCCCTGCTTTTTCCAGGATATCCTTGTCTTAAAGGCGATAAAAATAGATGTAAACTTTAACTCATTCTTGTCAGTTTCTAGCTTATGTTCATGGGGTTCCAGCCTGCTTATGTTCTTCCCTTTTTAACTGCTTTGAACTTCAAGATCCACCAACAGATACAGAAACAGTCTTACAGAGATTGCTTAACCATTTTCCACAATAATGAAAGTAAATCCTTTGTAGTAAATTCATATCTGTCTATCATCTATCTATCATCTATCTATCTCTGTTATCATCTATCTATCTATCTATCATCTATCTATCATCTATCTCTATCTATCATCTATATGGTATTGCATCTCTTCTCGAATTCTGACCAATACAATTACAGAAGCATTGACCCTTCCTCTGGTATGATAAAGGCCTTGGAATTCAATATATACAGTTATAGGTACATGGCATGGCACAGCAGTGCTAAGATTCACCACTTCACTATTCATGGTTAGGAAAGAATTCCTTGGTATAATTGTATAGCTATAGCCCAGGCCTGTAATTCAAGAGGGTTAATTGTACTCATTACTGGGCCATAGATGGTCTCCATGAAGTTTGCCAGATGCTAACTTCTTTTCTTAGAGGTAATTGGCAGGGAATTAGTCTTCGACAAGTGTGCTAGATTGCATAATTTCCAAAAAAATATACCAATACCTGTACACAACACATCCCACATCCTCTTCTAAAACTGCAATGTTGTTACTCCTCCATTGAAAGATGAACTTTGTGTTCCCTCCCAGTGGACCAGGGGAAACCTTTGTAGTTTCTTTTGCTAACAATGTAGCAGTGTAACCTCTAAGGTTAAACTGTAAAAAGCAATATGGGTTCCATCTGGTTATCTCTCTCTCAGTCTTAGAACATTCACTCATAAAGCACAGCCACTATTTTATAAGGAAGCCTAAACTAGCCCATGCAGGAAAGCCATATGGAAAGGCCCATGTGGAGAGGACCTTCAGTTTTCAACTGATACCCAGAATTAACTGCTACAAGTGACTGAGTGAGGCTTTAGAAGTTTCCAGTTCCCAGCTTTTGAGCTGTCCAGCTCAAAACTTGGACATTGCAAAACAGAGTGGAACATGTGTGTAGAATAAATATTGTTGTTTTTTAACGACTAAATTTTGGAATAACTTGTTATTTTGTATTAGTAAAGAAAAGTGACAAGTTAGCATTGTATAATAGCAATCTATTGCTGCATAACAAATTACTCCAAACATATACTTAAAAGTATAAATTTTTTTTCATCTTTTTTTTTAATAAATTTTTATTTTAATGGGGTGACATCAATAAATCAGGGTACATACATTCAAAGAAAACATTTCCAGGTTATCTTGTCATTTAGTTCTGTTGCATACCCATCACCCGAAGAGAGATCATCCTCCGCCACCCTCCATCCAGTTCTCTCTGTACCCCTCCCCCTCCCCTTCTCCCTCCTTCCCTCCCCCCACCCCCCGTAACCACCACACTCCTGTCCATGCCTCTTAGTCTCGCTTTTATGTCCCACCAATGTATGGAATCCTGCAGTTCCTGTTTTTTTTCTGATTCACTTATTTCACCCCACACAATGCTACCAAGACTCCACCATTCCGCTGTGAGTACTCCGATGTCACCATTTCTCCTAGCTGAATAGTATACCATGGTGTATATGTGCCCCATCTTCTTCATTCAGTCCTCTATTATTTTTTTTACAGTGATTAAAAGCATTTAAGCAAACTCTTGGCCAATACAGCAAGAATCCATAAAAGAGTAGTGTCCTTAACATGTTCACCAAGTCCAAGTTGGCCCCATCACCATGCCAAATCCCTGAAAAATGCAACCCAACCACAGTTCGGTCTGTTAGGAGCTGTCACAGGGAGCAGGAGTCCAGGAAAGTTCCCCACAGGAGAAGTCCGCATGGCACTGGAATTGTTGTCACCATTCTATACTTTGCAGCTCATGTCCAAGTCCCAATGACCGCTGCTTCTAGCTGGCAATGATTCAGGTAGACTGGAAAAAGCCATTTGCAGCATGCGTGGATATGGAGCTTCCATTCTCCTCTGCCTGGAGAGTTGAGACCAGGTTGCTTTTCCCTGGAGCTCTGTGACTGTGGCTTGGTAAAGAGAACCTTGGGATACACTAAGCTGGGTGGCAAAGGTAAATTCATAATACAAGTTAGCAAAAGGAGGAAAGAGAGCTCTAAATTAGGAGTAGGTCCCAGCCTGAAATATGAGTGGGGCATTGAGATAGGAGGGATAAAGGAAACACCATATATTAAGCAAAGCAGCAGAAAATAGGACTATCAACACCCACAACAGAGATCTTTGAGGGAAGAATAAAAAACCTGACTATTCAGGCAAAACATAGTTAAGTGGCCCTTGTGCAAATGAGATCAGTTTACCTGCTTCTCGGAAGAAACACCCCAGGCTTGTCCACAGTGTCGTAGATGGGGCCGACGGCCCTGGGCACCTTCAGCCCCCAGTGGCAAACCCCAGCTTTCTGGGCAAGGTTAGGTCATAGGTGGCTGGAGCAGGGCTGGAAGAGACTGAACCCTCCCTTAGAGGAGCGAGGGGTAAGCCCACCTTCCAGTGTCCCTGTTTCTAAGGGTCAAAAATTTAAGAATTACTTAGCTTGTTAGCTCTGGCTCAGGGTTTTTTCTTTCTTAATTGCTATGGGTAGAACTAGTGCAAGATTCAATAAAAATGGCAAAAATTGTCATCCTTGATTTATTCTTGATCTTATGGGGAGGCCTTTTGGTCTTTCATCATTATGTATGATGTTAGTTCTGGGTTTTCCATAAATTCTTTATGAGATTGGGGAATTTCCTTTACATTTCTAGATTATTTCTGTTGTGAGAGAGTGTTAGATTTTTCTTGAATGCTTTTTCTGCAATAATTGAAATGATTTTGTGTGTTCACATAAATGTGTCTGTGTGTTTTCTTTCACTCAATCAATGTGGTGTGTAGCATGGATTTTTATATATTGAACCACTCTTACACTTCTAAAATAAATCCCACTTAGTCATGGTGTATAATTCTTTTATATGGTGCTGGATTAGGTTTGCTGTTATTTTTTTGAGTTTTTTTTAACATCTATATTCATAAAAGGTATTGGTTTGTGCTTTTCTTGCAATATTTTTATCTGGTTCTGGTATCAGAGATTTAGTTATGAAATATTACTCTTCATCTATCTTTTGGGAAGAATTTAAGAAGAATTACTAAAAATTCTTGTTTAAATGATTTGTAGAATCCTGTCTTCTAGTCCTGAGTTGTTTTGTGTGTGTGCGTGTGTGTGTGTGTGTGTGTTGTTGAGAGGATTTTGATTACTGATTCAGTTACTGATTAATTCTTTTACATTTTTTTTAATTCTGTAGTTCAATAATAATGTTTTCACTTTCATGTCTGGCTTTAGTAATTCCAGTCCTCTTTTTTTTTTCTAGTCAATCTAGTTAAAGATTTGTCAATTTCCTTGATCTCTTCAAGGAACCCATTTGGTTTCTTTGATTTCATTGATTTTCTCTATTGTTTTTGTATTTTTTATCTAGTTTAATTTCACTCTAATCTTTGTTGGCTTTAGGTTTCTCTCTTATTTTATAATTTCTTGAGTTATAGTCAGGTTTTTTATTTATTTCTTCTTTTTAAATATACATGTTCACAATTATATATTTTTTTTCTGAATACTGCCTTCCATACATCTCATAAATTTTTCATGTTGTGCTTTCAGTTTAATTTATCTCAAAGTATTTTTAAATTCCCTTGTAGTTTATATTTTAATTTTCTGGTGTTCTTATGTCAATGATTTCTAGTTTCATTTCATTGTGTTTAAAGAAGATACTTTGTATGATTTAAATGTTTTTAAACTTACTATGATGGTTTTGGCCTAACATATGATCTATCCTGGTGAATATTCCATATGCATCTGAGAAGAATGTATATTCTTCACTTTTGAGGAAAGCGTTCTGTGTATTTGTTTAATGTTGAATTGGTTTATAGTACAAGGGGTCCTTGCGTTAAGACACTGTTATGTTCCTATGACAGTGACGTAACCCAAATTTTGGTGTAAGTCAAAATACACCCTAGCCTGTCACTTACCTATCTAAATACAGTTGTAAAATCATAATCTATAACATAAAAACACAACTAAGCCACAGAAAAATGACATAAATATACTGTACTGTGTATTCTTCCACCACAAGTAACCAAACTAGTTTGCCTATGTAGTTCATAAGTATGATGCTAACAGCATAACCGAAACACTCACATGTCAATTTTTTTAAGTTTTTATAGGCATGAACATCGTAAACTGGAAACATCATATGCTGAGACTGTCTTAACCCAAGGACCCCGGTATTGTTCAAGTTCTCTATTTTTTTATTGAACTTCTATTCATTATTAAAATTGGGGTTTTGAAGTACCAAACTGCTATTGTAGAATTATTTGTCCCTTCAGTTTTGTTAAATTTTGCTCCATATAATCTGTTTTTAAGTATATATAGGTATATATCTATATATATAGATATATACATCTATATCTATATCTATATATATCTAATCTTGATGAATTGACCTTTTATCAATATATAAATGTCCTGTTTTGGTTTTCGTCACAGGTTTTTACTTAAAGATGATTATGTTGGATATTATTATAGCTGTTCCAGCCCTCTTTTGGTTGCTGTATACATGCAATATTTTCCCCATTCTTTCACTTTCAACCTATTTAGGTCTTTGCATATAAAGTAAGTTTCTATTAGATAGCAAATAGTTGAATCATGTTTTTGATCTGTTCTTTTAGTCTCTTTTAATTGGATACTTAATCCCTTTACATTCAAAGTAATTACTAATAAGGAAGGCCTTCTAATATTTTGTTATTTGTTTTCTACATGTTTATATCATTTGTTCTTCATTTTCTTTATTACTATTATGTTTTATGTTTAACTGACTTTTTGTACTTTACAATTTTGATTTTTTCTCATTTACTTTTCTCTCTCTTTTTTTGTTATTTTCTTAGTGGCTATTCTGAGGATCCATCTTTCACACTTTATGTTGTTGTTGTTATAAATTTTATTTTTAAACATTATGTGCCTATTGCATATATTTAAAATTATTATTGTATACATTTGTCCCTTAAATCATATAGGAAGGAAAGAGGAGTTACAAACCCAAAATACAATAATGATACTTTTGTCCTCAAACTGAATACTTTTAATTGACTTAACATGAAGTTCATTGATTCTTTCTTCATTGATTCTTTCTTCTGTGTGCTCAAATATATGGATTAATCATCTAATGAGTTTTTAAGTTTCAGTTACTAATTCTTTTAGCTATAGCATTTCTGTTTTTTTTTCTTTTTTTTAAATTTTTATTTATTCATTTTAGAGAGGAGAGAGAGAGAGAGACAGAGAGAGAGGAGAGAGAGACAGGGGGGAGGAGCTGGAAGCATCAACTCCCATATGTGCCTTGACCAGGCAAGCCCAGGGTTTCGAACCGGCGACCTCAGCATTTCCAGGTCGACGCTTTATCCACTGCGCCACCACAGGTCAGGCTTCTGTTTTGTTTTTTATAGTTGCAATCTATTTATTGATATTCTGTATTTTTTCACACTTTATTTGCTTGATTTTCTTTAATTTTGAGCAAATGTTAAATGGTTAAAGTCTTTGTCTAGTGAGTCCAATGTTTATTTTTCCTCCTGAAAAATTTGTGTTAATTTCTCTTGTGAATCTACTATATTTTCTTGTTTCTTTGCCTTTGTTTTTGGAAATTTTTGGAAAAAAAACTAGACTATTTGAATCTTATAATGTGGTAACTCTGCAAAAGATTCTTCCCCCTCTCAAGGGTTGTTTTGTTATTTGTTCTGAATTGTAGTTCTTTGTTCAGTGGCTTTAAACTTTCTTTTTTTCTAAAAACAATATCCTTTTCTTGTTTAGTCTTTGAAGACTGTCATTTTAACTTGTGTTTTGACATAAATTTTCTTGAATGCCTGGAGTAAGAAAAAAAGAGAGAGAGAATTAAGAAAAATTTTTTAATACTTGAAGATTGACTTTACTGAGGTACTCCTTTAATGCTTGCTAAGATTGCCTATAAATGCTTCATCCTTCATTCTTGTCCTGAGCCTAAAGATAAGACTTAGGTGAACAATAAGGACTTTCCAAGTCTTTTCTGAGCAAGAGTCCTTTCTTGAGGTATGTGCAGATTTTTAAATTCCCCCAGATATGAATGTCTTTTGCAATGCTTTAATTCTCCAAAAATATCACTCCCCAGCTTTTTCTAGGAGGTTTTTGATATGCTTAATATTTGTTGCAACTGCAATGTCTCAAGCAGCAATGGGTTGTTCATTTGCCTTTTGATGTTTTTAAGGAAAACCTTCTCTAGCCCCCTTTTATCTTTGAGAAAGTTCTTATCTAGGCTAAACAAAGACAAGAGTCTTATGTCACACCTTCAGGCAGTCACACTACAGTTCAAAACAGACAAATACATTCTTTGAGAATAAAGTCTTCTGTTTTCCAGAGTCCTATGCTAGGATCACGGGCTGCTGTCTGCAAGACTGCCACTAACTCTTCTTGATCTCTAAATATAATTTTGAGCCAGTTAATTCTGTCAGTATTTTGCTTCCCTAAGAGGAATGAGCCCTCAAAGGACAACGCTTCTAAGTACATTTTTTTTACCCCTAGATTCTCTAGGCTTTTTGATTAGCTATTGTTAGACCAGCAGACTAGTTTATATTGGCATCAAACCCTTTTATTGTAACAGGGAAAATGTTTATATTTTCCCTTTTTTCTGTTAATGCTTATGATAATATGAAATTGCTTCTCACTCACATTAAATGCTTCACTTGAAATGTATACAGAAGTTGCAATTTTTTAGGGGTTAAAGTAACAGTTTCTATTTATAGAAATTATAAATCTTAAATTCATATGCCCTATTGGAACTCAATAATAAAGATTTATTCCACTGAAATAAAAAAGGAGAGGGCATGTAAAAACATTGAAAAGTTCTTCTATCATTTTGAAATGGACTCTTCTTTGATTTAGCATTTGCTTAGTTGTTGTAAACCTTGGACTATTATCCAGAATTTTTACAGTATTTATTCTGATCATTTTACTTATCTTTTAGGTGTTTCTGTGGAAGAACAGGTCCTTGGAGCTATCTACTCTTCCATGTCTGCTGATATCAGACCTTCATAATTTGTTTTGAATTCAATTATTCTTTATTAAACACTTGCTATAGACCAAGCAATGTAATGTTTTACTTTTATTTAAACCTCATAGTAATTGCATGACGGCAGTACTATTACCTACATTTCACCAAAAAAAGATACATAGACTCAGAGAAAAACCTGTCCAAAGTGATACAGATAGGAACAGATATAAATAAGTTTAAACTTTGATCTATTTGATTTCCAATCCTAGGCTTTTAACCATTAAATTGAAACAATACATTAAGATAGGCAGGCATAATAAAAATATTAAGTGACCTGATACTAAACATAATTTTATGCTCAGAGATTCATTGTAATTTATATAAAAATCATTTTAATTTTCTATCTTTTATTCATACTTTACAACTGAATTGTGTAAGTGTGTTTGTGTGAAAAGTCTTAATAGAAATAAAAGAAAAAAAATGTATCCCAGATGATATACCAATAATTATGCAGAGAGAATGAACAGGCTTTGATTATTGTCTACAATAGCTTGTAATTTTTTTGTATTTAAACTAGGAGGAGGGCCAAAGTAAATGGAAAAGAATGTAAGGAAAGATTTCTGAATACTTCATACATGATTGTTCTGTTTTTGTTTTTCACAATTGTTTTAATTTTTTAAATGGAGCATTATTTGGGAGATGCAAAGGCTCTGGATCCAGATTTCTTGTGTTCAATTTCTGGCTCTATTATTGATCATCTCTGTGATCTGAAGCAAATTAATTTATACTTTAGTTTTCTCACTATTAAGTATGGGTGTACTATGATAATGGTACACACTTCACTGTGTGTTAAAGATTAGATGAGCTGGTAAAGTGAAAAGTATTAAGAATTGTGCCTGACACAGAGCAACTAATATTTAAAAAGGTTGGCTCTTGTGTAAATATTCCACAGTTTTTTTAACGACTCATCTACTGATGGGCATTTAGACTGTATTAAGTGGTGAAGAAGGGTAGGAGATAGGTAAAGGTAGACAAAGAGAGGGAGAATGGGGATAGAAAGACAGTTTGCTTGGGGACATAGGTGCACAATGCAGAGTGCAGGTGCTCTTTTATTAAGCTGTACGCTTGAAACCTATATGGTTTTGCAAATCAATGCCACCCCAATAAAATCAATAAAAAGGAAAAAACTAAAAAGGTTGACTCTTAGTATTATTATAAAAATAAGTTTCAAATGTTCACATTTTATTATCACCTCTTTTAGCCCATTTATTTATTCTGGTAGACCCTTATAGGGTACATGTTATTTCAAAGGCTTCTATCGTTTTCTTTTTGACCTTGTTAGGGTGACCATAAATCAAAGGGATAAAAATTGAATGAGTTTCTGACAACTTCTTCAATTTCCTTAATCTCAAAGAGGATGAAAATGTACAATTTTTTTATAACTGAAATTGTACAGATTCACTTAAAGTTCTACCTTTAGTATTAATTTCATTATATGTAATTTTAAGTTAAGATTCCTAGATAACATTAATCTTAAAAAATTATCAATGGTGTTACCTATGTGTAAAGACAGTGACCAAGGCCAGCATCACAGCTGCCTGGCCCATGTAGGTTGGTGTTTAATTCAGGCAGACAATAAAGAAATTACAGAGCCAAAAACTGGAAGTCCATTTTCCTTTATTCTAGACTCACACTCGGCAAATGAGTAAAAACACACAGCAGGAAAACACTTCCCTTTCCATTCAGGGCTCCCAAAGCCACTGACTCATCCAAGTTTTCCTAGAATCAAAGGCTTTCATCTCTGTTTGCCTCCATTTTGGCTGCCTCCTCTTCTCCATGTGGCCTCTCTCTCTCCCCTGGAAAACCTGGTCTCCCTGCTCTGCTACACCATGAGCTCTTTCTCTCTACCAGAACGTGGTCACTCTCTCAAAATGGCCTCCTAGCTCCTCCTTTTAAAACTTTTCTACAGAACAATTCCGTCTTCCATCACACATTAGTATAACCAAGCCGCTTCTCAAACAAGAAGGGCAATTAGTCGCCCCTTTGGGCAGCAGCCATCTTTAATGAGGTTAGCATAAGTTAACTTATCTGCACGACACAATGGTACACCAACATGATAATATTAAAACATAAATAAATGAAATATTTTCTTGGATTTCTATTTAACGTGATTTTGTGATCTAATAGACATGAGGATTTATATTGTTTTCCTACCATGATACACATAAAGAATGATTTTGGTAAGAGTAACACAGTCCTATGGACTCAGTTAAGAATTCCTTGTGTGTGCTAACTTAAATGTCCTTTTTCATTAAAGACATTATATAGGAATGCTAGCAAATGAGTGTGGCATTATTTTTACAAGTAAGTTTGAATAATTTTTATTAATTTTAATAGGGTGACATTAATACATCAGTGTACATACGTTCAAAGAAAACATCTCCAGGTTATTTACCATTTAATTATGTTGCATACCCATCACCCAAAGTCAAATTGTCTTCCGTCATCTTATATCTGGTTTTCTTTGTGCCTCTCCGCATGCATCTCCTCCCCTCCTCATGCCAGTAACCACCACACTCTTGTCCATGTCACTGAGTCTCATTTTTATATCCCACCAATGTATGGAATCATATAATTCTTAGTTTTTTCTGATTTAATTATTTCACTCAATATAATGTTATCAAGGTCCATCCATGTTGTTGTAAATCAGGTGTCCCCAAACTTTTTACACAGGGGGCCAGTTCACTGTTTCTCAGACCATTGGAGGGCCGGACTATAAAAAACAAACTATGAACAAATCTCTATGCACACTGCACACATCTTATTTTAAAGTAAAAAAAACAAACAAAATGGGAACAAATAGAATATTTAAAATAAAGAACAAGTAAATTTAAATCAACAAACTGACCAGTATTTCAATGGGAACTATGGGCCTGCTTTTGGCTAATGAGATGGTTAATGTCCGGTTCCATATTTGTCAATGCTAGCTGTATCAAGTGATATGACGCACTTCCGGAGCCGTGACGCGTGAGTCCCGCGTCACCGGAAGTAGTACTGTATGTGAGTGATGCCGCACTTTGTGGCTGCGATGAAAGAGGTGCCCCTCTGGAAGTGCGGCGGGGGCCGGATAAATGGCCTCAGGAGACCACATGCAGCCCGCAGGCTGTAGTTTGGGGACCCCTGTTGTAAATAATTCAATGTCAATCATTTCTTATGGATGAGTAGTATTCCATAGTACAAACGTACCACATATTCTTTATCCAGTTATCTATTGAAGGGCTTTTTGGTTGTTTTCATGTCTTGGCCACTAGAACAATGCCGCAATGAACATGGGGCTACATGTGTCATTAGGTACCAATGTTTTTGAGTTTAGGGGGTATATACCAGTAGAGAGATGGCTGGGTCATATGGTAGTTCTATTTTTAATTTTTTGAGGTACCACCATATTTTCTTGCATAATGGTTGTGCTACTTCACATTCCCACCAAAAGTAAATGAGGGTTCCTTTTTCTCCACAGCCTCTCCAACACTTGTTATTACCTGTCTTGTTGATAATAGCTAATCTAACAGGTGTGAGGTAGTATCTCATTGTAGTTTTGATTTGCATTTCTCTAATAGCTAATGAAGATGAGCATTTTTAAATATATCTGTTGGCCATTTGTATTTCTCCCTGGGAGAAGTGTCTGTTCATGTCCTCTTCCCATTTTTTTATTGGATTGTTTGTTTGTTTGTTGTTGAGTTTTATGAGTTCTTTGTAAATTTTGGATATAAGGCCCTTATCTGAGCTGTTGTTTGAAAATATCATCTCCCATTTAGTTAGCTGTATGTTTGTTCTCTTGTCAGTTTCTCTTGCTGAGCAAAAACTTCTTAGTCTGATATGGTCCCATTCATTTATCTTTCCCTTCACTTCCCTTGCCTTTGGAATGAAATGTATAAAGTGCTCTCTATAACCAAGGTCCATGAGTTTAGTACTTATGTTTTTATCTATGTACTTTATTGTTTCAGGTCTTATATTTAGGTCTTCTATCTATTTTGAATTAATTTTAGTACAAGGGGACAAACTTTAGTTGAGCTTCATTCTTTTGCATGTGGCTTTCCAGTTTTCCCGGCACCATTTGTTGAAGAGGCTTTCTTTTCTCCATTGTGTGTTGTTGGCCCCTTTATCGAAAATTAGTTGACCATATATATGTGGTTTTATTTCTGGGCTTTCTATTCTGTTCCATTGGTCTGAGTGTCTATTTTTCTGCCAATACCATGCCGTTTTGATTTTCATGGCTTAATAATATAATTTGAAGTCAGGTACTGTAATGCCCCCAGCTTCATTCTTTTTCCTTAGGATTGCTTTGGCTATTCGGGGTTTTTTATAGTTCCATATAAATCTGATAATTTTTTGTTCCATTTCTTTAAAAAATGTCATTGGAATTTTAATGGCAATTGCATTGAATTTGTACATTGCTTTGTGTAATATGGTCATTTTGACTATATTTATTCTTCCTATCCAAGAACAAGGAATATTTTTTTATTTCATTGTATTTTTTCAATCCCTTAACAATGCTTTGTAGTTTTCATTATATAGGTCTTTTACATTCTTTCTTATGTTTATTCCTAGGTATATTTGTTGTTGTTGTTGCAAACATGAAGAGGATTATTTTTTTGAGTTTGTTTTCTGATTTTTCATTGTTGGCATATAGGAAGGCAATGGACTTTTGTATATTAATTTTGTATCCTGCGACCTTACTGTATTGGTTTATTGTTTCTAATAATCTTTTTGTGGAGTAATTGGGATTTTTGATGTATAGGATCATATCATCTGCAAAAAGTGAAACCTTTACTTCTTCTTTTCCAACATGAATGCCTTTTTTTTCTTTTTCTTGTCTGATTGCTCAGGCTAGAACTTCCAGCACCATGTTAAATAAGAGTGAAGAGAGTGGGCAACCCTGTCTTGTTCATGATTTAAGGAGAAAAGTCCTCAGTTTTATGCCATTTAATATGATGTTAGCTGATGTTTTGTCATAAATGGTCTTTATTATGTTGAGATATTTTTATTCTATACTCATTTTGTTGAGTGTTTTAAACAAAATTGTGTTGTGTTTTATCAAATGCCTTTTCTGCATCTATTGATAAGATCATGTGGGTTTTTTTTCTTTGTTTTGTGAATATGGTGTCTTACGTTAACTGTTTTACAGATGTTGAACCATCCTTGTGATTCTGGGATGAATCTCACTTGATCATGATGTATTATTTTTTTAATGTATTGTTGTATTTGATTTGCTAGCATTTTGTTTAGTATTTTAGCATCTGTATTCATTAGAGATATTGGTCTGAAGTATTCTTTTTTTGTGTTCTCCTTGCCAGGTTTTGGTATGAGGGTTATGTTATCCTCACAAAATGTGTTTGGAAGTATTGCTTCTTCCTTTATTTTTTGAAAGATTTTGAGTAGCATAGAAATCAAGTCTTTTTTGAATGTTTGATAGAATTTTCTGGCCCTGGACTTTTATTTTTGGGGAGGTTTTTAATAGTTGTTTCTATTTCCTCCCTGCTTATGGATCTGCATAGGCTTTTTGCTTCTTCATGACTCCGTCTAGGAAGATTGTATTGTTCTATGAATTTATCCATTTCTTCTATATTGTTAAATTTGGTGGCATATAGTTTTTCATAGTATTCTACAATAATTCTGTGTATATCTATGATTCTGTGATGATTTCTCCTCTTTCATTTTGGATTTTGTTTATATAAGTTCTTTCTCTTTTTTCCTTGGTGAATCTTGCCAAAGGTTTGTCAATTTTGTTGATCTTTTCAAAGAACTAGCTTCTTGTTTTATTAATTTTTTCTATAGTTTTTCTGTTCTTTTTTTTTTTGTATTTTTCTGAAGCTGGAAACGGGGAGAGACAGTCAGACAGACTCCCACATGCGCCAGACCGGGATCCACCCGGCACGCCCACCAGGGGCGACGCTCTACCCACCAGGGGGCAATGCTCTGCCCCGCCGGGGCGTCACTTTTGCCACGACCAGAGCCACTCTAGCGCCTAGGGAAGAGGCCAAGGAGCCATCCCCAGCTCACGGGCCATCTTTGCTCCAATGGAGCCTTGGCTGTGGGAGGGGAAGAGAGAGAGAGAGAGAGGAAGGAGGGGGGAGGGGGTGGAGAAGCAAATGGGCACTTCTCCTATGTGCCCTGGCCGGGAATCGAACTCTGGTCCCCCGCATGCCAGGCCGACGCTCTACTGCTGAGCCAACCGGCCAGGGCAGTTTTTCTGTTCTTTATTTCATTTATTTCTGCTCTGATTTTTATTATTTTCTTTCTTCTGCTGGTTTTGGGTTGTGTTTGTTTTTCTTTTTCTAGTTTTTTCATTTGCTTGTATATGTCTTTTGATCTCTGCACTTATTTCTTCTTTGACCCACTCATTTTTTTTAAGTATGTTGTTTAGTTTCCAAATTTTTGTGGCTTTTTTACCTCTTTTTTGCAGTTGAATTCTAGCTTTAAGGCTTTATAATTAGAAAATATGCTTGATATAATTTCAATTTTTCTGAATTTGCTGATGTTATTTTTGTGGCCCAACATATGGTCAATTCTTGAGAATATTCCATGTACACTAGAGAAAAATGTATACTCTGACATCTTGGAATAAAATGTCCTATAGATGTCTATGATATACAATTGTTCTAGTGTTTCATTTAAGGCCAATATTGATTTTCTGTTTGGATGAAAAATCTACAGCCGTCTGTACTGTATTGAAGTCTCCAAGTATGATTTTATTTTTGTTGGATTTGTTTTTAGGTCAGTCAGTAGCTATCTTATATATTTTAGTGCTTCTTGGTTTGGTGCATATATAAATTAAGAAGTGTTATGTCTTCTTGATTCAATGTCCCCTGAATCATTATGAAATGACCGTTTTTGTCTCTGATTACGTTTGCTGTCTTGTAGTCAGCATTGTTAGATATGAGTATTGTTATACCTGCTTTTTTTTTTAATGTTATTTGCTTGGAGTATTGTTTTCCAGCCTTTCACGTTGAATTTTTTCTATTCTTGTAGCTTAGATGTGTTTCTTGTAGGCAGCATACAGTTGGATTTTCTTTTTTAATCCATTCTACTACTCTGTGTCTTTTTATTGGTGAGTTCAATCCATTTACATTTAATGTAATTATTGACACTTGAGAGTATCCTATTTCCATTTTATACATTTATATCTTGTTTGATTCCTCTCTTTTGTTTTTCTATCATTTGTTTTTGTTTGGTGGAGCTTTTACTTGTGGTTTTGTTTTGTTTTGTTCTTTGTATCTGGTCAGAATATCCCCTTTAGTATTTCTTGAAGTGGGGGTTTTCTGGTGATAAATTCCCTCATCTTAAAAAAAAAAAATTCCCTCATCTTTTCTGTATCCATGAATGTTTTTATTTCTCCTTCATATTTGAAGGATAGCTTTGATGTGTATAGTATTCTTGGCTAAAAATTTTTCTGTTTTAGAACTTTAAATAGTGGGATCCACTCTCTTCTAGCTTGTAGAGTTTCTGCTGAGAAATCTGATGATAACCTAATAGGCCTTTCTTTATATGCTGTATTCTTTTCCCTGGCTGCATTAAGAATTTTTTTGTCATTTGTTTTTGCCAATTTTATTATGATGTGCTTTGGAGTAAGTTTGTTGGGGTTAGGTTAACTCGGTGTTTTGTTTGCTTCTTGAATTCCAGGCTTTAGTTCTTTCCATAGGCTTGGGACATTCTCGTCTCTTATTTTTTAAAATATGTTCTCCATTCCATTTTCTTTGTCTTCTTTTTTTTTGATATACCTATTATTCTTATGTTGCTGTTTTTGATAAAGTTAGACAATTCCTGTAGAGCTTTCTCATTTTTTTTAATTCGTGAGTCTCTCTCTTGTGCTCTCTGTTGTGCCTCTAGTTGCCTGTCTTCTATGTCAGTGGTCCCCAACCTTTTTTGGGCCACGAACCAGTTTAATGTCAGAAAATATTTTCACAGACTGACCTTTAAAATGGGATGAATAAAAGCACAACATAAAATTATGTGACAGGTGTAAAAACTGTGGTATTTTAAAATATAATTGTCAAACTTACGATATTAATTGGGCTAAGTTAAAGGAGGAATGAGCATGCCCTCATTCTTCAGGATGTATTTAAATTTGTTATTCTGACAACATTTTATGTCTGACATCAATATGTAATATGATAGGTTCAGGCTTGCTACCAATTATGAACTTACAACAATAAAAAAAAACATGAATCCACTGTGTACTCATATGCAACTTTATTAGAAGCATCCTCTTAACATCGCACCAACAACATAACATGAGTAACATCCTCTCTGCCTCCGAACACTTTCCAGTCACTATGGTAATGTTTAAACATGCCTTAAAAATAAGATACAACACAAAAACAAATACAAAATGCATGAAAAATACAACTCACCATTGTTATGAATATTGTAAGTTAAGGGTTATTTATTATAATGTTTATATAGAATGAGAGATATTAGCCTATCTCTCATCAACCATAACGCTAAATCAGTGGGAACCCTGAGCTTGTTTCTCTGCAACAATATGGTCCCATCTTGGAGTAATGGGAGACAATGACACCCAAAGTGTGTTGCTTATGTCCAGTCTGTTCTGTAATTTTGTTTTGGTTGCTGTCACTGCAGAAAATCCTGCTTCACACAAATAGGATGTCAGAAATGGCAACAAGGTTTTTAGTACTTTTGTGGTGATCTCGGGGTATTCTGCCATGACTTTAATGCAGAACACTGGCAGAGTTGTAGTCTCAAACATATTTATAAGGCAGCCATCATTTGCAATCTCCAGTAGTTGATCCTCTTCTTGTATAGACATGCTGGATTCACCTGGTTTGTTGACAAATGGATCACGGATCCATGCCTTGGCAATTTATGGGTCTTTTGTGGTTGAGAAGTAGCGTTCAAACTCTTTTAAAAGCAAATACAGGTGATTGTGCACCAGCTGGGACAATGAAGGCTTGGGCTCAGTCTCTTCCAAAATTCCCTCGAATGTTTGAAACATGCCAAATATACCCCTGTCCATGCATCGTCCCCACAAATCCAGTTTGGCTTTAAATGCAGCTACTTTATCTGCCAACTTGAAGACAGTTCTCATTTTCCCCTGAATCGACTGATTGAGTTCATTGAAAAGGTTAAATATGTCGCACAAGTAAACTAGTTTTGTGACCTATTCCTCGTTACTGAAATGTGCTGCTCTTGGTGACTTTTTTTCTGAGAGAAATCTCTGCAGCGGCTCTCATAATTCAAACACTCTGGCCAGGACCTCCCTTGGGATAACCATCTTATTTCTGTGTATAAGAGAAGGTGTCTGTGCTCCACATTCATTTCCTCACAAAGCTGCTCAAACAGGTGCAAGTGAAGGGTGTGTGCTTTGATGTGGTTAATAACTTTAACAACATCATTCAATACACTGTTAAGTTTCGGTGGTATATTTCAGCTAGCCAGCATTTCCCTGTGAATGACACAATGCATAGACTCGCATTCAGTTGCAACCTCCTTAATCCGAGTAGTTAAACCAGACATCCTTCCGGTCATGGCAGCAGCTCCATCTGTGCATATGCTGACACAAAAAGACCATTTCAGTTTTCCTGATATATAGTTCTCCAGTGATTTAAATAGTTTGCGGCTGTGGTTTTGGTTGGCAATAATAGTGCACATAACATATTCTCATGCACATCCTCTAGATAAAGATAATGCACGTAAACAAGTAGCATTGCCTTGTTGTCAATATATGTAGATTCGTCAACCTGGCAAGTGTACAATGGTGATTTATTAATCCTTTCCAACAATTGTGATTCAATATTCTCTGCTATTTCCTCAATGCGCCGTGTGATGGTGGTAGCTGAAAGAGGCATCTGTGCTATCTTTTTAACCGTAGCCTCTCTTAGAAGTTCATGACAAATGTCTTTATTGGCTGGAAGGATCATTTCTCACCAATGGTGAATAGCTTCTTAGCCTTAGCAATATGATTAGCCACCAAGTATGATGCTCTCAGTGTACTCACACTTATTGATGTAGTGGCCACCAGTAATTGTTTCTGTCCTTCTCGTTCATGCTTTTTTCTTTCGAAATACTCAGAAGGCTTGTCTTTTAAGTTAGTATGCTTGGTCTCCAAGTGGCAAAGCATATTTAAAGGCTTCATTGTCTCATTACTTAGCTGGTCTCCACATATTATGCAGAGCGGCCTTGGTGCGCGAGAATCACCAGGTGCAATAAATCCATACTTTAAGTAGGACTCCTGGTACTATCTGTTAAATGAAGCCTTCTTCTTCTTTGAGGTCATAGGTTCTTCTTCTGTCTCTTCACTGGCCCTTTTCCACTTCGCAAAAAAACTTTCGATAAAATTTCGTTTTTCACTCACTTTGCTAGTTTATGGGATTAATTTTAGCAGCAACGTATCATGTGACCTAGACAAGCATCAAGAGAAAGTCTTAGATGGATGCAACAGAGGGAATCTGGTCATTAAAAAAATAAATAAATAAATAAAACAAATGACTTCACAGTGATGGCGCAGTAGGAAGCGATACCAAAAATCTCCCCATAAACTCAACAAGTTCTTCAACCAGAAACAGAAAAACCTATCCTTGGAGTCTTCAGATGCTTCACAACACACCCGAAGAAAACCACCCTCAGATGCCATTAAAGAAGAGAAAATCGAATATCATGGATACAAAAAAAAGAGAGGTAACACAGAGAGATGAGGAACAATCTATGGAGAAAAAATTTAAGATATTGGAAACCTTGGAGTTAAACGACAGAGAACTTAAAATAGAAATCCTAAAAATACTCAGAGATATACAAGAAAACACAGAAAGGCAATTTAGGGAGCTCAGAAAACAACTCGATGAACACAAAGAGGATATCTCCAAGGAAATTGAAACTATAAAAACATATCAAACAGAGATGAAAAACTCAATTCATGAGCTGAAAAATGAGGTAACAAGCTTAGCTAATAGAACAGGCCAGATAGAAGAGAGGATTAGTGAAATAGAAGACAAGCAACTTGAGGCTCAACAAAGAGAAGAAGAAAGAGATTCAAAAATTAAAAAAAATGAGATAGCCTTACAGGAATTATCTGACTCCATCAAAAAGAATAACATAAGAATAATAGGTATATCAGAGGGAGAAGAGAGAGAAAATGGAATGGAGAACATACTCAAACAAATAATAGATGAGAACTTCCCAAGCCTATGGAAAGAACTAAAACCTCAAATTCTAGAAGCAAACAGAACTCCAAGTTTTCTTAACACCAACAAACCTACTTCAAGGCACATCATAATAAAATTGGCACAAACCAACTGCAAAGAAAAAATTCTCAAGGCAGCCAGGGAAAAGAAGAATACAACATATAAAGGAAGGCCCATTAGATTATCATCAGATTTCTCAACAGAAACTCTACAAGCTAGAAGAGAGTGGACCCCAATATTTAAAGTCTTGAAAGAGAGGAACTTTCAGCCACGAATACTATACCCATCAAAGCTATCCTTCAAATATGAAGGAGAAATAAAAACATTCACAGATACAGAAAAGATGAGAGAATTTATCACCAGAAAACCCCCACTCCAGGAAATACTAAAGGGGGTTCTCCAATCAGATACAAAGAATAAAAAATAACAACAAAGCCACAAGTAAAAGATCCAAGAAGAACATAACAAAACCAACTTTAAACTGTGACAACAATAAGAAAGGGGGGGAGAGGATGAAGATTAACAGTAGCAAAGGGCGATGGAGGGCAAAAGTACTCACAAAATAGTGCACTACAATGAACAGGATAGGAACCCTTTTCATTACTTAATGGTAACCACCATTGAAAAAACCACCACAGAAGCACATGATTTTAAAAAGGTAGCAACAGAGGAAAGATGTATGGAACACAACCAAATAAAAACAAAAGATAGAAAAACGAAAGAGAAGAATCAAACAAGGCACAAAACTAACAGAAAGCAATCTATAAAATGGCAACGAGGAACTCACAAGTGTCAATAATTACACTAAATGTAAATGGATTAAACTCACCAATAAAAAGGCACAGAGTAGCAGAATGGATCAAAAAAGAAAATCCAATTGTATGCTGCCTACAAGAAACTCATCTAAGTAACAAGGATAAAAACAAATTCAAAGTGAAAGGCTGGAAAACAATGCTCCAAGCAAATAATATCCACAAAAAAGCAGGCGTAGCAATACTCATATCTGATGATGCTGACTACAAGACAGCAAAAGTACTCAGAGACAAAAATGGCCATTTCATAATGGCTAAGGGGACACTGAATTAAGAAGACATAACAATTCTTAATATATATATGCACCAAATCAAGGAGCACCAAAATATATAAGACAGCTACTTATTGACCTTAAAACAAAAACTGACAAAAATACAATCATACTTGGAGACCTCAATACACCGCTGACGGCTCTAGATCGGTCATCCAAACAGAGAATCAACAAAGACATAGTGGCCTTAAACAAAACACTAGAGCACCTGGATATGATAGACATCTACAGGACATTTCATCCCAAAGTGACTGAGTATACATTTTTCTCCAGTGTACATGGATCATTCTCAAGAATTGACCATATGTTGGGCCACAAAAACAACATCAGCAAATTCAGAAAAATTGAAGTTGTACCAAGCATATTTTCTGATCATAAAGCCTTGAAACTAGAATTCAACAGCAAAAGAGAGGGAAAAAATCCCACAAAAATGTGGAAACTAAACAACATACTTTTAAAGAATGAATGGGTCAAAGAAGAAATAAGTGCAGAGATCAAAAGATATATACAGACAAATGAAAATGATAATACGACATATCAGAATCTATGGGATGCAGCAAAAGCAGTGATAAGAGGGAAGTTTATATCACTTCAGGCCTATATGAACAAACAAAAGAGAGCCCAAGTGAACCACTTAACTTCACACCTTACGGAACTAGAAAATGAAGAACAAAGACAACCCAAAACCAGCCGAAGAAAAGAGATAATAAAAATCAGAGCAGAAATAAATGAAATAGAGAACAGAAAAACTATAGAAAAAATTAATAGAACAAGGAGCTGGTTCTTTGAAAAAATCAACAAAATTGACAAACCCTTGGCAAGACTTACCAAGGAAAAAAGAAAAAGAACTCATATAAACAAAATCCAAAATGAAAGAGGAGAAATCACCACAGACATTGTAGATATACAAAGAATTATTGTAGAATACTATGAAAAACTTTATGCCACTAAATTCAACAACCTAGAAGAAATGGATAAATTCCTAGAACAATACAACCTTCCTAGACTGAGTCAAGAAGAAGCAGAAAGCCTAAACAGACCTATTAGTAGAGAAGAAATAGAAAAAACCATTAAAAACCTCCCCAAAAATAAAAGTCCAGGCCCAGACGGCTATACCAGTGAATTTTATCAAACATTCAAAGAAGACTTGGTTCCTATTCTACAGAAAGTCTTCCAAGAAATTGAAGAAGAAGCAATACTTCCAAACACATTTTATGAGGGCAACATAACCCTCATACCAAAACCAGGCAAGGATGGCACAAAAAAAGAAAACTACAGACCAATATCTCTAATGAATACAGATGCTAAAATACTAAACAAAATACTAGCAAATCGAATACAACAACATAGTAAAAAAATAATACATCATGATGACGTGGGATTCATCCCAGAATCTCAAGGATGGTTCAACATACGTAAAATGGTTAACATAATACACCATATCAACAAAACAAAGAACAAAAACCACATGATATTATCAATAGATGCAGAAAAGGCTTTTGATAAAATACAACACAATTTTATGTTTAAGACTCTCAACAAAATGGGTATAGAAGGAAAATATCTCAACATGATAAAGGCCATATATGATAAACCATCAGCTAACATCATACTAAATGGCACAAAACTGAAGGCTTTCCCCCTTAAATCAGGAACAAGACAGGGTTGTCCACTCTCTCCACTCTTATTTAATGTGGTACTAGAGGTTCTTGCCACAGAAATCAGACAAGACAAAGAAATAAAAGGCATCCATATCGGAAAAGAAGAAGTAAAGGTATCACTTTTTGCAGATGATATGATCCTATACATTGAAAACCCCAAAGAATCCACAAAAAGACTTCTAGAAAAAATAAGCCAATACAGTAAGGTCGCAGGATACAAAATTAACATACAGAAGTCAATAGCCTTTCTATATGCCAACAATGAAACATTTGAGAATGAACTCAAAAGAATAATCCCCTTCATGATTGCAACAAAAAAAATACTTAGAAATAAACATAACAAAGAATGTAAAGGACTTATACAATGAAAACTATAAACCATTGTTAAGGGAAATCGAAAAAGACATTATGAGATGGAAGAATATTCCTTGTTCTTGGTTAGGTAGAATAAATATAATCAAGATGGCCATATTACCCAAAGCTATATACAAATTTAATGCAATTCCCATCAAAATTCCAATGACATTTTTTAAAGAAATGGAGCAAAAAATAATCAGATTTATATGAAAGTATAAAAAGCCCCGAATAGCCAAAGCAATCCTAAAGAAAAGGAATGAAGCTGGGGGCATTACAATACCTGACTTCAAACTCTATTATAGGGCCACGACAATCAAAACAACATGGTATTGGCAGAAAAATAGACACTCAGACCAACGGAAAAGAATAGAAAGCCCAGTAATAAAACCACATATATATAGTCAAATAATTTTTGATAAAGGGGCCAACAACACACAATGGAGAAAAGAAAGCCTCTTCAACAAATGGTGCTGGGAAAACTGGAAAGCCACATGCAAAAGAATGAAGCTGGACTACAGTTTATCCCCCTGTACTAAAATTAACTCAAAATGGATCAAAGATCTAAACATAAGACCTGAAACAATAAAGTACATAGAAGAAGACATAGGTACCAAATTCATGGACCTGGGTTTTAAAGAGCATTTTATGAATTTGACTCCACAGGCAAGAGAAGTGAAAGCAAAAATTAATGAATGGGACTACATCAGACTAAGAAGTTTTTGTTCAGCAAGAGAAATTGATAACAAGATAAACAGACAGCCAACTAATTGGGAAATGATATTTTTAAACACCTGCTCAGATAAGAGCCTAATATCCAAAATATATAAAGAACTCATAAAACTCAACGACAAACAAACAAACAATCCAATAAAAAAATGGGAAGAGGATATGAACAGACACTTCTCCCAGGAAGAAATACAAATGGCCAACAGATATATTGAAAGATGCTCATCTTCTTTAGTTATTAGAGAAATGCAAATCAAAACTGCAATGAGATACCACCTCACACCTGTTAGACTAGCTATTATTAACAAGACAGGTAATAGCAAATGTTGGAGAGGTTGTGGAGAAAAAGGAACCCTCATCCACTGTTGGTGGGAATGTAAAGTAGTACAACCATTATGGAAGAAAGTATGGTGGTTCCTCAAAAAACTGAAAATAGAACTACCTTATGACCCAGCAATCCCTCTACTGGGTATATACCCCAAAAACTCAGAAACATTGACTTGTAAAGACACATGCAGCCCCATGTTCATTGCAGCATTGTTCACAGTGGCCAGGACATGGAAACAACCAAAAAGCCCATCAATAGATGACTGGATAACGAAGATGTGGCACATATACACTATGGAATACTACTCAGCCATAAGAAATGATGACATCGGATCATTTATTGCAAAATGGTGCGATCTTGACAACATTATATGGAGTGAAATAAGTAAATCAGAAAAAACCAGGAACTGCATTTTTCCATACGTAGATGGGACATAAAACTGAGACCAAGAGACATTGATAAGAGTGTGGTGGTTATGGGGGTAGGGGGGAGAGGGAGAGGGAAGGGGGTGGGGGAGGGGCACAAAGAGAACTAGATAGAGGGTGACAGGACAATCTGACTTTGGGTGATGGGTATGCAACATAATTGAACTTTAAGATAACCTGGACATGTTTTCTTTGAATATATGTATCTTGATTTACTGATGTCACCCCATTAAAAATAAATACAATAAAAAAATAAAAAATAAAACATTGTGCAGACTTAAATATAAATAAACCAGAAATAACATAAATTATATCTATTTTTTCTCTGTGGAAAAAATGGCACACGGACTGGTACCAGTCCATGGCCCAGGAGTTGGGGACCACCGTGTTATGTCACTAATTCTCTCTTCTATCTGTTAGCTAATATCTGTTTGCTATCTAATAGCCTGTTCTATTAGCTAAGCTTGTTACCTCGTTTTTAAGTTCCTGAATTGAATTTTTTATCTCTGTTTGATTCATTTTCATAGTTTCAATTTCTATGGTGATATATTCTTTCTGTTCTTTGAGTTGTTTTTACAGCTCCCTACATTGACTTTCTGTGCTTTCTTGCATATCTCTGAGTATTTTGAGGATTTCTGTTTTAAATTATCTGTCATTTAACTTCAAGGTTTACAATCTATTGAATATTTTTCTATAGATTTTTCCTCATCTATCTGTGCTACATCTCTGTCTTTTGTATTCATGATATTTGATTTATTTTTCTTTAATGGCATTTGAGGGTGATTTTGTAATTAACACTAATAGGAATTGATAAAGAATTAAAAAATTTTTTAATTATTTTTTTTTGGAGAAAATACCGTGAAAAACTGAGAAATATATTCTGCTAAATGGAACAAAAACTACCTAGAGTGGAGGGCCTGCGTTGGGGAGAAGTGACAAAGGGGCCAAAAACGAGGTAAGGACCCACAAAGTGCTACAAGGAAAAAATTTGGATCAAGAGTAAAATAATTTGTTTGCAAATTATGATTGAATGAGAGATATAGTGAAAGAGAAAAGAAGAAAACAAGAAAAAGAAAAAAAGAAAAGAAATTCTATTGTATTAAGTGGAACAAAAATTGCATTGAATGGAGAGCTGGGGTTGGGGAGAATGCTAATGAGTTAAAAAACAAAATAAAAAGCACACAAAATGTCACAACAAATTTGAATCCAAAATAAAAAAATTTGTTTGTGAGTGATGATTGAATGAGAGGAAAAGTGAAAGAGAAAAGAAGAAACCAAAAGAGAGAGAGAGAAAAAAAAAAAAGGAGAGAGTTAAGGTTTTTGGAATATAACACTCATAAAGAGAAAAAAAAAGAATGGAAAATGTAACACCTATGGATAATGAATTTCAAGATGAGAAGTAAAGAATAAGATGAAAAGATGATAGAAGTACCAAGGTGGAAGAAAAAGAAGATAAAAAAATTAAAGAAAAAAAGTTATAAAGACTGTGGATCATTTCTGATTTTGAGAGGTTATGTTCTTTCTTTTTCCTTTTTTTCTCTCTTTTTGGTCAGTGGAACTGTACCCCAGGCTCTGCCCCTGTGGCACGCTTAGGTAGAGATTTGCAGTTGATGTGTTGCTATGGTGATGACATATACTAGGGCTAAGTCTCGTTGGTAGGCAGGGCTTGTTAGCATTTGCAGGCTCCAAAAATGGGAGACTCCGTTTTCCCGGAGCCTCTCCTCAAGTCTCTCCTTCCTGAACCAGCAACCTGGTGACCCAGCTGTGAAGTTGCCCCTGCCACTGCCTGGAGAGTAAGAGGTCCTAAGAGCTGCCAAATCCCCTTTTTATCCCCACTCAGTGCCGGGTTGTGGGTAAGACTTTGCCAGCCAGAGCCACCAGCATAATCAGGCAGGGCTGAGAGCCAATTGTTCTTAGGGTGTTTTTCTATGAGCATCCAGAAATGTCTAGTATGCCTCAGCACTATGTGCAACCACTCTCCCCAGGCTTTTTTCACTTTGTAACCTGTATCAGCTGGCAGGAAGATGCCCTAGTCACTGCCTGCAGAACAGGAGGTCTTAAAAGCTGCCAAGTCCCTCCTCCAGGTCCTTTTAGAGCACAGCCCTGAGTACGAAAGCTCTGCCGACCAGAGCCACCATCTTAAGCAGGTAGGGGGGCAAATTGACTTCAGTTCAGGCTCCTTTCTAAGGTTCCTCGGGAATGTCTAGTTAAATTTGCCTTAGCATTCCATGGGACTGCTCTCCACAGGCTTCTTCCTTGTTAGGAAGCCTACAGCCTAGCCTGTCCAACTTTTGCAGTGTTCTCTGAGGTCTGTTCCATAGGAATGTGTTTTTCACCTTGTATTGGCTGGCAGGAAGTTGACCCAACCACTGTGTGTAGAGCAAGAGGCCCTAAAAACTATCATGTCTCTCCTTTGAGTTCTCTTAGATCGTAGACCTGAGAAAGAAGACCTTGTCAGCCAGAATCGCTGCCAGTATAAGCCAGCTGGGCAGTGAGCAGACTGCGGGTTAGGTTCATTTCAGCGATCCAGTCTATGGGCGCACCCCTCCCTCTAGCACTTCCATATTTTTTCTTCCCTGTAATGTGCTTTTTTCGCCTGTATGGCTGGCGGAGGTGCCCCGCCTGGAGAGGTCCAGTGTAGGAAAGCTAGCTTTTGTGCACTCCCCATGTACTGTTGTTCAGGGAGCAGGAATTATACAGAGACTCTAGTCACAGCCCACAGAGAAGGATACTGCTGACAGTCTCTGACACAGCCCCTCTGTCCAAGAATGCAGGTGCACACACCTGGGGTACTAGGAGGAGCCACTCGTACACTGCCCATGCTTGCCGACCAGGAGACCAGGAGTAATCAAAGCCCACTCCGTAGGCAAGCTACTTACTCACCTCTGCTGGGGTTTGCTGTTGGTGTTAGCTTTCCACTCCGTGTGGGTTGAGCCATGGGATCACTGTCTCCTCACCTTGAATGTCTCCACCCTAGCCCTCCTTCCCCCTTCCTCTCAGTTCCAAGTGAAAGCAGACCTTCCTCGGGTCAGTGAGGGAAGCAGAATACTCTGTTCTCCATCCTATTTCCTTCAGAGTAGTTTATATATTCAGGTACCATTTCGTGCAGTCATACTTTTGTTTGGTGTATGTGTATTTCAGATGCTCTTGGGATTGTTTTTCTGTTTCTAGTTGTTGAATTTGTTGAAATTTCTTGGAGAGGTATTGGGAGCCCTCCTCATGGTGCCATTTCTCTGACATCACTCCAAATATTTTTAATTATATAAAAATAGTCATCTTTCTTATATATAAAGTAAATATTTTAAACATGTTGAAACTGTATAATTAGTGATGACTACTGACAAAAAACCTCAGAACTGACTTTGCATCATGATAAACACAAAGATGAATAACCAGTTAACTGACTCAAGTACTTCATCTTATAAAAGAAGAAAAAAGAAATCAGTTGCTCAAGGTAACACAGTGGTGAGTAACTCCAAGGTCACTGCACTTTAGGCTCAGTCATTAAGTTCTCAAATATTTATTGAATTTCTTTTATGTCTTGGGATCCCATTCTCCATATTATGGTGAATATGACATTGATTACTTCAAAGATTGGGAGAATAAATAGTGGAATGGGGGAAAATGTTTAATAATGGCTTTATTAAGAGAGGAAAGTATGTTTTCTGACTTTGGGGTTGCCTTGCCTTGTGACTACTTGTGTTTGGCCAATGGTATGTAAGTGGAAGTGCCAGTGTGCCATTCTGAACCTACACTTTAAGAGGCTTTGTGTGTTTCTGCTCACCTTTTTCTGTCTCTGTCACTCTATGAGAAGAACTTCTGGACATCATCTGCCCCTGTATCTTGGGTCTTAATGTGTGCACATATGAAGCACAGGTATTGTACTAAGTCAGTCAAGGTCAGCCAACTATCAGCTGACCTATAGATCTATAGGAATAAATGGTTCATGTTTGTGGCTGATGCTTGCAACCAGCTTGACTGAAGGCTGGTGGATGATGTGTGCTTGAGTTGAAAGCTTATGTAGACTTGGTTACTTGGTCTGCTATGAGTAAGTTTACCAGTGTACAGAGCTAGGTATGAAATGGAATATACAAGTGACAGAAATAATTACTTTTGTTTTTAAAAACTCTTTGGATTCAGCTTTTAGTAAGACAGGGAGTTGTGGGATAAGTAGCAAAGCCCTGGTTACTGTACTAAATTTTCTGGCTGACATTCTCAGATGTAGGAAGACTACATATCATTAACCTGTCTTGGAGAAACTGGGATATTGTATTATGTCTTTAAATTAGGTAGAATCACTAGAAGTAGACTTGAGGAGCAACGTCAGAATATGGTTTCAGGTTGCTTTAAAGCTGACTTATCTGAAAACAAAGACAATTTAAATTTTCTGAGAGAAACAAGATCAGTTCAAAAGTCTAAAGATGGATGGGCCTACTATGACTATCAAGAGTTTCCAGAGATGAATAAAGGAGGTTCAATAGGAAGTTATTTTGTCTGCTCAGTCTGCTTTCCAATGTTTCCTTTGAAAATGTTCCTGTGGGAAACATAACCTTGTCTAACTCCCTATATAACTTAAATTGTACCATCCACTATACTACACTAATAAGTGATCAACCCTAATACCATATCACTCTGCTTTCTTTCTCTCTTCTTCACAAAGTTTACTGAACCAAGGGTGTACTCTTACTTGACCTAAGTGAAACCAGTCCATGTGGCATGGATGGATGGTGGCTAACTCTAGCTACAAGTGTGTGTAGGTGCTGAAAACCTGAAAAACAGACCAACTCATCTCCTTGAGTACAGTGATTGGTTCACTTTCAAACCAGGGCCCAAACCAGGGCAATAAGAATCCTTCTTGGAATTTTGAAGAAATTTGAGGCAAGACTGTTATTTTTTTATGATGACTGAGCTGGCAGGACCTGAGAGTAGAGCTTTTCTTGTGGCTATTTTGATGCTATTCTATGAGAACCTGAGGATGGATTCTGGTAATTCAAAAAACATGGTGAAGAATCAGGAAGAAGGAAGAGAAGGAAGGAGGGAGGAAGAGAGAGAGAGAGAGAGAGAGAGAGAGCTGAAAATATTGTCTAAATTTCTAGGTGCAGCCAGGCTAAAATGAACTTACTTCTGGATTTTCCAGGTACTAGACTGATAAATCCTTTCCTCTTTTCTTTGTTAAACTAGTTTAAGTTAGGTTTCTATCACCTTTGACTGAGAGAATCTTCATTAATCTGAGAGAGAGAGGGAGAGAGAGAGAGAGAGAAAGAGAGAGAGAGGAGAGGAGACAAGGCATTGTGGGACTTTTTGCTTTACTGGCAAAGAGTGCAGCTCCTTAAAATACAACAGAGAAATGCTGAATAGATTACACTGAAGGCAGTAAGAAAATGGTAAGAATCATAGAGAAGACCAGAGCAAAAATCATCAGGCCTAATTCAATTAAATTCTAAGTATTAGGTAAAGAATTATATAAGGCTTTTTAGACTTACTATTCTTTTTTAACTAACATTAGTAGTGGGTACTGGTTAAACTGTACTGACTGCAGTCAAGAATTCGTGAAGGGGTCGGGAAGGATTTTTCACTTGAAGGCTCTTATGCAGCTGTAGTCAAAGGTTGTATGAAGCAGGGGGAGCAGTGCAGTCACCTGAAAACTTGACTTGTTTGGATGTCCAAGACAATGTACTCACATGGCTGGCAGTTGTTGATGGTTGTGAGCCATCAGCTAGAGCATCTATACATAGCTTAATCATGTAGTTGGCTTTTCTCACAGTTTGCCTCAGAGTAGTTGAGCTTCTTACATGAGGAAACAAGGCACAAGCTATCTTTCTCCTTCTTCTTCTTCCCTTCTTCTTCTTCTTCTTCTTCTTCTTCTTCTTCTTCTTCTTCTTTTTCTTCTTCTTCTTCTTCTTCTTCTTTCTTCTTCTTCTTCTTTTTCATCTCCTCCTCCTCCAGCTCTTCCTCCTCCTCCTCCTCTTCTTTTTCTTCTTCTTCTTCTTTCTTCTTCTTCTTCTTCTTCTTCATTTTCTTCTTCTTTTTCTTCTTCTTCTTCTTCTTCTTCTTCTTCTTCTTCTTCTTCTTTTTCTTCTTATTCTCTTCCTCCTCCTGCTCTTCCTCCTCCTTCTCCTCTTCTTCTCCTTTCTTCTTCTTCTTCTTCTTCTTCTTCTTCTTCTTCTTCTTCTTCTTCTTCTTCTTCTTCTTCTTCTTTTTCATCTCCTCCTCCTCCTCCAGCTCTTCCTCCTCCTCCTCCTCTTCTGTTTTTTCTTCTTTTCTTCTTCTTCTTCTTTCTTCTTTTTTTTCTTCTTCTTCTCCTTCTTCTGCTCATCCTGCTCTTCCTCCTCCTGCTCTTCCTCCTCCTCCTTCTCCTCCTCCTCTTCTTCTTCTTCTTCTTCGCCTCAGGACTCACATAACATTACTTCTACTGTAAGCTATTGGGTACAGGTGATTCACAAGCCTGACTAGGTTCAAGAGGGGATGGTATAGATTATTGATAGGTAGAGTGTAAAAAAAGGTGTGGCTGTAGAAAGAACACTTCCAAAATGACCTTTCCTGTATTTGTAACTTCAATCCATGTAAAGAGACCTGTGGAGCTAAGACTTGATGCTAGTCTTTTCCCAGGTCATCTGATATCTCAGTGAGATATTAATCTTGTCTCTATGTGGTATGGTTCTTGCTCTTTGCTCCATGCCTACCTTAATCTCCCTTTTCTCATTTTCCCTGGAAAAGTTATACTCTTTGAAGCAGCTATTCCAGAGTGAGGCTGTCATTAGTCAATTGTCCCATTAGCACACACTCTGAGAATTCCACTCAGCCCAGCTCAATGAATACTACTTTAGTACCACTCTCATTTTCACTGTTTACAGCTCAGAGGGTATCCAGGTTAGTTTTCTATGGTTTTGGAAGACCTTCTTCCTAAATTCTCTTTAATGGAGGGTGCACAGATGAGCATATGATTGGTCTGTGCCACTGACAGAGATGAGAGAAAGCCCTGAAAAAGTTTGCTACTTATGCTGCAGAAACTCTTCCTAAGCAATGTTAAGTCACTGGCCAACAGTTACTGAAAATAATGTTGGTTCTGACTTCTGGTGAATTTTCCAGGAACTATCTACAAATAAAACTCAACACTAAAATTTTACTTGTAGTAAAAATTTTGAAGCAAGTCAAAACAAAAGAAATATAATATACAGATAGATATACAAACTCTCTGTATTGCTATATTTAGTATTTTCACTTTTTGAAGAAGTTTGGTTCACTGCCAAAATAATACAAAATACTAGAATTCCATTATTTATTAAGAAAAAATTATGTGGGAAGCTGTCAATTTGTAAACTAATTTTGTACTTCTAAGAGGAAAAATAAACCCAGTTATTTTAACATTCTTTCACACTACTAAATATCATTTTACCACAACCAACATAGATAATACTTCCCAAGTGTAACTTTAACATAAGACTAAACAAGAAGTTTAAGCACCAAGGAAAATATTTGTGAATAGTCTAAATGAGAAATAATGGTAATTTATAAGGTTTATTGGGAAATGAGATTAGGAGGAATATTATGTTCAAACTACAGATTGTAGTTAGAGTGCCCCTGAAGCTTATAAGGAAAAAACATGAAATTAGACAACTAGCCTTAGGAGTTGAAAAATGTAGTAATTATCCTGGTTGAGGTTAAAGGTATAAGTAATTCATTTTAAGTAACACAACACTGTATTCCCCGTTCTGAAGTTTTACATAAAAGCAATTTCAAGAAGACAAGAAACACCAAATTTAAAAAATAGTTTGATTTGGCTTTTTTCATCACCTCATGGACAGAATGAAAAGAACTATAGAACTAATTGCCCTGATTGTGAAAAATCTATTGACCAGAAAAAATAAGTTCTACCAAAGTTATTTCAGGAACAAATTTTAAAGTATATTGATATTTTAAAATTATTTTTCACTTGAGAATGAAGAGCCTATATTGCTCAGATTAAAAGAGGAGAGAGAGTGCCTGACCTGTGGTGGCGCAGTGGATAAAGTGTCAACCTGGAAATGCTGAGGTCGCCAGTTCAAAAAAACAAACAAACAAACCCTGGGCTTGCCTGGTCAAGGCACATATGGGAGTTGATGCTTCCTGCTCATCCCCCCTTCTCTCTCTGTCTCTCTCTTCTCTCTCTCCCTCTCTCCTTTCTAAAATGAATAAATAAAATTTTAAAAAAAAATTTTAAAAGAGGAGAGAGAGAGGGGGAGAGAGAGAGAGAGAGAACTCGGTAATCGCAACTGAACTGCTGTAATGGTGCTGGGAAACAGTATTAGGAGATTTAGTAGAATCAGGTGGGTCATTGAAGACGATACCTGGCTTAAGATATTTTGGAGGTCTCTGTTGTGTGTTTCCCATTGTCTCTGATAGTGACAAATGCAGTATGCTTCATGGTGGGAAAGCTTATAGCTCTCTTCATTCTGACTTGCTTTATGTTAGCAAACAGTTTCAATGGGAGTATTTGCTACAAGATTTGAAGTCTTGTTAAGAATTTCAGAAGTCCATAATGTTGGACTCAGAGGGAAAAGAATTAGCAGTGTGTGGTGAAAAATCTGGTACTTTTTGGAAGACATAATAAATTAAAGAGTTTGTAAGTGCTACTTATCCTACTTAACATGACTTTAAACTGATTGTTTGCAGGCCGAACTGCGTGTTAATGAAAGCTCCCCCACAAAAGGCTGGTTGTGGAGGATCAGGCCTCTACTGGAATGTTCAAGGTTGTGGGACTGATCTCTGTACCTTCCCCCAGCTCCTACCACTCTCAGACAGGCCCATTGTAAGGTGCATGTGCTAGCTCTGGGTTCCTCCAGACCTCAGAGAAACCTTTAACAAACTCAAAAGGACCTCTTGGAGCCCAGATTCTCTCAGGACAATGTAGAGTACTTCCAATGATCACTGATTTTGGCTTATAATTTATTTTAAGAGTTTACATGGGAAATTCCCAAATATTTAATATCCAACTAACTAGAGTCCTTGTTTTCAACAATCTTTGCTCACAGAAATGGCTAACTCAACCTGTGTCACTTCTTGAATTAGGCCCCCAGACCACATTAAAAACATGTGGGGGAGTTTGTGAGTTCACCAGTAAAAAAAGGAAGAAAACTGTAAAAGAGACTTAGACTATACATATTCTTAGGTAGGGATGGGTAGTATTTCTATCTTACAGTCTTTATTTGAGCCTGATGCTCATTTTGACTTCATTTTTTTATTTTATTTGAAGTTGGTAGGTAAAATTTTGGTAGTGTAGGCACTTTGCTATACTTCTATGGACTTCAGACCATAGATGCAACTCACATCAAAGACTTCTACTTGGATAGCACTAAGGTACCTCAAAATCAACATGTATAATAGCAACCAAAGTCAGTCAGATACATAAATCAAATAATATATTTTGTCTGCCTAAAACACTTAGATGGTTTTCAATAGGTCTTAGAATAAAGACCCAAATCTTTAACAAAGACTTGCATGATCTAGCTCCTGTTGACCACTCCAGGTTCATTTCATAGCTCCCTCCTTCTGGATTTTCAAGGGATAGACACTGGGGCTAACTTTGAAGTACACAATGTTTATAAATAAATACCAATATCTATGAAAGGAAGGAAAAAAAACAGGTTAGGGGAAAGGAAGACGTCAGACCTTGATGGAGGCCCAACAAAGCATCAGCTAACCCAGTGAGGAGCTCCAAAGTAAGTTTTGGTCATCAAAATAGCCAAACCCTTGGCCTTTACAACATACTTAGCATGACCTTGGCATGACCCCAGGCATGAGCTCTGGCAAATTGAGTCTCGGCAGCCCAGGCAGATCCTGGAGGAGTTGGCATCTGGGACAAGTCCTTTCCTGAAGGGATTTCTTGGTGGTCTCTTATCATGTGTACCATACCCATACGTGGTTTTTTCACTTCCTCAAAACTCACAGAGCACTTTTTTTACCTCCTACTTTTGTGTCTGTTGTTCCTGTTTATGAAGCACCCCTTTTCCATTATACATCTAGTTATTTCTCATAGCATACTCATAGTATATAATTTGTACTTTTTAAAGGAGTAGATTATTTCATGAATTATTCTGCATAAGTATTTGTACATTGCTAATCTTCCCTACTATATATACTATAAATTCCATAAAAGCTGCATTGTGTATAAATTATTTTCAGAGACTAGTGGGGTGCTTAGCATAAAATAAATACTCCATAACCATTTGTTGAATGAATAAATGAGTAATGAATAAATATATGATTGAAAAGGCAATCTGGAGGCTCTAGTGTCTTACTTAAAGTAGTACCGGGATGTGAGAGAATGGTATTGGTGGGAAGGTGGAACCACTTTAAGCTAGTATATAGAGCTATCTCTTTAATAATAAAGCATATATTTCCATTCAGAAGCTTAAAATACAAATCATTGTCCTTTTTTAATATCATAATTTTCTTAATGTTTTTGAAATGAACATATATTTGGGATCTGGCAAAAAAAATATAGGTTGAAATTCTTATTTAATAGCACTACACTTCATGGGATTTTTTGTCTGAATTTATGACATTATGATGCTCAGAAAGCTCAACAAGCTGTAATCTTCTTTTGAGGAGCTTCTGTCTATCAGGCGGTCTCACAGTCTGACTAGATTGGAAATAAACCACATTCAGGTCCTTACACAGCTACTCTAACCCAACAGGGACAGAAAAATCTTAAATTTCTTACCCAAACCCTAAACCCATGAGGGCCAGCTTGGCAGTTTATTCATACCTGTAACAAGGGCAGGCAGGGTGGAAGTAAGTATAGTTAAAATTAACCCACCGTGTATACACATACACACACACACACACACACACACACACACACACACCATGCTGAGCATGGTAGAGTTTCCATTTGAGGATAATTTCTTAACATTTTGCTAGAAACAAAATGTTTTCCAAATATTGAGCCCACAGAAGAATCAGTAAAAGAATCAGGAAAATGAGGTAATATATTATAATTTCCCTGCAGGAATTAAACAATAAACAGAGAGATGATACTGTTTTCAAGGAATACACTGACATCAAATGGAAGGCAAGATCAGGAAATGCTGTCATAGTGAATGGGGTGGTTTAGGTCAATATTTTCAGGACAGAACCATGTAGAAAAGTGGTCATGATTTAATCAGTCTTGCCACCTAATAAGTGTATGTTTGTAGCCTTATAGACTGCTGGTGGTAAATCATGCTTGAAAATAAAATAAATAGTTGTCATATAATATACATAGTGTACTTTAAGCAAATTTTATAAGTGTGATCCAAAAAATAACAAGTTTTAGAAACAAAATAAGTCCTTAACTTGGCAATTTTGGCATCTGATCATGTCATTCTATGTGGTACTGTTACACTTGCTAAATGATACAAATATTATTTGAATATTACTCAGTACTGTTTGCTGACATTTCACAGTTTGAATATCTGATATTAGTTACAGCTTTGTATAAATATTCAAAACTTAATATTTCTTATTTATTAAATATTTCTTTTTAGATATGAGCAATAATTAGTAGAGTATTAAAACTATTGGAAGTATTTAAAAAATAGGTTATGATTTATTTATTTATTTATTTATTTATTTATTTATTTATTTTTCTTTTTATTTATTTTTTATTCAGTGAAAAAAAGGAGGTAAAGAAGCAGACTCCCCTGACTGGAATTCACCTGGCAAGTCCACTAGGGGGCTCTGTCCATTTGGGGTGTTGATCCCTTGCTCAGCAACCTAGATTTTCTTAGTGCCTGAGGTGGAGTCCATGGAGCCAACCTTAGCACCCAGGGCCAACTTGCTCCAATCCAGCCATGTCTGCAGCAGGGAGAAGAGAGAGAGAGAGAGAAAGAGAGAGAGAGAGAAGCAAGAAGAGGAGGGGTGGAGAAGAAGATGGTCGCTTCTCCTGTGTGCCCTGACCAGGAATCAAACCCAGGACATCCACATGCCAGGCCAAGTCTCTACCACTGAGCAAACCAGCCAGGGAAGGTTATGATTTCAATAATTCTTGATACTACCAGGGATTTCTGAATTCTGATTGTTGAATCTCAAAGACTAATAATTGAATTCAGAAACACTCGCATGGCATGAACCCCAAAACCCCCCAGGCTCACACACCTTCAGCCTCCCTTTTCAGTTCCTTCATATAGGCTCAAGTGGGTTCCTGAGTTTCTGGCTTGGGTACTGACTTAGAGGATGCTTTCCTGTTCTAAGTCTGGATGCCATCTTGGCTTCCATCTTCCTTGAGTGATACCTTTGCCTCCTGCTCATATCTTCCTAGGTCTACCCCCTATACCTTTGGGAGTGGATATTGCTCTCCATATCTCATGTAAATCCTGGGTTCTTTCTCTACCCTAAATGGGCCACTTAAAGAATTGTGTGCCTGTTATCCTTTGTTTCTGCCTTTCCCCTGGCTCCAGGTCCATGCTCTCCCTGCTTGTCTGTCCTGTTCCATATTACAGGGAACTGACTCTGGTAGATTGCTTCATCTGGACTATTTTGGGTTAGATTTTAGCCCAGGGGATAGATCCAACTCACTACCTCTTTTTGTAGACAAAGTTTTATTGAAACACCACCATGCTCATTCATTTAAATATTATCTATGGCTATTTTTATTTTACAACAGTGCAGTTGAATCGTTGTAACACAGATTGTATGGCTCACAAAGACCAAAATATTTACTACTTGACCCTTTATACAGAATGTTTGCTGACTCCAAGTTAGGTCAATGGTGACTCTGGTATTCTGTCAGAGTTCAGCTCTGGGACCAGTGGCATCTCTCCTGGCTTATAGCTTCCACCAAGAGGCCCCCCTCCCAGGTCCAGCTCTCTTGAATTACTATCCTAAGGATAATAATGGCTTTTTGCTGCTGCTAGTCTTTTAGTGACTCAATGTTACTTGTTTTCTTCTTTAATTCTTACAATTTTTTAAATAGACATTAAATAAAATCTCTTCATTTAAACCATGTGGAGTAAATTTTTCCTGCCAGGATCTGACTAGTATGACATGACTACATGCCTCATCTTGGCCAAATACTTAAATAGACCCTATTGGCTATGGACACTAGTTTATATTGAGCCAGAGTCTGCTGCACTGCCATGGATAAAGTTATTTGTCTGTTGACTAGCCCAGTAGTCTCCATTGCTGAGTTAGTGTCCTCAGTTCATGCTTTGCTCTTAAGAATAGTTTATCCTTTTCTACTGTTGAATGATCCTCAAAGACCCAGCATACTCTGTGCCTGACTCTTATGCAAATTAAACAAGAAGCTAAGAAAGTTTTACATCTTATAATATCAGAAGCACATGGGGGTTTATGTCTGTTTTTTTTTCAGCATTTTGGTTAGAATGGGGATGTTATGATAGCAACTCTAAATCTGGCTTTTTACAGTTTTTATTTATTGAGGTTACTTACAAATCTCCTGTCTCACTATCCAAATAACCCATACCTGCTGGCATTTCTTTCCTAGAAATTATAGGAAAAGCTAATTTTTTCAAGGTTGATTATAATCTAGGTTGCTCCAAAGCTTTCCCAAGAATGAAAACACAATTTTCACATTTTCAATTGCACTTGCCATCTGAAGTATTAAATACATAACATAAACTTGATCAAAGAAGTTTAAAGAATGGATATTTCAAAATGAGAAATTCCAAAGTATAAAAGTCATATATGTTGTTCTTGACTTCAATAATCTTATTTCCCATCTTCCTTCTGACTCTTTATTAAACTATTTAAAATTCTTTACATAATAATTAGTTAAATAAAACCTTCACTTCCATAGAAGGACTGCTATATAAAAATTTAGGAATGTGAGTGCTATATCTACAATATTGGTGGTTGTTAGGTTGTTACTTATGAGTACAATGCCACAAGGATAGTAGGTACTAAGCAAATTTAAAAACTAACACATACTTAGCTCTTTATAGTTTATAAGGCATTTCCTCATGCTTCTTTGATCTTCATGACAACTATATAAGGTAAATATTATTTACTTCTACTATGCAAATGAGAAAATTGAGGCTAACTTTTTTGTTCACTGTAATATACCTAGCAAGTTTTCATATTGTTAGTGGGCTGTGTGAAATTTTGTGGGGAAGACTGATTGGTGGGACTTCCAATGGGGAGAAACGGAATTATAGCAAACAAAATCAGGTGCAGAAAATAGCCCAGGCAAGAACACCTTGGCAGAGTGAGATCAAGAACTGACAGGCTGACCTCTGGTGGCGCAGCAGATAAAGTGTTGACCTGGAATGCTGAGGTCGCTGGTTCAAAACCCTGGGCTTGCCTGGGTCAATGCACATATGGGAATTGATGCCTCCTGCTCTTCCCCTCTCTCTAAAAATGAATAAATAAAATCTAAAAATAAAATAAAGAACTCACAGGCAAAGCAATTTTGAACATATTTTAGGCAATCATCAGCATCAAGAGAGAAGCTACTTAATAGGTAAATTACAGCAATGGACATAGTTAGACACTGAGCTTTGCAGTGTTCAGAAGAAAATTCCAGGTTGAAACACAGTGTCATGAACTGTGCCAACATGGGAGTCAGGGAAATGCCTATCAATAACTGTTAATTCTAAGTTCTACCCATGGGGATGCTGTGACTTCTATTATGTGTCTGTTCCACTGACTGGCTCTCTGAATCAGCACTTTCAGTAACAGGGACAGGGATAATGAGGACAAGAGATATTAAGCAGAAACTGATCCTGGAGGGGCAATTTTTCATCATTTTCCTTCATAACTTAATGTACTTTTCATTATACTTCCCTATGTGTCATGGATGAAGCAGGGCCGAATGGAAAAAAGATTAAAAGACAAAGGTCAAGTGAAACAAGTGAGTTTTTAGCTTCTTCTCAAAGGTGACAAAACATATGGCCTGTTATTTGTTGTGACCCTTAACAAAGGTCAATAATAACATTAATTGCACTAAAACCCAATCATATATTTTACCTTCTTCAGAAAGTCAGTTTAATCACTTTTCTTCCAATCTTTCTTTTCCTCTAAATATGTATTCTTATTTCAAAAAACAAATGAAGCAAATAATTCTGCCTTTCATTTTCTATAGATATAAAAACTCCATAGAGTTGTACTGTTCAATATGGTAGGCATTAGCTACATGTGGTTATCGAATATTTGAAATGTGGCTACTTTTAACTAAGATGTAACATAAGTAATAAAATATACTGGGCTTTGGAGAATTAATATAAATATATACAATCTTATCAGTAATTTTTTATTGATTACATGTTGAAATAATACTATTTTGGATATATTGGATTAAATAGAATACATTATTAAAGTTAATCTCACTTGTTTCTTTGTACTTTCTTAGTGTGACTACAAGAAAATTTAAAATTATATATGTGACTGTTATATTTTTATTGAACAATGCTTCTTTATGGAGAAGCACCAGGTCCTAAAGTGTTGCTCCCTTTCAGCTTTTGCCAAATGATTCTCTCCCCTCTAGGTCAGTTCTAACAAGTCAAATAATGCAGATTTTATAATTGGAAAGAAGGCTGCGAGTCATTTGGAAATTAGGTGATGAAACTGCAATAGGATCATAACTCCTGCATGACAGTTTGCTTTTCTGAGCCCTTCTTATTTCAAATGGAATAGTCATTGCTTTGTTCTTTCCACTAGCTAATTTACATCTTATTTTCTTTCTGTCTGAAGTGTCATTTCCTGTGATTGATTAAACCATTTTAGCTAACTGAAAAACAAAGCCACCATGTTATTCAAACTGGATTCACTACAAATATTTTCATTTTATAGATTGGGAAAATTTTATACAGTTGTTGGGAAACCTTTCCAAAGAATCAAAATATTTGCTTACATTAAGAAATTTAAGTCTTCATTATAGGAATAAAAAATATATCATTACATTTACAAATATAAAAAAGATCATGAATGTATCTGAAAAAACAAATTTTCTATATTCCTAGGTCATGTCTATACATGAACTTTGAATTTGCCATTTTTTGTTTCAGGAGTTTTTGGGTAATATTAATGAATCCCTACACAATTAATTAGACTGACTATACAATAGATTTAATTTACCTAGAATTGATTAAGTTTTTATTTGTTTAAATTCTTTCATAAACTTTTGTTCAGTTTTATTGAAAAAAAATTGATGTGCATTACATGTAGTTTTCTGGTGTATCTTCTTTTTTGTATTTCTAGCAATTTAGTTAAGAATAAAATCAGTGGTGATCTGGACAAAGTTAGATTTCTAGAGATGATTTTAGCAAGCTTGTGTCTTTCTTTTTATGAACACATCTAGATCAGTAACAGCAATGTTAGAATTTTATAATTATTATACTTATTATTCAAAAATAACAAAGACACATTGAACAAAAGAAAATAGATTATTTCTCTTTAACAGACAACAGGGACCAATGATATGGTTACATACACTCCCATGATGTCATTTTTCTGCTTTGGTAGAGCTTCTTTTAAAATCATCTTTATTGAATTTATTAAAATATCACCAAAGTGTCCTATAACAGAGGATTGAATAAAAAAGATGTTTTACATATATACAATGGAATACTACTCAGCCATAAGAAATGATGGCTTATTGCCATTTACTACAACATGGATGGACCTTGGGAACATTATACTGAGTGAAATAAGTAAATCAGGAAGAGTTAAGAATTATATGATTTTACACATAGATAGAATATAAAACTGAGACTCATGGGTATAGATAACAGTGAAATGGTTACCAGGAGGAAGAAGATGTGCAGGAGGAGGTAAGGGGAAAGGAGTAAAGAAGGACAAATATAAGGTGATGGAAAATGATTTGACTTTGGGTGATGGGTACACAACATAATCAACAGTTCAAATGCTATAGAAATGTTTACCTGAAACTTATGTGCTCTTATTGATCAATGTCACCTAGTTGAATTTAATTTTCTAAATAAATTTTAGCATGACCAGGCCATGGCGCAGTAGATAGAGTGTCCAACTGGAACACAGAGAACTCAGGTTTGAAACCCAGCGGTTGCAGGCTTGAGCAAGGGCTCACCTGGCTTGACTGTGTGGTTGCTGGCTTGACTGTGGGATCATAGATATGACCCCATGGTTGTTGGCTTGAGCCCAAAGGTATCTGGCTTGAAGTCCAAGGTTGCTGGCTTGAGTTGAAGGTCACTGAGTTGAATCCAAGTTCATTGGCTTGAGCAAAGGGTCACTCACTCTGTGGTAGCCCCCCAGTTAAGGCACATATGAGAAAGCAATCAGTGAACAACTAAGGAGCTGCAGTAAAGAATTGATGCTTCTCATTTTTCTCCTTTTTTGTCTATCCTTCCCTATCTGTCCCCCTTTCTGTCCCTCTCTGTCTCTGTAACAACAATAAAAATTTAAATATCAGTAGCTCAGGCTTGTGTATTATTTTGCATTATCATTTTAAGTTACAGATAGTAAAATTCACTTTTAAATTTTAACACATGCATAGATTTTTTTAAACCACCACTAAGAGAATATAGAATAATTTCAACACTCCGCAAAATTCCATCCAGCTACCTTTTTGTAGCTAAATACTTCTCTTCATATCCCTGACAACCATTAATGGATTCTCTGTTTCTATAATTTTGACTTTTATATAATACTATATTAATGGAATCACATAGTATGTAACCTTTTGAGACTAGTGTCTTTTAATTAGCATAATGTATTTGAGATTATTTCATGTTGTTGCAGCTATCAATAATTTGTTCCTTATTATTGCAGACTACAATATGTTCATTCATTTCATGTGGGATATTTGGATTGTTTTCAGATTTTCATGACTACAATTAATGCTGCTACAGGTTTTTCTGAGAACATAAGTTTCATATCTATAGGGTAAATACCTAAGAGTTGGACTGCTGGTTCATATGATAAGTGTATGTTTAAATTTATTAGAAATTTTCAAATTGTTTTCTAGAGTGGCTGTACTATTGTGTAGTTCCACCAGCAGTATAAGAATTTCAGTTGATTGACAGTCTTGCAGGCACCAGGTATTATTAGCAATTTTTGTTTTAGCTAATCTAATAAAGGTATAATTGTATCTAATTATAGTTTTGATTTACATATCCTTAATCATTAATTATGCTGAGCACCTTTTCATGTGTATATTTTTCATTTATATTATTTTCCTTGGTGAAATGTCTATTCAAATATTTTGTCCAAAGATTTTTTATTTAGGGTTGTTAATATTTTTAATTTAATTTATTGTGTTTACATAGATTCTAGTGTTGCCCTGATTGCATCCCTCCTCTCCCGTATTCCCCGGAATATATCCCTTCTCCCAACAGCTCCATCCCCCCTTCTCTTCAGGTTTAATTTCGTTCCTCAGTTCACATTGTTCCTTGGATTCCTCAAATGAGTGAGGCCATATGATATTTTTCTTTCTTTACCTGGCTTATTTCACTTAACATAAGAATTTCCAGGTCCATCCATGTTGTTGCAAAAGGTAATATTTCCATCCTTTTCATGGTCCCATAGTCTTCCATTGTGTATACCAAAGCTTTTTAATCCACTCATCCACTGACAGACACTTTGGCTGTTTCCAGATCTTCACTATTTTGAACAATGCTGCCATAGACATAAGAGTGCATTTATTTATTTTTTGAATTAGTGATATGGTGTTCTTGGGATATATTCCTAAAAGTGGGATGGCTAGGTCAAAAGGCAGTTCCATTTTTAATTTTTTGAGGAATCTCCATACTGTTTTCCACAGTGGCTGCACCAGTCTACATTCCCACCAGCAGTGCAGGAGGGTTCCCCTTTCTCCACATCCTCGCCAGCACTCATTATGTGTTGTTTTGTTGATGAGCACCATTCTGACAGGTGTGAGGTGGTATCTCATTGTGGTTTTAGTTTACATTTCTCTAATGATTAGTGATGCTGAACATTTTTTCATCTGCCTATTGGCCATCTGTATGTCCTCTTTGGAGAAGTGTCTATTCATTTCTTTAGCCCATTTTTTGATTGGATTGTTTGTCTTCCTGGTGTTGAGTTTTACAAGTATTTATAAATTTTGGGTATTATCCCCTTATCAGATATATTGTCGAATATATTCTCCCATTGCGTGGTTTGTCTTTTTATTTTGTTCATATTGTCTTTAGCTGTACAAAAGCTTTTTAGTTTGATACAGTCTCATTTATTTATCCTGTCTTTTACTTTCCTTGTGCGTGGAGATAAATCAGCAAATGCATTGCTGAGAGACATGTCAGAGAGTTTACTGCCTATGTTTTCTTCTAAGATGCTTATGGTTTCACAACTTACATTTGAGTCTTTTATCCATTTTGAGTTTATTTTTGTGGAATGGTGTAAGTTGGTGGTCTAGTTTCATTTTTTTTGCAGGTAGCTGTCCAATTTTTCCAACACCATTTGTTAAAGAGGCTCTTACCTCCTTTGTCAAATATCAATTTTCCATAAAGGTGTGGGTTTATTTCTGGGTTCTCTGTTCTGTTCTATTGATCTATATGCCTATTCTTATGCCAGTACCAGGCTGTTTTGAATACAAAGGCCTTGTAGTATAACTTGATATCAGGAAGTGTGATACCTCCCGCTTTATTCTTCTTTTTTAAAGATTGCTGAGGTTATTCGTGTTTTTGTTTTTGGTTCCATATAAATTTTTGGAATATGTGTTCTATATCTTTGAAGTATGTCATTGGTATTTTAATTGGTATTGCATTGAATTTATAAATTGCTTTGGGTTGTATAGACATTTTGATGATGTTTATTCTTCCAGGGGTTGTTTATTTTTTAAAGAAGTTTTGAAATCTGTCTTATGTCAGATATGTGACTATCTAATATTTCTCACAGTTTATAATTTGTCTTTTCATGTACTTTATAGTGTTTTATAAAAATCAAAGTTTTAAAAATTAGAATGTGTCAAATTTTTTATTTTATTAATTGTGCTTTTGGTGACATAGCTAAGATTTCTTTGCATAATCTAAGTTTTTGAGGAGTTTTTCAGGTATTTTGTTCTAAGAGTTTGGCTATTTGATTCATAATGAGGATTTTTTTTTTTTTTTGGTATACAATATGAAATACAGGTTGAGGTTCATTTTTCTCATTTGGATGTGCAATTGGTCCAGCACAACTTGTTGAAGACTGTCCTTTCTCCACTGAATTGTTTTTGCATCTTTGTCAATTCAACTGGCCATATTTATATGGGTTTATTTCAGGGCCCATCATTCTTTCCCATTGATCTATGTGTCTGTCCTTCTGGTGAGTCTGTTGTGACTAGTGTTGCTTAATTTTGGGTGGTATAACTCTTTCAACTTGTTCCCTTTCAAAATTGTTTTAATTGTTCTACTTCTTTTACCTTCTCATAAAATCCTAGAATTATCTTGTCTATATGCATAAAGAATTCTGATATATTTTTTTTAACATTTCTTAAGTTTGACCAATTTTGGGAGAATTCACATTTCAACTATATTTTGTCTGTCAATGAACATTTTAATTGTGTCTATTTACTTAGGTCTTATTTGAATTCTTTCATTTGTAATCTGTGGTTTTCTAGATATAAATTACTCATAATTTTTTATGTATTTATACCTAAGTATTTAATATTTAATATTTGTTAGTGCTATTGTAAAAGGAATTTTTTAAAATTTACAATTCTAGCTATTCATTGCTGATATATAAGACAGAAATTGTTTTTTGTATATCAAATTTCCATCCTGTAACTTTATTATGCTTGCTTATCATTTCCAGGAGAATTTTGGTAGATTTTTTGAGATTCTATACATAGATAATCATGTCATATGCCAAAAATGTTTTTTTTTCCAATCTATATATATATTTATTTCTCAATGTTGTCTTACTGAACGACCTAGTACTTCCAGTAGGATGTTGAATAGGAGCCATAAAAGAGGACGTCTTTGCCTTGTTCCTGATCTTTAGGAAAGGCATTCATACTGAAGTCCAGTCTCAAGTATGATAGTAGCTGTAGATATTTTGTAAATGTTCTTTATCTAATTGGGAAAGTTTCCCTCTATTTTTATTTTGCTGTTTTTTTCTTTTCTACTCACAAATGAGTGCTGCATTTTTCATATGCTTTTTTCTACATTGATATAATCATATGATTTTCTATTTTTAGCCTGCTATTATGATAAATTATATTGATTGTTGTTGTTTTTTTAATGTTGAACCACCCTTGCAAAACTGGAATAAATTCCAGTTGGTCATGGTGTATAATGATTGTAGTTTTTTTTTTTTAATTTAATGTGCTAATATTTTGTTGAAGATTTTCTGTGAAAGTTTAAATTATTAATTTGAGACCTTTCTTTTCTAATACATGCATTCAATAAATATTTATCTGAAAGCCACTTTGGGTACATCTCACATATTATATTATTTTTATTTTTATACAGCTCAAAATATTTTCTAACTTTCTTGAGACTTTCTGCTTTAACTATAGATTATGTACTAATGATATATCTAATTTCCAAATGCTTAACAGCTTTCCAGATTTCCTTCTGTTATCAAGTTCTGGTTTAACCATATTATAGTTAGAAAATATATTTTGAATAATTTTAGTTATTCTAAGTTTAACAAAATTTGTTAATTCTATGGCCTGAAATATGGCTTAATTTGTGAATGTTTCCATGAGCACTTGAAAAGAATGTATATTCTTTCTTGTTTAGTAGTAGATTAAATAAATGTCAATTAGATCCAGTGGTCAATGAGATTGTTCAGGCTTCAAATACTTGTTGATTTTCTGATTGCTTAGAAGTGTTGAAATACATAAATATAACTGAATTTTTTCTCCTTTCTGTTCTATAAATTTTTGTTTCATTTATTTTGAAGCTCTGTTGTCAGTTACATACAGATTTAGAATTATTAAGTCTCCTTGATGAATCATTGTATAGTGTTCTTTTTTCCTGGTTATTTTCTATGTTCTGAAGTATATTTTGTTTAATATTAACATCCCCACTAAAACAATTTTCCTTTGATTAGAATTAGTTTGTTATGACCTTTTCTATCCTTTCATTTTTAACTTTTTTATATCATTATGTTTCAAATAGCTTTCTTATAAACAGAATGCAGTTGCTTCTGTGTGTGTTTTGTCTGTTTGTAAATCTAATCTAAATGACACTGTCTTTCAATTGGTTTGTTTAAATCATTTTAGTTTTCTGATACAGTTATATTTTGGTGTAGCATTTTTTATTAGTCAGCTTTTTTATTGTTTTTTTATCCTTCCTTCTGTTATTTTTACTTGTCTTTTTTTTTTTACTTTTTCAAATACTCTTTAGAAATCCACTTAAAACTCTTTATTGGGTTTTTATTATGTCCCTGATTGGTTTCCTCAGGGATTGCTGTAGGCAATATAATATACACACCAAAGTTCATATAATCCAATTAGAATTAATATCTTATCCTGTCAAAAGAATAAAAAAATGTAAGTATATAGTCATTTTGGTCTTCCACTTTCAGAAAGTTTTCATTTGTATTATGCCTGCCTACCTATATGGAAAATCCAATTAGACAGCAATTTTGTTTTTGACCAATATTGTATTGTTCAAATAAGTTAAGGAAGAAAAAATTGTCTATTTTATTTAGACAAATATTGACTATTTCTATTGAAGTTCTGTCTTTACTAATGTTCTAGGTTTTTCTTAGTCATTTCCTTTCTACTTGAAGAATTTCTTTAAAGCAAATTTATTAGTGATGAATTCTCTTACCTTTACTTTATCTAAAAACATCTTTATTTTTTTCACTCCTGAAGAATATTTTACCAGGATATAGCATTTTGAGTTGAGAGGCAAGTCTTTCCTTTCAGTATTTAAAAAATGTTCTACTGTCTTTGGTCTTAATAGTTTCAGAAAAAGATATCTTTTTCTGATTTCAGCATTGGTTTTGATCCTTGTTCTTCATATATAACATGTTGTCTTTCTTTGGCTGCTTTTCAGATTTTATCTTAATCTTTGGTTTCAACAATTGATAGTATGTAAATCCATGGTTTCCTTCAGTTTATTCTCTTTGGGGATCACTGAGATTCTTAGCTTTTTAAATTTTGTTTTCCTTAAAAATTGGAGAGTTTTAGTCTTCATTTACAGAAATATTTTCTTTGCGTAACGCTTTCTCCTCAGTGTCTGGAAATTTGGTGATATGAATATCACATCTTTTGATATTGTCCTACAGGCTTCTAAGTTTCTGCTTTTTTAATCTCTATTTTTCAGATTGCATAGTTTCTATTGATGTATCTTCACACGCTAATACTGTCCTCTGTCATCTCTATTGTTCTATTAAGTCCATCTAATTTTTATTTGTTATTGTAGCTTTCAGCTTTAAGCTTTTCATTTGATTCTTTCATACAGTTTCTTTTTCTCAGTTGAGAACTTATATCTATTTTCTTCAAGATTTCTTCTTTTTAAAACATTTTTATTTCTATCTATCTATCTATCATCTATCTATCTATCTATCTATCTATCTATCATCTATCTATCTATCTATCTATCTATTTTGTATTTTTCTGAAGTGAGAATCGGGGAGGCAGAGAGACAGACTCCCACATGTGCCTGACCAGGATTTACCTGACAAGCCCACCAGTGGCTGATGCTCTGCCCCGCTGGGCTGTTGCTTCGTTGTAACTGGAGCCATACTAGTGCCTGAGACAGAAGCCATGGAGCCATAATCAGCACCCTGGCCAACTTTGCTCCAATGGATCTTTGACTGCAGGAGGGGAAAGAGAGATAGAGAAAAAGGAGAGGGAGAAGAGTGGAGAAGCAGATGGGTGCTTTTTCTGTGTGCCCTGGCCAGGAATCCAACCCTGGACTTACACATGACGGGCTGACACTTCACCGCTGAGTAAATGAGCCAGGGCCCCTTTACATCTTATATTGTGGTCATAATAACTGCTCTAAAATTTTGTTTGGTAATTACAACATTTAAGTATCTCAAAGTTTGCTTCTCTTGATTGACTTTTCATTGAAAAGTGTTCAGATTTGTCTGATTCTTTGTATATTGAGTAATTTCGGATTTTTTTTGGACAATTACAATACTATATGATGAGACTCTGATTCATATAAAAATCTTCCTCAAACTGTAATTTTTAAATTTTATTTTAGCAAAGACAGCCCTATTACATTCAGATCAAAATTTCTTTTTGTGACAAAGACAAAAAGAGACAGAGAAAGGGAGAGATAGGGACGGACGGACAGGAAGGGAGAGAGATGAGAAGCATTAGTTCTTTGTTGTAGCACCTTAGTTGTTCTTTGCTTGCTTTCTCATATATGCCTTGATCAGGAGACTACAGCGGAGTGAGTGACCCCTTGCTCAATCCAGCAACCTTGGGCTCAAGCTGGTGACCTCAGGGTTTTTAGCCTGGATCCTTCACATCTCAGTTCGATGCTCTATCCACTGCGCCACCGCCTGGTCAGGCCAGATCACAAATCTTGAACCAGCTTCTGTCAGGTATGGTTCCAATGTTAGTTTAGTGTTCAAAGCCATTGCAATACTTTTCTGGTTTTCACTCTTTTGCACATCCTTGGTGCCAGTCTGGGTACTGGGCAGTCAATTATGGTGTATTTGAATTTAAAAAGCCTTTGCTGTGTTCTTTACAGCTGGTTTCACACATGAGCATTTTGGTATTGAGCTAGTATTTCATATAGAAATTTAAAAATCATTTTTTCTAGTTCATAATCTCAGCAGTACTCTCTGATTCACAGAGATTCTTCTCTAGAGTTATGGAGAGGAAGCTAGATATTTAATGTCTTTGCATTTTTATGCAGATCTTGTGACTAGGCCTAACTTGTGGCAAAGTAGTGCGAACAAAGCTTCTAAGACTGTCACTGCTATCCTCATTGGCATCACTTTAGCTCAGTGTATTTCAGGGATAATCAAAAAGGGCTATTCTATGCCACAGAGGCAGCTTCTACCATACCAATGGAGGATGATACTTATGTTACTCTGCTGGCCCTCAAAATAACATAGGCACATCTCTATTTTGTTGAGGGTAAGAGACTCCTGTTTTGTTGCACATGCTGGAGAGTCATAGGGGTTTATTTGACACTGACCTTCATCCTTGATTCTCTGGCTAATGAAAGTGCCTGAATCCCACTTTATTTGTTCCTGTTAGCAATTTTGATTTGGAGCTGTTACAAAGCTTAAGGCAGGATACAGATGGCAGGAAAAAAAATAAAACAAACAAAATCAGGCAACTTATTGCTGGATTATCTTTTGAGTACTAAATTCTGTATCCTTCATCTGGTCTTACTCTTTTATGCTCTTCGAATAGCTTTTTTATATATTTTTGAAATGTTCTTAGTTATAATCAGTGGAAAGTTAAGATAGAGTATATTTTCTCCATTTTTGCTAGACTGGAAGTCACTCACTTTGCTTTAACAAGCACATAATATTTATGGTATAAAAAGAAAAATATCTGGTGGAGGAATGGTGTTTTTAAAAATTCACATTACCAAGTCCCATCTCAAGACAAAAAACAAACAAACACAACAACAGAATATTATGGGTGTAGAGACTGAGAACCTTTATTTATTAAATATCTTCAGGGGATTCTGATGAAACATTCATATTATGGATTTACTGTTTTTCATTTGATTTGTAGATGACAAAACTGAGACCTAGATGATATTTTGTATGCAGCACAGTTCGTCTTGTATTGCTTGTAGTTTTCACTCCATGTGCTATATTTTATACTAATAAAGAATAGCTTATCTCTATCCTAAGAACCAAGCTCATTAGTGCAAACTTGGATGTTTAAATAAGGCCATGGAAGAGAAAAAATGAATAAAAATAGCTACTTGTGACAGTTGGATCTGTTGTGTGTTTTTTTGAAATATTTTTCATTAGGAAAACTTCATAACCAATAAGCAGAGAAAATCTAATTTATAGAAATTCACGGAATTGAAAACTTAGGGAAACTTGCCCAACTAAAATAATTTTTGGCTAAGAGAAGTTAAATTGAAAGATTTGAATCTTAGAGAAGAAGCTAGAAAAAAAAGTGACAAATATGGTCTAAGAATATAAGAGAAATATGGGGAAGAAGGACTGATAAATAAAAATCTAAATGTAGTTGAAGGATTCTGGGTATGATATGACTAGCTGAATATCTGTGAAATTACTTACAAAGTAAAGAAAACTATGATTAGTAAGTTAAGCAGTTTAATTTGATGAGACTCCATACTTGTTTGTTCCTTCATAAATATAATCCTGTACACCATGCTTATCTGTATAGATTAAATACCATATAAACTCTCAAACTCTACAATACACACACACATTCCGGAGTTTTGTATAACTGTATGTGAAAGTCCACTTTATGCCCCTAACTTTTCTTCAGTTAGTAAAAAAATGATACCTCTTCTAGAGACCTAGTGTGTACTACTATTGAACATCAGTAGAAGAAGGCTAGTATTAGAAAGTAAAGTGACAGGGCCTTAGTGTACATCTCATATAAGATGGATAGAGATCTAGAAATGGTAAGAACTCATAACATGAATTCACTAAGTTCTCTATTACCATAACCAATTTTCTTTCTTCAACATCTCCATCATCCCACAGAACAGTTTTCTAAGGAAAACATTGACCCCACAGGACAAGGCACAGCAAACATAAGTTTTTGTTACTATTATTCTAATATAAATCCTGGTGAGTCAAACTGAGTGTCATGGAAAAGCATTTTCCCTAGGCCTCAATCACCTGAACCATTTTTCACATACTTCTGTGCTAACACCAAAATTTTTCAAATCTTACTGTGTCAGTTGTTCATTCTTGTGAAAAACAAACTCAAAGCAAGAAAGATAAAAAGATGTATTGGAAATTGGGAGTGCTGTTAAAAATCTTATATAAGGCTTGTTTTTCAAAATTCAAACCTCTATAAGTGTTAGGGTCACCCTGAAATTTTGTCAAAAAAGAATATGCCTAGCAGGTAATGTCTTTAAATGACATGTCTCTACCAAATATTGTAAGGGTGTATTCTTATGAGACTGTCTTTGTCCTGGTAAATAATTTGAAAATATGTTTTGATTTTGTGAAAAGAAAAACTTGAAAATCCAACTTGGGGAAACCCAGAGAGTTAATTTATATTTTATAAAATAGTGACCTACTCTTTGAACTAAGAATTCCACTCCTAGACATTTACCCTAAGGAAATAAAAGCACACATACCACAAAAAATTGTAAGAATGTTCATAGAAGCCTTATTTATAATACCCCCAAAAGTGAAATAATTCACCCTGTCCAAGTAGTTCAGTTGGTTAGAGCATCATCTTGAAACACCAAGGTTGTGGGTTTGATCTCCAGTTACAGCACATACAAGAATCAACCAATGAATGCATAAATGAGTGGAACCAAAAATTGAAGTTTCTCTCTCTCTTTCTGTCTCTCTCTCTCCAATCAATAAATAAAAATTTAAAAATATGAAAACTTAAATTTCCACCTTTAGAGAGTAAATAGTAAATTGGAATACTAGTAAGCAAAAAAACAGCTACATATCAATAATAACCTTAAGTGTAAATGGATAAAATGATTCCATCAAAAGACATAGGGTAGTTGCGTGGACAAAAAGACAGGACCTATACATATGCTGTCTAAAAGAAACACACCTTAAAACAAAAGATGCAAACAGACTGAAGGTAAAAGGATGAAAAAAAATATTTCATGCAAATGGAAATGAAAAAAAAAAAAAGCTGGAATAGCAATACTTATATTAGACAAAATGGACTTTAAAACAAAGGCTATAGTAAGAGATAAAGAAGGTCACTACATAATGATAAAGGGAGCAATCCAACAGGAAGATATAACCATTATAAATATCTATGCACATAATATAGGAGCAGCAAAATATAGAAAGCAGACTTTGATGGATATAAAGAGCAAGATCAACAGCAATACTATAATAGTAGAAGATTTCAATACTCCACTAACATTACTAGATAGATCCTCAAGAAAGGAAATTAACAAAGAAACATCAGACTTAAAGGACACACTAGATCCACAGGATTAAATAGATATCTTCAGAACCTTTTACCCTAAAGCAGCAGAATATACATTCTTTTCAAGTGCTCATGGTACATTCTCTAGGATAGACCACATGTTAGGGCACAAAAGTGGTCTCAACAAATTTAAGATGATTGAAATCATATCAAGCACTTTCTTTGATCAGAATGGCATGAAACTAGAAATCAACCACAACAGAAAAACTCAACAATTCTCAAACACATGGAAATAAAATAGCAGGTTGTTAAATAATGAATGGATTAACAATGAGATCAAAGAGGAAATAAAAAAAATTCCTAGAAACGAATGACAATGAGCATACAACAACTCAAAATTAATGGGACATGGCAAAAGCAGTCCTGAGAGGGAAGTTCATAGCATTACAGGCACACTTTAAGAAGCTAGAAAAAGCTCAAATAAATAACTTAACCCTGCATCTAAAAGAATTAGAAAAAAACCCCAGCAAGTAAAGCCCAGATGTAATAGAAGGAAGGAAATAATAAAGATCAGAGTGGAAATAAATGACATAGATGCTAAAGAAACAATACAGAGGATCAATGAAACCAGGAGCTGGTTCTTTGAAAAGGTAAAGAAGATAGATAAACCTTTAACTAGACTCACCAAGAAAAGAAGAGAGAGGACTCAAATAAATAAAATTAGAAATGAGAGTGGAGAAATAACAACTGGCACAACAGAAATACAAAATAGTATAAGAAAATACTACAAAGAACTGTATGCCAAAAAACCAGGCATGCCCAAACTATGGCTCGTGGGCTGCATGAGGCCCCCTGAGGCCATTTATCAGGCCACTTTGCACTTCTGGAAGGGGCACCTCTTTCATTGGTGGTTAGTGAGAGGAGCACTGTATGTGGCAGCCCTCTAATGGTCTGAGGGTCAGTGAACTTGCCCCCTGTGTAAAAAGTTTGAGGGCCCCTGAACTAGACATCTTAGATGAAATGAACAAATTCCAATACAATCTTCCAAAAGTTAATCTGGAAGAATCAGAAAACCTAAACAGATCAATTACAACAAATGAGATCAAAACAGTTATCAAACACTCCCAGCAAACAAAAGTCCTGGGCCTGATGGCTTCACAAGTGAGTTCTACCAAATATTCAAAGAAGAACTAAGTCCTTTCCTTCTCAAGCTATTTCAAAAAATTCAAGAGGAAGGAAGACTTCCAAGCTCCTTTTATGAGGTGAGCATAATTCTGAATCCAAAACCAGGCAAAGACAACACAAAGATAGATAATTATAGGCCAATATTCCTGATGAATATAGATGCTAACATCCTTAACAAAATATTAGCAAACCAGATCTAAGAATATATAAAAAAATCATACATCATGATCAAGAGGGATTTATTCTGGGGAGGCAAGGCTGGTAAAATATTTGCAAATTAATCAATGTGATTCATCACATAAACAAAAGGAAGGAGAAAAACCACATGATAATTTCAATAGATGCAGAAAAAGCATTTGATAAAATCCAGCACCCATTCATAATCAAAACTCTCAGCAAAGTGGGAATACAGGGAACATACCTCAACATGATGAAGCCCATCTATGACAAACCCACAGCCAGCATCATACTCAATGGGCAAAAATAAAAGCAATCCCCTTAAGATCAGGAAAAAAGCAAGGGTACCCCCTTCACCACTCTTATTCAACATAGGCCTGGAAGTCCTAGCCACAGCAATCAGACAACAAGAAGAAATAAAATGCACTCAAATTGGAAAAGAAGAAGTAAAACTACCATTATTTGCAGATGATATGATATTGTATATAGAAAACCCTAAAGTCTCAGTAAAAAAACTACTGTATCTGATAAATGAATTCAGCAAAGTGGCAGGATATAAAATTAATACTCAGAAATCAGAGGCATTTTTATACACTAACAATGAACAGTCAGAAAGAGAAATTATGGAAACAATCCCCTTCACTATTGCAAACAAAAAAATAAAGTACCTAGGAGTAAATTTAACCAAGGAGATTAAAGACTTGTACTTGGAAAATTATAAAACATTGATAAAAGAAATCAAGGAAGATTCAAACAAGTGGAAGCATATACCATGCCTATGGTTAGGAAGAATAAATATCATTAAAATGTCTATATTACCCAAAGCAATTTATAAATTTAATACAATACCAATTAAAATACTAATGACATGCAAATTAAATGCAAATTAAAACTTCAAAGATATAGAACTCATATTCTAAAAGTTAATATGGAACCAAAAAAGAACTCGAATAGCCTCAGCAATCTTGAAAAGGAAGAATAAAGTGGGAGGTATCACACTTCCTGATATCAAGTTATAGTACAAGGCCATTGTACTCAAAACATCCTGAGCCTGACCAGGCACTGGTGCAGTGGATAGAGCGTCAGACTGGGATTCGGAAGACCCAGGTTTAAGACCCTGAGGTCGCCAGCTTGAGCGCGGGCTCAGCTGGTTTGAGCAAAAGCTCACCAGTTTGAGCCCAAGGTCACTGGCTCGAGCAAGGGTTTACTCGGTCTGCTGGAGGCCCGTGGTCAAGGCACATATGAGAAAGCAATCAATGAACAACTAAGGTGTTGCAATGTGCAACGAAAAACTAATGATTGATGCTTCTCATCTCTCCATTCCTGTCTGTCTGTCCCTGTCTATCCTTCTCTCTGTCTCTGTAAAAAAAAACACAAAAAACCCACAAAACATCCTGATATTGGCATAAGAACAGGTATATAGATCAATAGAACAGAACAGAGAACCCAGAAATAAACCCACAGCTCTATGAACAATTGATATTTAACAAAGGAGGTAAGAGCATACAGTGAAGTAAATATAGCCTCTTTAATAAATAGTGTTGGAAAAATTGGACATCTACCTGCAAAAAAATGAAACTAGACCACCAACTTACACCATTCACAAAAATAAACTCAAAATGGATAAAAGACTTAAATGTAGGCCATGAAACCATAATCATCTTAGAAGAAAACAGAGGCAGTAAGCTCTCTGACATTATTCGCAGCAATATATTTGCTGATTTATCTCCACGAGCAAGTGAAATAAAAGACAGGATAAACAAATGGGACTATATTAAACAAAAAAGCTTTTGCACAGCTAAAGACAATAAGAACAGAATAAAAAGACAAATTACACAATGGGAGAACATATTCGACAATACGTCTGATAAGAGATTAATAACCAAAATTTATAAAGAACTTGTAAAACTCAACACCAGGAAGACAAATAAATTCAATCAAAAATGGGCAAAAGAAATGGACACTTTTTCAAAGAGGACATACAGATGGCCAATAGACATATGAAAAAATGCTCAACATCACTAATCATTAGAGAAATGCAAATTAGAACTACAATGAGATATTACCTTACACCAGTCAAAATGGCGCTCATCAACAAAACAACAGAGAATAAGTGCTGACAAGGATGTGGAGAAACGGGAACTCTTCTGTACTGCTGGTGGAAATGCAGACTGGTGGAGCCTCTGTGGAAAAAAACAGTATGGAGATTCATCCAAAAATTAAAAATCGAACTCCCTTTTTACCCAGCTATACCACTTTTAGGAATATACCCTAAGAACACCATAGAACTGTTCCAAAAGGAGAAATGCACTTCCATATTTATGGCAGCATTATTCACAATAACAAAGATCTGGAAACAGCCCAAGTGTCCGTCAGTGAACTAGTGGATTAGAAAGCTTTGATACATATAGTACTCAGCGATAAGAAATGATGACATAGGATCATTTACAATAACATGGATGGAACTTGAAAACATTATACTGAGTAAAATAAGTAAATCAGAAAAAACAAAGAACTATATAAATCCATACATAAATACGACATAAAAATGAGGTTCAGAGACATGGAGAAGAATGTGGTGGTAACGAGGGGATGGGGAGGGGGGAGGAAGGAAAGAGAGAGGGTTTGGGGAGGGGAGGGGCACAAAGGGAACTAGATATAAGGTGACGAAAGACAATTTGACTTTGGGTATGCAACATAATCAAATGTCAAAATAATCTGGAGATGTTTTCTCTGAACATATGTACCCTGATTTATCAATGTCATCACATTAAAATTAATAAATTAAAAAAATATATCAGAATGCTGTAGTTGCAGCAGGATAATGATTACATGAGGTATATTATAGTATTCTGTTTTTCCATATATTTTCAATAATAAAAAAGTTTAAAAATTAGTGTGAAAGTCTTGTAATCTGATCAGATTTTGTGTCTACATGATTTTTGTTAGCCTGTTTAAAAGTTTAATATTTCAATATGAATTTTCAAAAATTATCATTAATCTTTTTTATAGTTAAATATTTATTTTTCTTTTAAAATTTTTATTAATTTTAATTTATTGTGTTAACATGAACTCAAGTGTTCCACTCAATATAATACCCTCACCCCCTACTCCTGTGTCCCCCATTACAGCCCCTTTCCCCCCCCTCCCTCTGACTTCCTCTCCTGCTTCTCTCTGGGATTTGCTGTTTTGTTATTTGTATCTATGTGTTATGTATATATAATTTCACTAATCCCTTTACCTTCTCTGATCCCATCCCTCATTCTTCTTCCCTCTGACAGCTGTTCCTCTGGTCCCTAGGATCGCTCCTCTGCCTCTATTCAGTTCCTCAGTTCACTTTGTTTATTAGATTTCACATATAAGTGTGACCATACGATTTTTTTCTTTCTCTGCCTGGCTTATTTCACTTAGCATAATAATCTCCAGGCTCATCCATGCCATAGCAAAAGGTAAGATTTCCTTCTTTTTTATGGCCATGTAGTATTCCAATGTGCATATGTACCACAGCTTTTTTTTTATTCTTTTTTTTTTTTTTTTGTATTTTTCTGAAGTTGGAAACGGGGAGGCAGTCAGACAAACTCCCACATGACCACCAGGGGGTGATGCTCCGCCCATTTGGGCCATTGCTCTATTGCATCCAGAGCCATTCTAGTGCCTGAGGCAGAGGCCATAGAGCCATCCTCAGCGCCTGGGCGATCTTTGCTCCAATGGAGCCTTGGCTGAGGGAGGGGAAGAGAGAGACAGAGAAGAAGAAGAGGGGGAGGGGTGGAGAAGCAGATGGGTGCTTCTCCTGTGTGCCCTGGCCGGGAATCGAACCCGGGACTCCTGCATGCCAGGCCGACACTCTACCACTGAGCCAACCAGCCAGGGCCTTTTTGTTCTTTATTTTTGTATTTTTCTGAAGTGAGAAGCAGGGTGGCAAATAGAGTTCTGTATGCGCCCAACTAGAATTTACCTGGCATGTCCACTAGGCGGCAATGCTCTGCCCATCTGGGACATTGCTCCATTGCAACCAGAGCCACTCTAACCCCTGGGGTGGAGGCCATGGAGCCATCCTCATTGCCTAGGCCAACTTTGACCCAATGGAGCCTTGGCTGTGGGAGGAGAAGAGAAAGATAGAGAGAAAGGAGAGGGGAAAGGTCGGAGAAGCAGATGGGCTCTTCTCCTGTGTGCTTTGGCCAGAAATCAAACCTGGGATTTCCACATGCCTGGCTGATGCTCTACCACCGAGGCAACTGATCAGGGCTGTATCACAGCTTTTTAATCCACTTGTCCACTGATGGACACTTAGGTTGTTTTTATATCTTGGCTATTATAAACAATGCTGCAATAAACATAAGAGTGCATATCTTCTTTTGAATCAATAATTTGGTATTTTTAGGATATATTCCTAATAGTGGGACAGCTGGATCAAAAGGCAGTTCAAGTTTTACTTTTTTTAGGAAGCACCATACTGTTTTCCACAGTGGCTGCACAAGTCTACATTCCCATCAGCAATGAATCTACACCATCGTTAGCACTTGTGTGTTGATTTGTTAATGAGCACCATCCTGACAGTTGTGAGGTGGTATATCATTAATCTTTAAAAACTAAAGTAATTAGTTGTCTCCAACTTATAAACTTTATCAGTGTTAGACTGATATATTAGCTTTCATTTTTATTAGTCACATGTACATAAAATTGATTTTAAGAACTAAATAAATGCCTGACCAGGCAGTGGTGCAGAGGATAGAGAATCAACTTGAGATGCTAAAGACACAGGTTTGAAACCCTGAAGTCACCAGCTTGAGTGTGGAATCATTGACATGCCCCATGGTCATAAGGTCGCTGGCTTGACCTCAAGGTTGCTGACTTGACCAAGAGGTCACTGGTTCAGCTGAAGCCCTTTGGTCCAGGCATGTATGAGAAAGCAATCTATGAACAACTAAACTGCTGAAACTACAAGTTGTTGTTTCTCATCTATCTCCTTTATTATCTGACTGTCCCTATCTGTCCTTTTCTTTCTCTCAATCTCTCCCTCTCTCTCTTTCACTAAAAAAAAGAACTACACTGCTCACAAAAATTAAGGTATCAGGGAACATGCAGATACTCCAGTACTTTCAGTTTTTTGTATAGTTAATTTTTACCAATGAAATAAAAGTTGGTTTGCATCTCATTTACATAATCAAACAACTTTTTTTGACTTGTCATTTTCTTCTGTGGTGCTGTTTTTCAATAAAAAATCAAATGCTTCTTTATTTTATTGCTTCATATTCATTTTGAAATATTCCCTAATTTTTGTGAGTAGTATAAATAAAAGAATGTTTGAAAGATATTGTTAAATGTTGGGGGTAAATTCTTGCTCTTAATAATAGCCAGAGTCTTTAATATCTATATTTTACTACTAGTCATGACTGTTGTTATGATCATTTAAAGAGAATTAGACAATTATGGTAATTAGTTTGTATGAGGGTACAATGTCTTCAGGTTCACCATAAACTCTTCCCATTGTATATAATCAAATACTTGCTGCCCGAATAACTATTAGACAGAAAGAATGCTCAGGCAGTGTGGCTAACATAGATTTCCATATAATCAATAAATTAATTTTCTATTTACTTTTTGAAGGTATGTTATCAGCTAAACTATAAATACTACATTTATACTCTCATTCATGCCTCTGGGCTGTGATACTGCAACAGATATTTGTCGAATATTGGGTAAAATGTATGTGCAAACATTTACCAGCTGTATAAATTATTTAACTACTTATTAACTTAGTTTCTTCATTTGTAAAGTGGAAATAATATAGGACTTACTTCATTGGCATTTTGTAAGGATTAAATGAATAAATATGTATAAAGTACTTAGAACAGTGTTGAGACATAGTACTATGAAAGTGATGATAATGATGATGATGATTGGTAAAAACTTACCATAATAGTAATCTGTACTGTGTATTGCATTGTATTGTATTAAATTTATTAGGGTGACATTAGTTAACATAATCATACAAGTTTCAGGTTTTCAACTCCATAAAACATCTCTTTACACTGCACTGTGTTTTTACCCCCCAAAATCAAGTCTTCATCCATCACAATTATGCCCTGATACCCTCTTCCACCACCACCCTTCCAGCAATCACCACACTGTTGTTCATTTCCATAATTTTTTGTCTTTTTTTATTTTTTGCTCTATCTCTCCACCTTCCTCACCTAGTCCCCCACCACTGACAACTGTCAACCTTCTCTCTTTGTATGAGTGTCTCAATTTTGCTTGTTAGTCATTTTTTTCATTATATTCCACATATGAGGGAAATCATGTGGTACTTGTCTTTCTATGACTGGCTTATTTCACATAGCCTTATGATTTCTTCATCTATCCATGTTGTTACAAAAAGTAAGATTTCCTTACTTTTTATGACTACATAGTATTCCATTGTATTTATTTTAGCTGAGAGTTCTTATTGCCTGAGTTAAGTTCCATGTTCCCTTAACAGAAGTCAACCTGGAACTTTCTGGTTATGTGAAGTTGGCTTTAGCAATTTCTTGGTATGGTATCACCACCATATGCTCCTGCATTTTATTTCCTTTTAGTCCTTTATGACCCCACAAATCTATTTGTCTGACTTCTGTTGCTAAAAATTAGCTTTTTAGGAGCCTGCTAAGGTCTATAACCCATGGAGAAGAATTTGATAAAAAGTGAGGATTTCTGATAGACAAGATTTTTGAGGAACCAGAATGACCACTCCATCCATTCATGGGACACTCAAACCTCATGAAGATTAGCAAAACCCAGACACCAATCCTATAAAACACAATGGCTAAGAGGCTTATGTAGAGAAGGAATTATTCTTATGTCAAGAAGACTCTGTGGATAATAAAAATATATGGTTCTTTTATACCCATCTATAATGACCTTTGAGGCTCAGAGACTCAATTAGTATGAAGCTTTTACCAGAATAAAGAGGGTTATTAAATTTTTCACATTTAGTATTAGGAGTAGGGTTAGGTAACCTCATGATTATCTGCAGTGTGAGTATTTGACTGAGGATTTCTGAAACTTTTTTAGATATCAGAATTGTTTGGTTTACAACAGAGGCTTCATCCCATGATTGCTTGTATCAAAATTTTACTGTAGTGACCACATTCATAATTGGAACTTTGCCTATTTCCACAGTAAATCCAGCCCAAAACACACCCCTGCAGTTAAACCCAGACAAACTGTATTATCTCATGACTGCTGGGGTTATTCCTATGGACAAAAATGTCCACGTCCATAGACAGTGTTTCTCAGATCCTGATAAGTGTGGATTCCAAGAATTTCCTCTGCTGTAGTGTGACCATTCTTTTGCTTGCAAATGTTAACCCAAGTTTCTCAGAATCATTTCTCTTTTGAGCCAGTTGCTTCATGAGTTATAACATCATAAATATTTTGATTTATCTTTATATATGATATTATTCAGGATTGCAGCTTCCCTATTCCTGGTCTGTATCCCTTTGTCCCTCTATCCAATTCATGGTAATATTGAAAGATGAATTAAAAGTATTTTTACAAGATGGTCAAAAAACAGTGAAATTTAATACAATAAGAGAGATTATAAAAATGAGACTAAGAGACATTGATAAGAGTGTGGTGGTTACAGGGGGTGGGGGGAGAGGGAGAGGGAAAGGGGGAGGGGCACAAAGAAAACTAGATAGAAGGTGATGGAGGACAATCTAACTTTGGGTGATGGGTAAGCAACATAATTGATTGACAAGATAACCTGGACATGTTTTCTTTGAACATATGTACCCTGATTTATTGATGTCACCCTAGTAAAAAAAAAAAAAGACAACAGCCAGCATAACAATAGCTGTCTATTGTGACTGAATTAAAATTATTCTTATTTTTTTGTCAGATTAGCAAAACTTTTTTTTTTTTTGGTGTGCAGCAAAATTTAAAAAAAAGAGAGAGATTACAGATGGACTCAGGCATACACATTTGATTAATTCTATATAGTTGTTATGAGTAAATTGCTGATATGCAGTGTAAGGAAGAATGGATGTTTATGAACTTCTTGCTATGTTATAATCATTATTTCCTGCAAATGTAGAAACTTGACTGACTATGATTCCTGAGATTTTTTTTGGAAAAGAACTTATTCTGATGTTATCAGTAAGTATATGTAGACCTTACCAAAAACTGTCTATATTATGTCCACCACATATCCTTTCTCATTCTACCTGTTGTAAATTCAGTTTTCTCTATTGAATTCTGTCTTGTTCAACACGTATAGAAGGAACATGCCTCAGCTGGTAGTAAAGAGGGTGAGGAATCTCTAGACAGGGGCAAAGAATTCCAAAACATGAGGATGCTGAGAACCTTCTTTTCACATTCCCATTAATTGTTGACAAGTTGGCTAGCCATATAATGAAGGGTTAGTTTTACAGAAAGTTCTTGATTCATCACTCCGTATTTTGCAAATGATTTATACTTACAAATAGATGACGAAGATGCCAAGTATCTCCTACCCTGGTAGGCAATGAGTGATCTAGAGAGGCACATATAAATGATTTTTTTACATTTTTTTTCCAGTTCATCTTTATTTACTACTTCTACCAATTGAAGTCACTATTTGCAAGCTATTTAAATAGTCATTTTAAACTCAGTTCTACTTTACATGTTCTTACCTTTATCCAGATAGTAGTCTCAAATGAATTTCATTTTTTATTATTAAATTTTATTTAAAAAATTAACTTTAACAGGGTGACATTGATCAATAAGAATACATAAATTTCAGGTAAACATTTCTATAAGATTTGAACTGTTGATTATGTTATATACCCATCACTCAAAGTCAAATCATTTTCTGTCACCTTATATTTTTCCCTCTTTACACCCTCCCCCTACCTTATACCCCTTCTCCATTCACTAAAGTCCCTTTCCTCTTCCTCAAAGTTCCCTTCTCCCTGGTAACCACTTTAATTTTATCTATGTCCATAAGTCTCAGTTTTCTATACTATCTATGTGGGAAATCATACAGTTCTTAGCTTTTTCTATTTTATTTATGTCACTGAATATAATGTTCTCAAGGTCCATTCATGTCATAAATGTCACTATGTCATCATTTCTTATGGCTGATTAATATTCCATTGTATATATGTACCACATCTTCTTTATCCAATACTCTATTGAGGGATACTTTGGTTGTCTCCATGTCTCAGCCACTGTGAATTATGCTGCGATGAACATGGGGTTGCATTTCTTTATGTAGCAATGTTTTCCAATTTTTGGTGTAAATATTTCAGTAGAGGGATTGCTGGATCATATGCTTATTCTATTCTTAGTTTTTTGAGGAACCGCCATACTTTCTTCCATAATGGTTGTACTACTTTACATTCCCACCAACAGTGGATGAGGGTTCCTTTATCTCCATAGCCTCTTCAACACTTGTTATATCTGTCCTGTTGATAATAGCCAATTTAACACATGTGAGGTGGTATTTCATTTTAATTTTGATTTGCACTTCTTGACTAGCTAGTGAAGATGAGAATTATTTTCATATACCTGTTGGCCATTTGTATTTCCTTTTTTTTTTTTTGTATTTTTCTGAAGCTGGAAACAGGGAGGCAGTCAGACAGACTCCCGCATGCGCCCGACCTGGATCCATCCATCACGCCCACCAGGGGGCAATGCTCTGCCCATCTGGGGTGTTGTTCTGTCGTGACCAGAGCCACTCTAGCACCTGGGGCAGAGGCAAAGGAGCCATCCTCAGCGCCCGGGCCATCTTTTGCTCCAATGGAGCCTCAGCTGCGGGAGGGGAAGAGAGAGACAGAGAGGAAGGAGAGGGGGAGGGGTGGAGAAGCAGATGGGCGCCTCTCCTGTGTGCCCTGGCCGAGAATCGAACCTGGATTTCTGCGCACCAGGCCGATGTTCTACCACTGATCCAACTGGCCAGGGCCTGTATTTCCTTTTGAGAGAAGTGCCTGTTCAGGTCCTCTCTCTATTTTTTTATTGGATTGTATGCTTGTCTGTTGCTGAGCTTTGTGGGTTCTTTATATATTTTGGATATTAATCCCTTATTAGTGCTGTTGTTTACAAATATCATCTCCCATTTAGTTGGATGCCTATTTGTTTTGTTATCAGTTTCTTCTGCTGTTTTGAAGCTTTTTTGTTTGATGTAATCCCATTTATTTACTTTTGCCTTTAGTTCCCTTGCTTTTGGTGCCAAATTTACAAATTGTTCTCTATGGTCAAAGTCCATGAGCTTAGTACCTATGTTTTCTTCCATGTAATTTATACTTTCAGGTCTTATATTTAGGTCTTTGATCCATTCTGAATAAATTTTTTTTGCAGATAGAAAAACTGTATTCAAGTTTAATTCTTATGCTTGTGGTTTTCCAATTTTCCCAGCACCATTTATTGGAGAGGCTTTCTTTTCTCCATTGTGTGTTTTTGGCTCCTTTGTTAAAGATGATTTGTCCATATATATGTGGTTTTATTTCTAGGCTCTCAATTCTGTTCCATTGGTCTGTATGTCTATTTTTCTTCCAACACTGTGCTCTTTTGATTGTAGTGGATCTATAGTATTATTTGAAGTCAGGTAGTTTGATACCTCTGGCTTCATTTTTTTTTCCTCAGGATTGCTTTGGCTATTCAGGTTTTCTTTTTATTTATTTTTATTTTATATTTATTCATTTTAAAGAGGGCAGAGGGGAAGAGAAAGGGAGGGAGACAGAGAGATAGAGAAAGAAGGGGGAGAACCAGGAAGCATCAACTCCCGTATGTGCCTTGATCAGGCAAGGCAGGGGTTTTGAACCAGCAACCTCAGCATTCCAGGTCAAAGCTTTAACCACTGTGCCAGCACAGGTCAGGCCTATTCAGGGTTTTTAATGGTTCCATAAAAGCCTGGCAATTTTTTGTTCTATTTCTTTAAAAAATAACACTGGGGTTTTGATGAGGATTGTATTAAATTTGTATATTGCTTTTAGTAACATGACCATTTTAACTATGTTGATTCTTCTAATCCATGAACAGGGAATACTTTTCCAATTCATTGTGTCTTTTTCAGTTTTTTTCAATAATGTTTTGTAGTTTTCAGCATATAAGTCCTTCACATGTTTTGTTAAGTTTACTCCTAGGTACTTTATTTTTTATTGTTGTTGCAAAATAAATTGTTTTGGTTTTTTTATAGTTTATTTTTTGAAGTTACATTGTTGGCATATAGGAAAGGAATAGATTTGACTTTTTTAGATTTTATTTATTCATTTTAGAAAGGGAACAGAGAGAGAGAGAGAGAGAGAGAGAAGGGGGAGGAGCAGGAAGCATCAATTCCCATATATGCCTTGACTGAGTAAGCCCATGGTTTTAAACTGGCGACCTCAACATTCCAGGTTGTCGCTTTATCCACTGTGCCACCACAGGTCAGGCAAAAGAATAGATTTTTGTATATTGATTTTGTATCCCGCAGTTTTGCTGTATTGGCTTATTGTTTGTAATAGTTTTTTGGTGAAGTCTTTAGGGTTTTCTATATACAGGATCATGCAATCTGCACAATGTGATACCTTTATTTCTTTTCCCAATATGATGGCCTTTTATTTCTTTCTATTGCCTGATTGCTCTCAGTAAAACTACCAGAAGTATATTGAAAAATAGTGGAGAGAGGGGGCAGCCTTGTCTCATTCCTGATTTTAGAGGAAAATTAGAGGAAAAGCCTTCATTTTTTCACACTTTAGTATGATATGAGCTGGTGATTTGTCATATATGGTCTTTATTATGTTGAGGTACTTTCCTTCTATTCTGATTTCATTGAGTGTTTTATTGTTTTTTTTTTGTTTGTTTTTTTGTTTTGTTTTTTTTTTTTTTAGAGTGGAGAGGGAGAGACAGAGAGAGAGAGGAGAGACAGAGAGAGAGAAGTGGGGGAGGAGCTGGAAGCATCAACTCCCATATGTGCCTTGACCAGGCAAGCCCAGGGTTTCGAACCGGCAACCTCAGCATTTCCAGGTCGACGCTTTATCCACTGTGCCACCACAGGTCAGGCTCATTGAGTGTTTTAAACATAAAGGAATGTTGTATCATATTGAATGCCTTCTCTGTATCTATACATAAAATCATATGGTTTATGTTCTTTGTTTTGTTGATGTGGTGTATTACATTGACCAATTTTGGTATGTTGAACCATCTTTGTGCTCTAGGAATGAATCACACTTGATCGTGATATCTAATTTTTTTAATGTATTGTTGCATTCGATTTGCTGATTTTTTGTTTAGGATTTTTGCATCTGTATTCATTAAAGATATTGACCTGTAATTTTTCTTTTTCTGTATGTTTTCCTTGCCAGGTTTTGGTATGACAGTTATGTTGACCTAATAAATGTGTTGGGGAGTATTGCTTCTTCCTTTATTTTTTGGAGGACTTTGAGAAAATAGGTACCAACCCTTTGAATGTTTGGTAGAATTCACTAGTGTAACCATTTGGTCCTGGACTTTTGTTTTTTCGGGAGGTTTTTGATAGTTATTTCTATTTCCTTCTTGCTTATAGGTCTATTTAGGTTTTTCACTTATTTGTGGCTCAGTCTAGGAAGATTGTATAGATATAGGAATTTATCCATTTCCTTTAGGTTGTTGAATTTGGTGGCATAAAATCTTTCATAATATTCTACCATGATCCTTTGTATATCAGTGTTGTCTGTGGTAATTTCTCCTCTTTTATTTTGGATTTTGTTCATATGAGTCTTTTCTCTTTTTTCCTTAGTGAGTCTAGCCAATGGTTTGTTGATTTTCTTGATTTTTTAAAAAAAATCTAGTTCTTTGTTAAACTATTTTTTTCTGTAGTTTTTTTTTGTTCTTTTATTTACTTTTGCTCTAATTTTTACTATTTCTTTTCTTCTGATGACTTTGGGTTGCCTTTGTTCTTCTTTTCCTATTTACTTAAAGTGTGATATTAGTTTGTTTACTTGGGATCTATCTTGTTTCTTATATAAGACTGTAATGATATAAAATTCCCTTTTATTACTGCTTTTGCTACATCCTAGAAATTTTACTATCATGTTGTTATTTTCATTTGTCTGTATATATCTTTTGATCTCTGCTTTTATTTTCTTTGACCCAGTCATTCTGTATAAGTATGTTGTTTAATTTTCCCATTTTGGTGAATTTCTTTACTTCCTTTTTACAATTGAATTCTAAGTTTTGAGTCTTATGATTGGCAAATATGTTTGGTATAATTTTAATCTTCCTGATTTTGTAGATATTAGTTTTGTGGTCCAACATATGGTCTATCCTTGAGAATGTTTCATGCACACTGGAGAGGAATATGTAATATGACATATGAGAAGAAATGTCCTATAAATTTCTATTATGTCCATTTGGTCTGCAGTGTCATTTAAGGTCAATATTTCTTTATTGATTTCCTTTTTGAATGATCTATCTAGAGCCGTCCATGGTTTGTTGAAATCTCCAAGTGTGAACATGTTTTTGCCTGATTCTATTTTTAGGTCAGCTAGGAGATGTCTTATATCAATATATGTTGGTGCTCCCTGATTCATGTGTATACATAATACTAAGAAATGTTATGTCTTCTTGATACAATGTCCCTTTTATAATTATGAATTGTCCATCTTTGTTTCTGGTTACCTTTGTTGTATTGAAGTCAGCATTTTCAGATGTGAGTGTGGCTACACCTGCTTTTCTTTGGATATTATTTGCTTGGAGCATCATTTTGCAATCTTTCACTTTAAATCTACTTGTGTTTTTACAACTTAGATGTGTCGCTTGAAGGTAGTATATGGTTGGGTTTTGCTTTATGATCCAATTTGTTACTCTGCATCTCTTTATTCATGAGTTTACTTCATTTACATATAGGGTAATTATTAACACTTGAGGATTTCCTATAGCAATTTTATGTTTTGTTTTCTGGTAGCTCTGTGTCTTGCTTGGTTCTTCTCTTTTGTGCTTTTGTCATTCGTTTTTGTTTGGTGGTATTTCATACTTCTTTCCTCTGTTTCTTCTTTTTTTAAACTGTGTTTTTTTAGTGGATTTTTCATCAGTGGTTACCATTAGGTTAAAAAAATCATATATATAAGAGTTCTTTGTCGTATAAGTGCTTCTGCATCCCATCCTCCTTTGCTAATGCAGATCTTTATCCTCTTCCCTTTTTTTGTTATTATTGTCATAGATTATCCTTGTTTTTATTGTGAGCTTCTTGGAGCTTTTACCTCTAGTTTTGATTTGTTTTGTTCTTTGTGTCTGTTAGAATGATCCCCTTGATTATTTCTTGCAGTGGATGTTTTCTTGTGACAAATTCCCTCAGGTTCTGTATGTCTGGAAAAGTTTTAATTTTTTCTTCATATTTGAAGGATAGTTTTGATAGATATAGTGTTGTTGGCTGGTAATTCCTCTCTTTCAGTACTTTGAATGTTTGGGTCCACTCTCTTCTGGCTTGTGGAGTTTCTTCTGAGAAGTCTGATGATAACCTAATGGGCTTTCATTTAAATGTTCTAGTTATCTTTTCCCTACCTGCTTTGAGGATTCTTTCTTTGCCATTGATTTTTGACAATTTTATTGCAATGTGCCTTGGAGTAGGTCTATTTGAGTTGTAGCAGCTTGGCATTCTGTTTGCTTCTTGGATTCAAAGCTCTAACTCTTTCCATAGATTTGAAAAATTGTCATTAATTATTTTTTTGAATAGGCTCTTCATTGTCTTCTCACTCTCTTCCTGTTCTGGTATACCAATTATTCTTGCATTGGTCTTTCTGATGGATTCAGACAATTCTTGTAGAATATTCTCAGGGTTTTTTTTAAAATTTTTGAGTCTCTTTCCTCTTCTTTCTGTAGCATCTCTAGTTGCCTGTCTTCAATGTAACTGATTCTTTTCTCCATATGGCTTGTTCTATTAGCTAAACTTTCTACCTCAGTTTTCAGTTCTTGTACTGAGTTCTTTACCTATTTTTTTAAAGTTTCAATCTCGTTGGTGAGGTATTCGTTTTGTTCATGTATTTGTTTTCTATACTCATTATGTTGCCTATCGATGTCTTCTTACATTTCATTGAGTATTTTCAGAACTTTAATTTTGAATTCTCTATCATTTAACTGCAAGAATTCCATGTAATTAAGTTTTTTTTCTGGAGATTTTTCAACTTTTTTATGAAATACATCTTTCTCTTGTGTAGCCATGGTATTCAATTTCTTCTTTCTTTTTTTTTTGACTTTTCTTTTTTTTTATTTTATTCATTTTAGAGGGGAGAGGGAGAGACAGAGAGAGAGAGAGAGAGAGAGAGAGAGAGAGAGAGAGAGAGAAGGGGGGGAGGAGCTGGAAGCATCAACTCCCATATGTGCCTTGACCAGGCAAGCCCAGGGTTTTGAACCGGCGACCTCAGCATTTCCAGGTTGACGCTTTATTCACTGCGCCACCACAGGTCAGGCCAATTTCTTCTTTCTTGATGGCATTTGAGAGTGGTATTGTTAAGGACCCTAACAAAAAAATTAAAAAAATACATAAAAAGTATAAAAATTTAAAGAATTATGACAAGAAAAAAAGCACAGGAAAGAAGATTGAAAGCAAAGGAAAAAATCAGAAACAAAACATCCAGAATAAAATAAGAATAAATATACACAAATTAAAAAAATAAAAATCAAAAATGAAAAAGAGAAAAAAGAATAATAAAAAAAGATAAAAGGGGGAAAAGAAAGTAAAATAATTTTTTATTTTAAGAGGTTTCTTCCATTAGGTGTCTCTGTATTACAACTTTTAGCTCTGTGAAGTTCTTGGGCTGCCATGCTGAGATGTTGCTGTCACAATGATTTAGGCAAGGCTGCAGTTGCTTTGGTGGGTGCAGCATGTGAGAACTTTATGGCTTTAGCCTTATTGTTTTAGCTATACTGCTTCAGCTTTCCAGTGTTATGGCTCTAACAGTGATGATCTCAAGCTTCCAGGTACCCCTTCTCACATCTCAACAGACCTGGGGAACAAACACGAATCTCCTCTGTTCTTCAGGGGAGAGAGCATCTTTGTAGGGCTATCCGTGGGGCTTGTCTCTGTCACTCTTGGTACTTCCTGGTAAAGGAGGAGGGATCTTGAAGGTTAGGGGGGCCTCACTTAGCTTTCTCTGTCTCTGTCGAGTGTGGGCTGCAGAAAGATCATTGAAACATTGGCCGTGACCTAATACTCTGGCCACATTGGTTTATCTCACCCTTTCCCCTTTTATGTCACTCCTCCATGTGGCAGAAGAGACCTAGTCAGTTTGAATTTCTCTCTCTGTACCCCTCAGACAAAATCCAGAGTGTCCAGACTTTCTTCCTCCCTGTAGCCCAGCAGAGAAAAATAAAAACCCAGTAACTCTAGGTTTGTCTCCTCTCCTCTTTAAAGTCCATCATGGTTGTGTTTTATCTTTCACCTCCTTTTCAGTTTATGCCATCTTTAGTCCCATTGGTGCATGGATCTTTCAAGTGCACCTGCGAGGCCAGCTGGGGTCCATTTTCTGTATTATAGTTGTTCAATTTGTTGAAATTTCAAAGGGAGAGATTAGGAGTATCTCTCACACTGCCATTACTCCGACCCATATAAATCTTAAAAAGATAATAAGGATTAGTGAGATATTAGTGTCAAGACTACTAGGAAAAGTCAACCATTTTTTTTTCAAAAAAATTTTTATTGATTGATTTTAGAGAAAGAGAGTGAGAAACATCATTTTGCTCTTCCACTTTCTTATGCATTCACTGATTGATTATTGTATATTCGTTAACCAGGGATCAAACCTGCAACATTGCTGCATTGGGACAGTGTTATAACCAACTAAGCTACCCGACCAGGGCCATGGATGTCATATTTAACATCATATGGAGAAGCTCACGTTACATGAAGCCAATAGAGAGGAACAACCATTTTTTATTCCATTACTTAGTACAGTAGAGATGTGTTTCCAGGGATTTTACCATGCAATTAGAATGATTTTGCCCCTAATACTGTTTCAGCAACTGTTTATCTTGATGGGTTTCATTGTTTGTGGTAATAGTTGTAACCCACATAATATATTCTACAAATGTGGTGTAAATATAAACATACCTTTTATGTATTTCTATTTAACTGTTTATGACCACATTTCTTGGCAGATCAATTTATCTCTCTCACTCACAATTTTCTCTTTTTCTTCATCTCTTCCCTGGCAATTTCACCAAAATACTCTGCGAATGCAAAGGCTTACACAGGTCAAAAAGGAGTCAGCCTGGCTTTCATACCAAAGTGGGGTGAGACATGAGCTTAATCGTTCTACTACCACCTGTGCTTATGACTACTTGATGACCAAATTCTGGAAATAGAGGACATAAGCTGTTATGGAAAGACCATGCAATTAACATAATATAAAGCCAATATATGCAACTTATGATGGTTGTTCACACTTCACACACTTTTAAAATCCTCTCCTCCCCAAGATTCTTATTGGCCCTTAAAGGGTCAGACTGGTTTAGCTATCTACCATTTAATGAAGTCTGTATTACAATGCTACTTTGTTCTCTAGAAAATCCATAGCCTGAAATTTGGGTACCTGTTACTATTAATTTTTTAAAATATAGCATGTATAATAATACCCATTTTATCTGGCCTTAGAGCTTTTGGACATCTCCTAAGGGTTACAAAACAACTTTGCAGAAACTGAAGTAATTTTTGACTTTCCTTTCCTTTATTATTTGTAGGAAAAAAACCATTTTTAAGTTATTTTAAGCCTCTGGGGTTTGGGGAGATGTTTCTGATGCAGCATAAATGAACCCACACTGAACAGTCAGTACATCTATTCAGTAGTCATTTTTTAATGAAAAGAGTCAATTCTTTTTTATGAAATTTTAAGACAAAATTGTGTTTGTCTTAATTCTTTTTGCTGGTCTAAATCCTTCTCCTTTTGGACCTCCTTTGTACTGAAAGATAGTCATGAGACAAAATACTGGCCAATTAGATGTAAGCACATGTCTCCTGGTGTTTTCTGCAAAATCATTACTTTTTTAAATGAATTTATTAGGGTGACATTAGTTAACATAATTTTACAGGTATAAAGTGCTCAATTCCACAACACATCTTTATACACTGTGTGTTCATCCCCACTAGTTGTCTTTTTTTTTTTTGTATTTTTCTGAAGTTGGAAACAGGGAGGCAGTCAGACAGACTCTCACATGCACCCGACCGAGATCCACCCAGCATGCCCACTAGGGGGCGATGCTCTGCCCATCTGGGGCATCGCTCTGTTGCAACCAGAGCCATTCTAGTGCCTGAAGCAGAGGCCACAGAGCCATCCTCAGCACCAGGGCCAACTTTGCTCCAATGGAGCCTTGGCTGCAGGACGGGAAGAGAGAGACAGAGAGGAAGGAGAGGGGGAGGGGTGGAGAAGCAGATGGGCGCTTCTCCTGTGTGCCCTGGCTGGGAATCAAACCCGGGACTCCTGCACACCAGGCCGATGCTCTACCACTGAGCCAACTGGCCAAGGCCCTCCTAGTTGTCTTTTTTCATCACCATTTATGCCCCCATACCTTCCTCCACCTCTCTAACTCCAGGCAATCATCACATTGTGTCCTTGAGCTTTTATTTTGTTGTTGGTGTTTCTTTTGTGCTCTATCTCTCTGCCTCCCCTGCATAGCTCCTGCCCTTTCTCTTTCATGATAGCTGTCAGTCTGCTCTTTAAGTCTCTCTCTATTTTTCTTGTTAGTTCATTTTGTTCATTTGCTAGATTCCACATATGAGTAAAATCATATGGTACTTCTTTCTCTGACTAGCTTATTTCACTTATTATAATGATCCATCGTACACAAAATTAGATTATGTTATAAAAATGTTTTAAAATATTAATTAAAAAATTAAATAATACCTGACAAAAACAATAAAACTGTTATTTAAGAATAATGATCCATCCATGCTGTTGCAAAAAATAAGATGATTTCCTTCTTTTTTTTTTACAGTTGATTAATATTCCATTGTAAAAATGTACACCAGCTTTGTTTTCCACTCATTTACTGATGAAGACTGGCTGTTTTCTATTTTTGCTATTGTAAATAATGCTGCAATGAATGAAAGCATGCATATAGTCTTTGGAATTAGTGTTTCAAGCTTTTAAAAATATATTTGGAATTGTAAAGTCAAGGCAGTAACACTTTTAATTCTTTAATATAACTCCAGACTGATTCCCACAATGACTGTACCAATCTGCTTTTCAACCAATGCATGAGCATGCTCTTTTCTATACAGCCTCAACAACACTTGATGTTTGTTCAGTTGTTGATGATATTTCACTATGGTTTTTAATTTGCATTTCTTTGATGATTAGTGAGGTTGAGCATATTTTTATGTGTCTATTGACCATCTGTATATTCTCTTTATAAAAGCATTTATTCAGGTTCTTTGACCATTTTTTAATTGTTTTATTTTTGGTGTTGAGTTTTATAAATTCTTTAAAAAAGTTGGATATTAATCCCTTATCAGACATATCAGCAAATATGTTGTCTCATTTTATTTTTCATTGTTAATGGCATCTTCTGCAGTGCAGAAACTCTTTAGTTTGATGTAGTTCCTTTCCATTTTTCTGAAGCTGGAAACAGGGAGAGACAGTCAGACAGACTCCCGCATGCGCCTGACCGGGATCCACCCGGCACGCCCACCAGGGGCCACGCTCTGCCCACCAGGGGGCGATGCTCTGCCCATCCTGGGCGTCGCCATATTGCGACCAGAGCCACTCTAGCGCCTGAGGCAGAGGCCACAGAGCCATCCCCAGTGCCCGGGCCATCTTTGCTCGAATGGAGCCTTGGCTGCGGGAGGGGAAGAGAGAGACAGAGAGGAAAGCGCGGCGGAGGGGTGGAGAAGCAAATGGGTGCTTCTCCTGTGTGCCCTGGCCGGGAATCGAACCCGGGTCCTCTGCACGCTAGGCCGACGCTCTACCGCCGAGCCAACCGGCCAGGGCCAGTTTGATGTAGTTCCATTTGTTTATCTTTTCTCATTTCCCTTGCCCAAGAAGATATATCAAAAAAATTGTTATAAGACATGTTCAAGAATTTTTCTAAATTTATTGTGTTTACATAGATTCTAGTGTCACCCCAAATGCATACCTCCTCCACAGTATTACCCTCAACATCTCACTTGCCCCCTTTTTAATATCTTCCTCCCCCTTTCCCTTCAGGTTTATCCCATCCCCTTCCCCTCTGTCGTCTTTTCCTCTGGTCCCTTTACTCCTTCCTCTGTCTCGGTTCTGTTCCTCAGTTCACATTGTTTCTTGGATTCCTCAAATGAGTGAGGTCATATGATATTTTTCTTTCTCCACCTGACTTATTTCACGTAACATAATAGTTTCCATGTCCATCCATGTTGTAGCAAAAGGTGATATTTCCTTCTTTTTTGTGGTATTCCATTGTATATATGTACCACAGCTTTTTACTCTACTCATCCACTGATGGACACTTGGGTTGTTTCCAGATCTTTGCTATTGTGAACAATGCTGCCATAAACATCGGGGTGCACTTCTTTTTTGAATCAGTGATATGGTGTTCTTGTGATATATTCCTAAAAGTGGTATGGCTGGGTCAAAAGGCAGTTCCATTTTTAATATTTTGAAGAATCTCCATACTGTTTTCCACAGTGACTGCATCAGTCTACATTCACAGCAGAATTGCAGGAGGATTCGCCTTTATCTACATCCTCACCAAGACCTATCATGTGTTGTCTTCTTAATGAGTGCCATTCTGACTGGTGTGAGGTGGTATCTCATTGTGGTTTTAATTTGCATTTCTCTAATACTGATGTTAAATTTTTTTTATATGTCCATTGGCCATCTGTATGCTCTTCTTTTTCTTCATTTCTTTTGCCCATTTTTTAATTGGATTGTTTGTCTTCCTGGTGTTGAGTTTTACAAGTACTTTATACATTTTGGTTATTAAACCCTTATCAGACGTATTGTCAAATATGTTCTCCCATTGTGTGGTTTGTTATTTTATTCTGTTCATATTGTCTTTAGCTGTACAAAAGCATTTTAGTTTGATAAAGTCCCACTTGTTTATTCTGTCTCTAATTTCACTTCCCTGTGGAGATAAATCAGCAAATATAGTGCTGCAAGAGATATCGGTGAGCTTACTTCCTATAATTTCTTCTAAAATGCTTATGGTTTCACGACTTACATTTAAGTCTTTTATCCATCTGAATTTATTTTTGTGAATGGTGTAAGTTGGTGGTCTAGTTTCATTTTTTTGCAGGTAGCAGTCCAATTTTCCCAACACCATTTGTTACAGAGACTATCTTTACTCCATTGTATGCTCTTACCTCCTTTGTCAAATATCAAATGTCCATAAAGGTGTGGGTTTATTTCTGGGTTCTCTGTTCTGTTTCATTAATCAATATGCCTGTTCTTATGCCAGTATCAAACTGTTTTGAGTACAATGGCCTTGTAGTATAATTTGATATCAGGAAGTGTAATACCTCCCACTTTATTCTTCTTTTTCATGATTGCTGAGGCTATTCAAGTTCTTTTTAGTTTCCATATAAGTTTTTGGAATATGTGTTCTATATCTTTGAACAATGTCATTGGTATTTTAATTGGTATTGCATTGAATTTATAAATTGCTTTGGGTAATATAAACATATTAATGATGTTTATTCTTCCTATCCATGAACATGGTATATGCTTCCACTTGTTTGTTGTTTCCTTGATTTCTTTTATCAATTAAAATAACATTTTATCAATGTTTTATAATTTTCTGGGTACAAGTGTTTAATCTTCTTGGTTACAGTTACTCCTAGGATTTTTTGTTGTTGTTGTTGCAAAAGTGAATGAAATTGTTTCCTTAATTTCTCTTTCTGACAGTTCATTGCTGGTGTATAAAAATGCCTCTGATTTCTGAATATTCATTTTATGTCCTGCAGCCTTGCTAAATTCCTTTATCAGTTCCAATAGTTTTTTGACTGAGACTTTAGGGTTTTTTATATACAGTATCATATCATCTGCAAATAATGATAGTTTTACTTCTTCTTTTCCAATTTGGATGCCTTTTATTTCTTCTTCTCTGATTGCTGTGGGTAAGACTTTCAGTAGTGTGTTTAATAAGAGTGGTGAAAGGGGGAACCCCTGCCTTGTTCCTAATTTTATGGGGATTGCTTTTAATTTTTGCCAGCTGATTATGATGTTGGCTGTGAATTTGTCATAGAGGGCCTTTATGATGTTGAGGTATGTTCCCTGTATTCCCACTTTGCTGAGAGTTTTGATCATAAATGAGTGCTGGATTTTATTAAATGCTTTTTCTGCATCTATTGAAATTATCATGTAGTTTTTCTCCTTTTTTTTCATGTAATGAATCACATAGTTTGATTAACAAATATTGTACCATCCTTACCTCCCCAGGATAAATCCCACTTGATCATGATGTATGATTTTTTTCATGTATTGCTGTTTCTGGATTGCTAATATTTTGTTGAAGATTTTAGCATTTAAATGCATCAGGGATATTGGACTATAATTTTCTTTCTTTGTGTTGTGTTTGCCTGGTTTTGGAATCAGAATTATGCTATCCTCATAAAAGGGGATTAGAAATCTTCCATCCTCTTGAATTTTTTAAAATAGCTTGAGAAGGCATGACCTATGGTGGCTCAGTGGATAAAGAATCGACCTGGAAATGCTGAGGTTGCCGGTTTGAAACCCTGGGCTTGCCTGGTCAATGCACATATGGGAGTTGATGCTTCCAGCTCCTCCCCCCTTCTCTCTCTCTCTCCTCTCTAGAAATGAATAAATAAAATTAAAAAAATAAAATAGAATAACTTGAGAAAGATAGAAGTTAGTTCTTTTTTAAATATTTGGTAGCATTCACCTGTGAAACCATCTGGCTCAGTGCTTTTGTTTGTTGAGAGTTTTTTGATAACTGTTTTGATCTCATTTGTTGTAATCAGTCTGTTTAGATTTTCTAATTTTTCCATATTGATTTCTGAAAGATTGTATGTTTCAAGGAATTTGTCCATTTCACCTAGGTTGTCTAATTTTTTGGCATAGAATTCTTTATATTATTTTTCTTACAATATTTTGTATTTCTATTGTGGCAGTTGTTATTTCTCCACTCTCATTTCTAATTTTATTTATTTGAGTAGTCTCTCTTTTTTTCTTGGTGAGTCTAGTTAAAGGTTCATCGATCTTGTTTACCCTTTCAAAGAACCAGCTCTTGTTTTCATTGATTCTCTGTAATTTTTTTAGCCTCTATTTCATTTATTTCCACTCTGATCTTTGTTATTTCCTTCCTTCTACTACCTCTGGGCTTTACTTGCTGTTCTTTTTCTAGTACTTTTAGATGAAGGGTTAATTTTGTTTTTATGAGCTTTTTCTTATACTTGTAGTGCTATGAACTTTCTTCTCAGTACTGCTTTTGCTGTGTCCCATAAATTTTGAATTGTATGCTCATTATCATTCATTTCTAGAATTTTTTTATTTCTTCCTTGATCTTATTGTTGACCCATTCATTATTTAATAACATGCTATTTAGTTTTCATGTGTTTGAGTATTTTTCAGCTTTTCTGTTGTGATTGATTTCTAGTTTCATGCCATTGTGATCAGAGAAAATGCTTGATATGATTTCAATCTTCTTAAATTTGTTGAGACCACTTTTGTGCCCTAACATGTAGTCTATCCTAGAGAATGTACCATGAGCACTTGAAAAGAATGTATACTCTGCTGATTTTGTGTGAAAGGTTCTGAAGATATCTGTTTAATCCTGTGGATCTAGTGTGTCCTGTAAGTCTGCTGTTTCTTTCTTAATTTTCTTTCTTGAGGATGTATCTAGTGATGTTAGTGGGGTATTAAAATCCTCTACTATTATAGTATTGCTGCTGATCTCGCCTTTTATATCCATCAAAGTCTGCTTTATATATTTAGGTGCTCCTATATTAGGTGCATAGATATTTATAATGGTTATATCTTCCTGTTGGATTGCTTCCTTTATCATTATGTAGTGACCTTCTTTATCCCTTACTATAGCCTTTGTTTTAAAGTCCATTTTGTCTGATATAGTATTGCTACCCCAGTTTTTTTTTCATTTTCATTTGCATGAAATATTTTTTTCATCTTTTTACCTCAGTCTATGTGTATCTTTTTTTTTTTTTAAGGTATGTCTCTTGTAGACAGCATATGAGTGGGTCCTGTTTTGTTTTTGTTTTTTTTTTGTCTACTCAGCTACTCTATGTCTTTTGATTGGAGCATTTAATTCATTTTCATTTAAGGTTAGTATTGATATGTATTTGTTTTTTGCCATTTTATTCTTTAAAGCTATATTCCTCTTTTACTATATTCTTTTCCCTTTTTGTTCTGTTTACAACAGACCCCTTAACATTTCTTGTAGCATTGGTTTGATTGTAATGAATTCTTGAGTTTTGTTTTTTTGTGGGGTTGTGGGTTTTTTGTTTTGTTTTGGTTTTTTTTTGTCTGGGAAGCTTTTTTTCCTACATCAATTTTAAATGATAGCCTTGCTGGATAAGGAAGTCTTGGTTGTAAGCTCTTGTTCTGCATTACTTCGAATATTTTTGCCATTCCCTTCTGGCTTCAAAGGTTTCTGTTGAAAAGTTGAATGTCATCCTTATGGGGGCTCCTTTGTAGGTAATTGACTGCTTTTCTCTTGCAGCTTTTAGTATTCTTTATCTCTTAGCTTTGCTATTTTAATTATGATGTGTCTTGATGTAGATCTCTTTGCATTCCTTTAAAATGTGATTCTCTGTGCTTCTTGAATTTGGGTGACTTTTCCCTTGGGTGACTTCCTTTGGGGAAGTTTACAGCTATGATTTTTTTCAGTCATGTTCTCTATCCCTTGTTTCCTCTCTTCTCCTTCAGAAACCCCTATTATGCCGATGTTGTTTCTCTTCATGTTTTCACAGAGCTCTCTTAGAGTTTCCTCAGACTTTTTTTTTATAGAGATGGAGAAAGGTTCAGAAAGAGGGATAGGTAGAGACAGATAGGAAAGGAGAGAGATGAGAAGCATCAGTTATTAGTTTTTTGTTGCAACAACATAGTTGTTCATTGATTGCTTTCTCATATGTGCCTTGACTGTGGGACTACAGCAGACTGAGTAATCCCTTGCTCAAGCCAGTTATCTTGGGTCCAAGCTGGTGAGCTCTGCTCAAACCAGATGAGCCCGAGCTTAAGCTGGCAACCTTGCGGTCTCAAATCTGGGTCCTCCACATTTCAGTCTGACACTCTATCCACTGCACCACTGCCTGATCAGGCTCCTCTGACTTTTTGATCCTCTTTTCTTTTTGCTGTTCTTCTTCCATGCTTTCTCTTATCTTGTCCTCTTAATCACTGATTCGATCCTGTGCTTCACCTATCCTGCTTTTAATTTCTTCTAGTGTAGTCTTCATTTTTGATCTTCTGTTTGTCATTTCTGTCTTATTCTTTTTTATAATTGTAATGTCCTTTTTGATGCCTACTATCTTTTTATTTAGGTGCTCATTTTTTCCATCTATTGTTGCTCTAAAATTATTTAGCATCCTAACAATAATTATTCTAAACTCTGCATCTGATATCTTTGTTAGTTCCATCTCATTCAGTTCCCTTTCTGGGGATTTCCCTTGTTAATTCATTTGAATTGTATTTTTGTGTCTTCCCATTTTGTCTCTGTATAGACTGCTCCTTTGGATGTATTTTTTGTGTAGCTAACTGTGTTTAAGATTGGTGTTGTCTGCCTCCAGCTTTCAGTTGTATTGTTTCTAGATCTTCTTGGGTTGGCTTCAGCTGTGTGTATTCTGCTGTGGGCTACTTGTCTGCTGCTACTGCTCTTTTTGCTGTTTGTGACTGTGTCTTTTATGCCCTAGCTGGATCAGGTGTGAGGAGCCTTTCCTTAAGATACCACTCTAAGTAAGGTTGTTAGGTCTGGAGCTGATGCTCTCTATATCTGGCCACTGGATGTACCAGCCCTGGACCTCCATGGCTGGAAGCTGGCACAGGTCAGTGGGGGTCATTGTTTTTGACTGGCCCTTAGCAACCTTCTTGGAGCTACAGACAATCCAGAATTTGTGGCTGCCTCTGCTGGTCCCTGATGCCATTGTAAATATCAGCTGCACTCCTTGGCTGGCTTTTATCTACTCTTGGCCAGTGTATGTGTCCTCTCTATTCTTGAAGTGTGGTCTTTCTGCCAGCTCCCTCTGCTTATGCCTCTTTGTGCACTTGTGCACCAGCATGGGCTTCTGGGCCACAGTTTGGGCTGCTCTTTGGGCTCACAGGACTCCTTGCCTGATTGGAGTATGCCCCCATAGGTGAGCAGAAGGCCTCTCTGGCCTCTGCCCCCCATCACCACTGGGCGTGCTGCCTCATTGGGCTCCACCCCAGTCTACCATGCTGGCCAAGAGCTGCAACCACCTCAGAACCTGGGCCGTCCAGCCCTTTGGAGGGTTCTCAGTAGGTTGGGGGGGGCATGTAGGCCTGACATCAGCACTCAAAACCTGTGTCCCTGATGCGCTCCCTGCTTCTAATTGTCTCTCTGCACTGACTGGAGGAGGTAAGCCTCTGGTTGGTGAGGTAATTGTTTCCCTCTGCTGGCTTGGTTCTCACAGGAAGAATGTCCACTTTATTGCGGAGTGTCTCAGTACAGAGTTCAAGGTGGCTGTCCTCCACAGTCTCTCCCTGTGCCCCAGAGACTACACACTCTTCTCACAATTTTTCCTCTCTGTGCTCCCTGCTTTTGGTGTCCTGGATAAGTGGCTGTGAACAAGATTTTCTGCATGGTCCCTTTAAGATGGAGTCTGGGTCTGAGAGTTTTGTCTGCCTGTCACAAAAAGTAATCCGGCTCTTCTTTCAGATAAATACTGTCTGTACAACTCCTCTAATTTCTGGGGCTCCAGGTTGGGGTTCTGGTCCTGTGGCTGAGTTTCCACAACTCTCTGGGCAACCTGCCCTGCCATGAGAGACTCTCTGGGCCGCCTCTTGCTCCTGGGAGCTGGGGAGCCCTTTCTGTGTCTCTGCCTTTCTTACCAGCTCAGTGTGGTTCCTTCAGTGATGCTTGGTCATAGATTCCTCCTAGTTTAGTCCAAAATTGGTTTCTCAAGATGATTGTTTCTAAGTTAAATTGTAATCTACTTTTCAGGATCATTGTTCTTAAATTTAGTTGTAACTCCAGTTTGTTCCTGGGAGAAGATGAATATAACATTCACCTACACCACTGTCATCTTGAATTGATGTTTTACTTTTCTCTTGCTAGAGAAAATTTAAAAAAAAGTAAACTTTCAAATCTCCTTTGAATTGTGTAATTCAATATAAGTGGGTTAAAAATACTCTTGTAGTCTAACATTAAGATCTAACCTAGTATATAATATTGTATTTGTTAATAAATGCACTGAAGTCCATATAATTGGATTATATGTAACATGTATAAACAATATATTAATTTCATGTAGATGCTATAACAAATTAGCACAAACTTATGGCTTAAAACAACAGAAATGTGTTCATTCACCTTTCTGGAGGCCAGAAGTCTAATTTCAGTATTACTGGTCTGAAATTAAGTGCCAGCAGGTCCAAACCCTTTCTGGAGGCTGCATGAAAGAATTTGTTTTTTGCCTCTTCCAGTTTCTGATAGCTGACAGCCTTCCTTGACTTGTAACCTCATCACTCCATTATCTGCCTTTATGGTCTTATTGTCTTCTTGTTTTCAATGTGTTTCAAATTTCTCTCTGGCCCTCTCTTACAAGAATACTTGAGGAAAATACAGAATAATCTCATCTCAAGATCTACACATTTTTTTTAAAGAGAGAGTAAAGCAGGTAGAGAGAGAAAGAGATAGGAACATCAAGCATCTCCTGTTTATTTCCTGACTGGAAAATTGAACTGGCAGCCTCCTCACTCTAGGACAATGTTCCAACCAACAGAGTTACCTGACCAGGGTTTGTTTGTTTGTTTGTTTGTTTATGTATGTATGTATGTATGTATTTATTTATAGAGAAACAAAGAGAGGAAGGGAGAGAAAAGGGAGGGGAAACGGAAGCATTCATTTGTTGTTACACTCAGCTGTGCATTTTTAGTTGCTTCCCATGTGTGTCCTGATGGAGGATTGAACCTGCAACCTTATCACTCCATGATGCTGCTCTTAACTGACTGAGCTAACTGGCTAAGGCCACTTAGTCATATCTTTATTATCTTTGATGTATAACGTAATAATGACAGGTTTTGGGACTTACCTTTTGTTACAATTATGTAATCTAACACATATAAATAACTTAAATTTAAATTTGACTATGTAATACATACATCCCACTCGCTTTTTCCTTATCCATAGAAGCTTACAGTACTAAGAACTATTTACCATGTAAATATCAACTAAAAAGGGCAATGTAAGTGAAGAATAAAATATAATTATTCAATAAAATAGGGTTAGTTATTCCACAACATACTTTTGATACAGATAAGCTTGATCAGTTATAACTATTTATAAACATTTAAAGGAATTACATGAGCATCTTGGTACCACTGAGAAAAATTATAGTCCAATTAGAAAAATGGTCTCAGACCAAACGAAACTCTTGCTCTACTTTAACATTTTCTTAGTGTCCTCCTTGTTGCTCCAGGTGGGCTTGAATTTGAATCTGAGGTCTTGAGTCTGGCACAACATGAGAGAGTTATGGCAGAGTGAATGAGAGCATGAACATTAGGGCTAGATTGCTATGGTTCAGGTGTTTGGCCCTGCCATTGCTACTTGAAACACACAAGTTAGTATTGGGCAAATTATTTAACCTCTCTGAGCTTCTATTTCCTCATCTGTAAAATAGAGATAATTCTTTCATTATTGTACATAAATTGACAAATGATATAAAAGTGCTATATACAATCTGTAAGTATTTGCTCTTAGAACTGGTTAGAACGAATATAATTCATACTGCTTATTTAACTAACCTGATAAGAGTCTCCTTTGAAGACAGCTCTGAGCCTCTAAAGGATTTAATCTACATATATCCCATCCTTGCCTCAGTTTGCTTACTCCATGAGAACCTATGAGCCTCTCTCACCTTTAGTCTGTACTTCCTACTATGGAGATGATGAGCAACTTGAGTCTTTCCTGCAGAGAATTTACAAGACCCGAGTTGATGGAGCTTTAGTTCTTATTCTATTTCCATTCCAACATTCCAAAAATGTTTTCTCAGTGTTTTTGGAGACAAGGCATTTTTGTACTAAGTACCATTTTGATGCTGGTAAAAGCAGGTTGTTTTTGTTTTTGTTGTTCTAAAATCTGTTCTCTGTTTTGTTTCTCTTAATCAAACTTTATCTGATTCTGAATTATACATATAACTGTGCTAACAGCTTTTTTTGCTTCTTCTCCACTGTTTCTATATTCAATGTAATGCAAATCCACATTGCTGTCTTTCCTGGAGGCCACAGTAAGATGGCTACTTAGAAACTTAAATAGTTGAAATGAGATTTCTGTTTGAAATATTGCAGGAGAGAAAGGGGGTAGGGGAGATAAAAGAGTGTAAATGGAGGGTGAATGGTGATGAAAGGAGACTTGACTTAGGGTAGTGAGCACCCAGTGAAATGTACAAATGATGTCGTGTAAAATTGTACAGTTAAAATCTATATAATTTTATTAATCAGTGTTGCCCCAATGAATTCAATATAAATATATTTTTTAAAAATTTAAATTGTTCTGAAGACTAAAACAGCTTTGATAGTGGTGGAAAGGGATTTTGTTAAGTGCAGTAGTACATTAGGGAGAAAATCTGGGCCAAGGAGAGCATCCATTGCAAGACTCCTTATATTCTGGGTGAGGAAGTTCAGGCTGCTTCAGTTGTGAAATATTCCTCAGGCTCACCTAAATTATCTTACTCTGAATCTATACTCATGAAGACCTCTGGCTTCCACTGCAAGGAGAGAATGTGCTGGTCTGCCATTTGGAGTCTTCTGTTTTTCTGACATTTGTATCTTCCATCGCAAATGGATACATCAGGATTTTGTTGGGTCTATCATCTGGTTCTATGAGTTCCATCTCAGTGAGGCATTCAAGACCAGTGTTCAAGCAAAACAGGCTCTTTTGTCTGCCACCTGAAGTCTTGGTCTTGTTTGTTGACATTGTTGTCCAGTGCTTGTTAACTTAAAAAAAAAGTAATTTCTTGCCTGGATTGTAAAATTACTTTCTTAACTAATTGCCCATTTTTCTTCCTCTTGTTTCTTTTCATTCTAGTTTATCCTATACGTAACTGCAAATGCTTCTTCCTCCATATTTGTATTTTATCATGTTATCTACTCAAGAATCTACAATGGTTAGCTACTGCTCTCTAAAAGAATTTGAGGAGACATATTACAGGTCTTTATCAAAGAATGTTTTATCCAATCCTGACTGCCAAACTACCAAAAATGTTACCAATCAGAGCTTCATTCCTTTTTGCTTAGGGCCCAGGGTTTTGGAGTATTCTGTTTCTATTGTCTTCTGACCTCCACTGTTTTTATAAGATATCAGACATTTTTCTTATTTTGTTCTTTTGTATATAAATATGCTTTTTATTTCTGGCTACTTTAAAATTTTATATTTGTTTCTGGTTTTCAGCATTTAGACTATAATGTACTTATGTTTGGCTTCCTTTGTATTTATGTTGCTGGGGTAAGGGGTTCTTGGATTTTCTGAATATGTGGGTTGTTGATTCAGGAAATATTGACCAAATATGGGAAAAATTTGGTCAATATATCCTCAGATAATTTTTATGCACCATTATCATCCTACACATCCCACATGTCACTGTGGCTTCTTTTATTCTCTTTTCAAATTGAATTCATTCTGTGCTTAAGTTTGGGTGATTTTATTTTCTTGTCTTTAATTTTATTGATTCTTTCTTCAGTTAGACTTAATCAACTGTCAATGCCTTTAAATAAATTTTTATTTTTTGGTATTGTACTTTTTTTAGTTCCAGAATTTTTATTAGCTATATATATATTTTACATTTTCAGAAATCAATTTCAAAAGGTCTAATTTGTCTGACCTGTGGTGGCACAGTGCTTAAAGCATTGACCTAGAATATTGACGTTGCCGATTCAAAACTGCGGCCTTGCCCGGTCAAGGCACATGTGAGAAGCAAGTACAAGTTGATGCTTCCGACTCCTCTCCTTGCCTTTCTCTCCCTCTCTCTTCTTTTACTAAAAATAAATAAAATTTAAAAATATTAAAAGAATGTCTCTTGGACAACCCTGATGCTCCACTATATACCCATTTTTTTCCCTATAAATTCTTTAACATATTTACCATTTTACTTTAAAAATCCTTCTGTGTTAATTACAACATTTGAATCATCTGTCCGTCTGTTTAGAGTGGATGATTGTTTTTTCACATATTCTTGATTGGTTTTTACCTTTCACATATCAGTTTTTATTGTACATTGGATGATACATTACATAGATTCTGTATTTTCTTATATTTCTATGAAAAATGGTAGTTTTTTTTCAGCAGGGAATTAAATTACAGGTGGGTCAACTCAATCTTTTTTTTTAAATAAATTTTTATTAATGTTAATGGGATGACATTAATAAATCAGGGTACATATATTCAAAGAAAACATGTCTAGGTTATCTTGTCATTAAATTATGTTGCATACCCCTCGCCCAGAGTCAGATTGTCCTCCGTCACCCTCTATCTAGTTTTCTCTGTGCCCCTCCCCCTCCCCCTAACTCTCTCCTCCTTCCCTCCCCCCACCCCTGGTAACCACCACACTCTTGTCCATGTCTCTTAGTCTCATTTTTATGTTCCACCAATGTATGGAATCATGTAGTTCTTGTTTTTTTCTGATTTATTTATTTCACTCCGTATAATGTTATCAAGATCCCACCATTTTGCTGTAAATGATCTGATGTCATCATTTCTTATGGCTGAGTAGTATTCCATAGTGTATATGTGCCACATCTTCTTTATCCAGTCTTCTATTGAAGGGCTTTTTGGTTGTTTCCATGTCTTGGCCACTGTGAACAGTGCTGCAATGAACATGGGGCTACATGTGTCTTTACATATCAATGTTTCTGAGGTTTTGGGGTATATACCCAGTAGAGGGATTGCTAGGCCAGAGCAATCAGACAAGACAAAGAAATAAAAGGCATCCATATCGGAAAAGAAGTAAAGGTGTCACTTTTTTCTGATGATATGATCCTATACATCGAAAACCCGAAGGACTCCACAAAAAGATTACTAGAAACAATAAACCAATACAGTAAGGTCGCAGGATACAAAATTAACATTCAATCTTTTGAAGATTTAGTTTTACTCTTCATTAAGACAAGTATATCTTAGTTTTGCCTTTTGTCCTTGGATAAATCCCTTAATACAGGCATATAGTATTTATTACAAAGATGGAATTACAATGCAAAGTCTGAGTTGTTTACCAAACCTATCTAGCCTGAGAGTATCCAAACTCTAAGCTCTCTTCTTTGAATATCAATTGTTAAAATTGATATTCAGTTTTTTAGATTTCCAGCTATTTTTTTCTCCTAGGACCCTTAAATTCTTATCCCATGCATTACAATTCAGAAATCAGTCCGATTTGAGGAGTTTTTGCACACATTTTTTGTGGCTTTCCTTTCTGAAGCCCTTTCTTTTCTGCGATTTCCCCCTCCTCAATTCCCAGTTGCTCTGTCAGGTCTAAACTCTGTACTATAAATATTCAGGTTAATAAAACTCAAGAATTCTGCCTTAGCGAGCTCCAGGACATTTGTGATGACTGAAGGTTGCCCTAAAAATACATAGAAATATTAATCTCAGCTAGTGTTAGTCCCCTGTTTCATGGGTCAAATTTCCTTCATTTTCTTCTCGCTTTTGGTTTTTGTCCATTGCCTCCAGGAATTTTGTACGTTGTTTATAGTTTATAGTTGTTATCAACAGAAGAGTTAGTGCAATGTCAGCTTAATTACTATTACTAAAAATTCTGAGCCTCCTCTTTGACATTGTAAACCATCCTTACAATGATTAATGAATAATACTCTTATTGCCTATTAGTACATTTTCTAAGACAAAAACTTAGGTTCTCTTTGATTACTTGACCATGGCCACTGGTCCCCAGTGACCAGCTATTCCCTGCCTGTCTTATCTACCCACCTACAGTAGCTGTTTTGGTACAATAGGAGCTTGTAGGAATAAAGTCAAATGGATAAGTATCAGAAATATACAATATGCTCATGGAACTTTTTAGGAGATATTGAAGTATAACAAATTGGAACAAACACTTTGGTGTCAGATGTCCTAGGTTTAATTTCAAGCAATTTGCTTTATTTCTGTGACTTTCCATTTTCCTATTATAAATGGGGATATTACCTCACAGGGTCATTGTCAGAACTGTGTGTATGAGTGTGTGGGCATGCTCATGTGCTAATAATATGTATCTTAGCACAGTGCCTGGCATAAAGTAAATGTTATTAAAATTTTAAAAATGAATAAAATATCTCTTCTATTGTGAAACTGTATAGAGAATGAATGTAACAAATTCACAGTGAACTTTCATTGGATCACTGGATCACTATCTCAATATAATCAGCAGACTCCTTGCAGCAGAATTATCTGAGGTTACTTGTTATTATGACAGATTTCCAAGCTCCTATCTCAAAACTATTAAAGTAAATTTAGCAAGGGTAGTTATAAGAATATGAATTTCTAGTCAACTCCCCAAGTGATTTCTAGGCTCACTAAATTTTAAAAACTAATGGATAATTCAGAGACAAAGGGAAAACTTTTAAAGGTGCAGGTGGAGAGACAGTAAGACTTTGTAACTCCCACCTCACCTTCTAGAAGCTGAGGTTTTATTGCCTTTCTGACATTGATGTCTATAAGCTTATTATATTAGGTGGAGACCAAAATGTTTTAGTAATCCTTAAGTGGCTGGCTGGAGGGTGACTGGCAGAGAAATTAAACCCAAAGAGGTTATAATTTATCTTCCAAATTTATGGATAAAAGCATTCCGCTGCATAACTTTTCACCTGTGAAGTACTTCTACAGATCTTCAATCATCTTTTACTAAGGGGAAATCCCAGCTTCCTTGAAAAATATTGTTTTTACCTTTCATTTCTCTTGCTTTCAAAAAACATGTAAAAAGAAATTGGGGGTTGCAATTTTCATTTGTTTCTTGTTTTAGAATCGTGGCAAATTTTTATAATCTGCTTAATATTGTAACTGGACTAAACATAAGGCAATTATAAAAGTCTTAGATGTAGTCTGAACATGGTTCTTAAAAATATGAATTTTAGAAAGAAAACAAATTGTTATCTTAGTAAACAAATATAAAGTCTGAACAGTGTAACTAGTATGATAAACTCTATACTGGCTTCCTTCTCTTGACAATTTTTAATTGTCCACTCTCATTCCAGTTTTTACTGGTATCATTTCCTAAATAAACTCCTTCTACTTGAATTCTTATCTCAAGGTGTGCTTCATGGGAAATCCAAAGTAAAATATAAATAAAAAGGAAATGATAGCCCTGGCTTGTTGGCTCAGCAATAGACTGTCGGCCTGGTGTTTGGAAGTCCCGGGTTTGATTCTCGGTCAAGGCACACAGCAGAAATGATCATTTGTTTCTCCACTCCTCCTATTTCTCTAGATCTCTCTATCAATTCTCTTCTTGCAGCCATGGCTTGAATGGTTGGTGCAAAGTTGATCCCAGGCACTGAGGATGACTCTGTGGCCTTGCCTCAAGCACTAAAATAGCTTGGTTGCTGTGCAAGGGAACAGCAGCCCAGAGGGCAGAACATTGCCTGGTAAGGTGTTTACCAGGTGGATCCCAGTTGGGGTGCATGCAGCAGTCTGTTTTGGCCTCCCTACCTCTGGCTTAATAAAAATGTTTAAAAAGAAAAATTTAAAAAAATGACACATTGTCCTGGTGGCTTGATACAATGTCAGTGATGTAATTCAGTACTGAATGCTTCTTTTTCTTGGGCATTTTCCTAGACTCTTTTATAAAAGTTTCTGATTCTAAATTTACACCAATGGAAACCTGCTGTCACTATAAACGAGGTTTTGAGATATGTATTTATCCACAAACTCCTTTTGAAAAGAATTTGAGATAGCATTGAATTGTAATATTCTTTCATTCTCTCCATTACAAAAAAACCCCCCCAAAGCTACATTATGATGTCCTCTAACAATTGGTGCTAAATAAATATTTGTTAAATGATTGTTTTACTTAATATATACATATTTGGATATAATATCTCAGAAATACATATACATTATAAAATTTATTTTAAGGAATATTCTGGAAATGAATAAAACATTTGTTTTTCAAGTGAAAACCTTTGATTGATACTGTTTTCTAGATCACTATTCAATGAAATATTTACTTAATTTAGTTAATATCCATAAGTAGTTTATCATATTTCAATTTTTAGTTGTGCATCAATCTATGTTATATATAGATAAATTATTAATAAGCTGTACCCCTGCCCTCAGGGTTGGAGTCAGGGTGAGTAAATGGCAAGTGGCCAATGTTTTTAATATAAATATGTTTATCTAAACAATCAGATGTTCCTTTTTAGTTTTCAGAATTCCTTTCTTATCTTCATTAGTCAAGTCTAAATGAGTTACTCCTTCTTCCATATAGTACTTTTGTGAAATGAAAATGATATTATAATGATTCAATAATAAGCAAAATAACAATTAATTTTCCAGATATTATATTTCAACCTTTACATTATTTGTTTTCACTTAGGATGCCCTCCACTTTTTAGCTTCTACAGACATTTCTTTTTTATTCATTTAAAGAAGCAAACCAAAAATTCCCAAATGAAAAACCATGGTTAATATTTTCTCATCATGATTTTCACTAAATAGAAATATCCTAGTATTTAAAAAAGTGCTTTCTTGTTTGATGTTTTACTTATATGGTTAAATGAATCTTCTCCAAATATTGGTAACAACTTTTTGAAGTCACTGACTTTATTACTTTCTTTTTTTAAATCTCTTCTCAAGACATGAAGAGATGGACTGAAAGCCAAGTAAATAAATTTATAAACAAAGGACAATAAGCTCTACAGGATTTTAAAAAGAAAATCTGTTTAGTATAGATATGCCCCAGTGCAGCCAGAGTTTTAATTACAACATTTTCTGGAAATGACTGAACAGTTTAGTTTCTGTAGAAATATTATATTTGGCCTTTAAAAAAGGTACTGCCTACACTAATGAGTTTTTTTCTTAAAAAATATAAGAAATTGTTTCAAGATTTAAGTTTGTTGATGTAAAGACAGTAGCCAAGGCCATCATCACAGCCGCTTGGCCCATGCAGGTTAGTATTAGATTCGGACAGACGATAAGGAAACAATGGAGCCAAGAACTGGTGGGCCATTAGCTTTAATCCTAGCTTGCACCCAGCGGGCAAGTAAAGACACACACTGGGCTCCAAAACCCACTCATTCCGTGCTCACAAAGCTACTGACTTATTTGAGTTTCCTAGAATCAAAGGTGTCTATCTCACCAGCCTTATTCACCTCTGTTCCCCATCTCCTTCTCTCTGCACAAACTCTGTGTAAACTGGCTTCACTTTCAGCACTCCACCACCTTGGCTACTTCTCCTGGCCTCCTCCATGTGCCCTTTCTCTGCTCTCCTCTCCAATACCAATCCCAGGAACCAAGAGAGCAAGCTCCCAGTCTGCCTCCATTTTATAATATAGAAATCAAAATCTTTAATCCAATATACAAACAAGAAAGTCTCTGATACAAAGTCACTTATCTGAGGCATAATGGGATTCCTCATGAGAGTGCACCACCCCACATCATGCAATCAGTCAAGGGTGTGGGGAAAAAGCTTAGTCTTAAAACCAAGCCTTAGGCTATAACCACCCTGCCTGCTTACAGCTTGTCTCCCACACCCAAATGCAAACTATAAATGAGCAAACATATATCATATTAAGAAACTTATTTGACCAACAGTTGATAAAGAAGGCTGTGGAAGTTTGCTGAAGTAATACCATTAAAAAATGACTGTTTCCCTCATTCCAAAAGCAGCAGGTTCTCTTCAAATTCTTATTACTTCTTTCTTAACAAACACTTTTGGATCCATTTATTTAATCAAGAAATCTTGCCCTGGCCACATAGTTTGGTTGGTTAGAGTGTCCTCCTGAAGCACAGAGGATGCTGGTTCAATCCCCAGTCAGGGCGCATACAGGAACAGATCAATATTTCTTTCTTCTCTCCCTTTTTCTCTGTCTAAAAATTGCTAAATAAAAAAAAATCATTGTATGTCTTTAAAAAAATCTTTATTGGAAGGTTCTTAGATCTTCAGAATGTAGTAGTAGCTAATCCTTCTTACTTTCATTTATTAATTTATTCTAAAAAACACCCTTCACTAGAAAAATATGAACAAATTTTATATCACTATATCTAGATTGGCTATAACTTTAATAAAAACTTACAGAGTGGGATAGAAAAGTGATAATGTTTCAATAACCCATTCTTATTGTCTGTATTCACTGTGACCTGAATGTTTATCTATTTTATAGTAGAAAACAAGTTTGTTTGCTTGTTTGTTGGTTTGTTTTTAATCAAAAAGAAACCATTTGCTGATTTGTAAATTTGTATGAGGTTTTAAACATTGTTAAAAGTGCAAAGTCTCGGTACAAATATGTAAGAAAGAAGTTAAACTGAGATACTTTGTATTAAATACAAATCCAGGAATTAAGAAACCAACTGATCCAAGGGTGAAAGTGAAGTTAAGATTCCATTATTGTGTTGGTCTTTGAGGGAAGGAAAAAAATTACATCATCTAGATTTTATAATAAATGCTAGTGCAAATAAGCTTTCAGTTGAGGTTATGGACTGAATTTAAAATAGCACAAAGTGCTTCATTAAAATTATTAGATATTTTATTATTTTATGTAACAATCTGTCCAGACGTCACAAAAATAAAAAAAAAAGTGTCAGCATTTCTTTTGCTGCAGAAACAAATTCTTTCACATTATTTTTTTAAATTTCTATACTAATCTACTATCAGTATGCCTCTCGCAATGACTTTCCTGTGATTTTTAATGGGTTTTGGATGGCTTATTACTTATTACACATTTCTGATGCAATTTCAGGTGTAAAGTATCATACTTATTTCCAATTTTGGGGGGGGAAGGAATGGTGAGGACTTATAGTCAATGACAATATAATAATTCATAGACCACTCTGCAATGCATTGTATGATATTCTTACATAGAACTACCTAATCCAGTTGCATATGCTTAGGAGAATCCTGATAGCTGTTTGCATTTTCTAAATAGGCACTGGACACTGCTAGTGTGTGTGTGAGGGGCAATGTAAGGGAGGCATGGCAGAGTGTTAAGAAAAAGCTGGTTCAGAAGATCAAGGGTCTCAGCCAAGTTAATTTTCAGGATTTTGGCTTTAAATTTCACCTGGCCATCTAGCTCAGCACTGGAGATATAAGGAATATTTACTATTCTTTACTCTGGGTAAATTTTGAAGGAACTATGTGTTAATCAGGTTTCTTACTTAGGCAAACACTAAACTCAGGGTTCCTGGTCTCCACTTCTAATTCACAGGCACAAGGGGAATCAATGAAAGTTCTCTTATAGCAATGCATTTTTGTATACAGTAGTTTGGTTTCAATGTTCTTGTAAAGAGGTTTAAAAGAAGAGAAAGTCCAAGCTTCTTGTACAAAAAGGAGACTGAAGCACCTTTCTGAGACAGGTGGATGCCTCAGGGAATCAAGCTGACAGGCCACACTTTTTCACAGGACTGGGTTGTTGTTGAAGCCATGAGTGAGAAAAACTTGTCAGCATTCAACACAAACTACTGTGCTTTGTATTAAGTAGGAACTCAAGAGCTTGTGAGCTGAGACTCACTGTCAGAAGCTCTGAATGAGATGTTTTCAGGGATTCTGTCACTGTTTGTCACTTCTCATGGTGTTCATAAATGAGGAAAACACTGAACAGAAGAGTTAGACACTCTTGTACATGAGTAGGCTTTTGCAGATTACAGTGAGAGCCATTCCTCTTTGTCAACAATTTGTAGAAAAATTGGTGGGATGGAGACTGTACAGTTCTGATGTCACCAGCTTTGCTTCTCTGCTCTCTGTTTGTGAACATCAAAAGCATTAGAGTAGAGTTACAGATGCAGTTTATTATGCACCTTGAACATCTTCTAGGGACATGTTGGTTAGAATAAAAAAGCAGAATGGAGATTTTTGTATTCAAGCAAATCCATTTGTAAAGAGTGATTGATTTTAAAGGTTATGTCAGACACTGTCATTCAAGACATTTCCAAACACAAACTAGATGGTAGCTTAACAATTTAAATACACATGAATCTCCTCCCCTCTCCAGATTTAAGCTCTCTGATACTGAAGACATAAATACTTGTGTTCAGTGCGAGATATTCTATCTACAATACTAATGATTTATGGCAACTCTATAATTCCACCATACCCAGCTGATGTCTTCTGTTTTCTTTGGGGAGCTGGGCACCCAATGTAGGATTATAAAGAGCAGAGATCGTAACAACTTGTTAGTGTTGTGCTCACTGCAGCTCTCTAACAGTCTCCAATTTATGTTTATCACTAGAATCAGCTGAAATGAACTTCTTGAACTTTACAAGCTTTGGCTTATTTACATGGTCAAAGTACAATTTTCAAAAAGTTCAGAACACAACCCATATGCATATAGTATGAACATATGTTGAAGATTTAGTAACTCATTAAGAGAAATTGTAACATGTTAAAAGCTGGTTAAAAGATAATTTGTGAGGAACAATTATGGACATTTAAAAAGATATTAAAATAAATTTTTACAACATACAAAACTGGTTTATATCTATGGGACAAAAAAATCATAATCTTTGGGATTTTCTTTTCAATTGGATAGAAATTATTTACACAATTACTGGAAAAGATCTAGAAGTTAACATGTAATTTCACAGAATTTGAGCCAGTGATTAATAGTAAATAGAAAATTCAAACAAATATATATCCTTGTAGATGAGTAAAACTATCCTTTGTGAACTCGTTCCCATGTGACATTGAAAAGATTATGTCCAAGGTTTAGTTATTTTTTCTTAACACCTTGTATTACATTAATAAAGTAAACTTAGAGTTTATTTGCTCTTGTGTGCTTTCTTATTCCTGCCCCAATTTGATTTAAAACCTATAGCTCCTGCAAAATAGCCACTTTCCTGCCTGTCAATTGAAATTTCAGGGACTAACCAGAAAGAGAACAGAGAACCTTTTTACCTGATTACAGATTTACTCTGCTGAGTTCCTTGGCTGCAACTTGTGCTCCCCTGGCCATCACAAGGTCCATAAGTTTAGTACCTTCAGTCCTGTTGTCCAATGCATTGTGGTTATTTTAGGGTGCATCTGCATTGTGCTGATAAATGCTTAACAACTGGTTCTCAAAAGAAGAAGAAGAGAAAAAGATGAAGAAAAAGAAGGAGGAGGAGGAAGAGAAAAAGGAGGAACAGAAAAAGCCCTGATTTGTAATATTTGCCAATTTTTATGGTATAAATTCTTCTACTAAGGCCAATTTTAAGCTGCTAACATTTTTCAAACAGCCAAATTGGTACAAATTAGCTCCAGTACACCAGTAGCTAGAGGCAGAAGAGATGCCTCTCACCATTGTGATAAAAAGTGTTCAAGAATCCCACAGCACTGCTCCTGAAGCTGTTTCCAGTGTTTTAATAAAACAACTCTCAGAACTTTTTCCTACAGCTTTCATGTTCCTCCAAATGGCCCAGTAGAAAAGCCTGTCATTGTAAGGAAATAGCAGTTTCAGTAGACAGAGCAATTCTACAGCCGGCTGATGCAGGCTGTCCAAACTTTGGTTCACAGCTGAGTCTTGAGAATGTAAAGTTTCATCATTGGCATATAGTAAAGCAATAGACATTTTTATATTGATTTTTTATTCTGCAATTTTACAGTATTGGTCTATGGTTTTTAAGTTTTTTAATGGAGTATTTGGGGTTTTCTATATTCAGGATCAGGTCATTTAAAAAAATTATACCTTTACTTTTTTCCCAATGTGAATGTCTTTTATATATTTCTCTTGCTTGACTGCTTTAGCTAAACCTTCGAGAATTATGTTGAATAAGAGTGTAGAGAATTTACAGCCTTGCCTTGTTCTTGATGTCAGAGAACAAGCCTTCATTTTTTTCACAATTTAGTGTGTGTGTGTGTGTGTGTATATATATATATATATAAATTGATGTTTTTTCATATGTCCTTTATTATACTGAGGTACATTCCTTCTAACCCATTTCATTGAATATTTTAAACATAAATGGATGTTGTATTCTATCCAATGTTTTTTCTGCATCTATTGATATGATCATATGAATTTTGTTTTGTTGATGTGATGTATTATATTAATTGATGTATTTATGTTGAATCATCCTTGTGTGCCTAGAATGAAACTCACTTGATCATAATGTATTATTATTTTTTTAGTGTATTGTTGTATTTAATTTGCTAGTATTTTGTTTAGAATTTTTGCATTTGTATTCATTAGTGATATTGGTCTGTAGTTTTCATTTTTGTAATGTCCTCTCCAAGTTTTGGTATCAGAGATATATTGGCCTCATAATATATGTTAGGGAGTACTGCTTCTTCCTATATTTTTTGAAAGACTTTGAGAAGGAGAGGTACCAAATCTTTGAATGTTTGATAGTATTCACTAGTGTAGCCATCTAGTTGGGGAGGTTTTTGTTAGTTGTCTCTATTTCCTCCCTGCTTATGTGTCTATTTAGGTTTTCCAGTTCCTCCTGACTGAATCAATAAAGATTGTATAGCTCTAGAAACTTATCCAGTTTTTTTCTAGATATTTTAATTTGGTGGCATATAATCTTTTATAATACTCTACTATGATTTTTTTGTATATCTATGATGTCTGTGATAATTTCTCCTCTTACATTTTGGATTTGGCTTATTTGACTTTTCTTTCTTCTTACCTTAGTGATACTAGCTAGGGATTTGCCAACTTTATTGTTCTTTTCAAAGAACCAGGACTTTTTTTTTTTTGTATTTCTCTGAAGCTGGAAACGGGGAGAGACAGTCAGACAGACTCCCGCATGCGCCCGACCGGGATCCACCTGGCACGCCCACCAGGGGGCGATGCTCTGCCCCTCCGGGGCGTCGCTCTGTCGCGACCTGAGCCACTCTAGCGCCTGGGGCAGAGGCCAAGGAGCCACCCCCAGCACCCGGGCCATCTTTGCTCCAATGGAGCCTCGGCTGCGGGAGGGGAAGAGAGAGACAGAGAGGAAGGAGAGGGGGAGGGGTGGAGAAACAGATGGGCGCTTCTCCTGTGTGCCCTGGCCGGGAATCGAACCCGGGACTTCTGCACACCAGGCTGACACTCTACCACTGAGCCAACCGGCCAGGGCCCAGGACTTTTTTTTATTAATTTTTTAATAGTTTTTTGTTCTCTATTTCAGTTTTCTGCTGTAAATTGTACTATTTCCTTTCTTTTACTGACTTTGGGTTGTCATTATTCTTCTTTTTCTAGTTCTTTAAGATGTGGTATTAGGTTGCTTACTTGGGATTTCTCCTGTTTCTTTTTTTTTCTAATTTGTATTGATTTAATTTATTGTGTTTACACGATTCAAGTGTTCCACTGAATATAATTCCCACACATCCACCCTTGTGTCCTTTTTTTTTTACCCACTCTGCCCCCCTCTTCATAGCTCCCTCTCTCCTTCCCTCTGGAATTTGCTGTTTTGTTATCTATATCTCTGTGTTATGTATATATAATTGCACTAATTCCTTTACCTTCTCTGATACCATCCCTCATCCCCCTTTCCTCTGACTGCTGTCCATCTGGTCCCTGTGACCCTGCCTCTGCCTCTATTCCATTCCTCAGTTCACTTTGTTTATTAGATTTCACATAAATAGTTATTAGTTTACTGATTTCTAAAAAAATTAAATTTTTAAAGTATTATTTGCCTTTGGTAGTTTATAGATTAGAATAAGTTACATTTAGAAAAGTTTTCCATATACTGTAAACAGAAACATAAATAAATCTGTCATGTCTAAGAACAAGATTTTAATTATCTGTTTAATTTAGAACAATATTTTGAACAATATAATACAAATAAAGAGTTTTAAAAACAAACAAACAAAAAAAGTGAGATTATATAATATTTTTCTTTCTCTATCTGGCTTACTTCACTTAGCATAACAATCTCCAGGTCCATTTGATAGAAGCCTGTAATGATATCTACTTATCTCTTATAACTGCTTTTGCTGCATCCCAGAAATTTTGATATGTCATATTGTCATTTTCATTTGTCTATATATATCTTTTTTTTTTCAGGGACAGAGAGAGAGTCAGAGAGATGGATAGATAGGGACAGACAGGAACAGAGAGAGATGAGAAGCATCAATCATCAGTTTTTTGTTGCGACACCTTAGTTATTCATTGATTGCTTTCTCATATGTGCCTTGACCGTGGGCCTTCAGCAGACTGAGTAACCCCTTGCTTGAGCCAGCGACCTTGGTCCAAGCTGGCGAGCTTTTTGCTCAAGCCAGATGAGCCTGCACTCAAGCTGGTGACCTCAGGGTCTCGAACCTGGGTCCTTCTGCATCCCAGTCCAAAGCTCTATCCACTGCGCCACTGCCTGGTCGGGCTATATATATCTTTTGATTTCTGCTATTATTTCTTCTTTGACCAAGTCATTTTTTAGAATTATATTGTTTTATTTCTACATTTTGGGGGGTTCTTTCCTTCCAAATTCTAATTTAAAAGTTTTAAAGTCAGAAAAATGTACCTAGTGTCGGGAGCCGATCCACAACTGCTGGCTGACAAGGTCACAGCAGGAGAAGACCCACAACTGCTGGCTGACAAGGTCACAGCAGAAAAAGATCAAAAACTGCTGACTGACAAAGTCACAGCAGAGAAGACCAATGGCTGCGGAGTGACAAAGTCACTGCAGTGAAGACCAATGGCTGCGGAGTGACAAAGTCACTGCAGTGAAGACCAATGGCTGTGGGGTGACAAAATCACCACAAAGGATAGGCACAACGATACTCCCCCCTTTGACTTTTTGAATTAATCTGGCCTTATATCCCCCCTTTTCTGGGTGTGTGCTATTATTTGTGGCACAGGGATAATAGTACTGTGCTTTCCCTGTAGATTCGTAGTGATTTCTTTGGAAATGAGACAGAGGGTGTGAGTTCCACAGAAAAGCCTGTAAGCCCCTTGAACTGGGCTCATAGACATAAGAGGCTGGCTATGATATCCCTCGTAAAGGGTTAAGTTTGTAGGAGAATTCCTTCTTAATCATGTTAAAAGGAATAGATTGACTTGTGAATGGTTAGGAGGCAGTGGCTGTGCACAGAGCACCCTTAGGCCTTCACTTAACATTTTCCTCCCTAGCCTTTTCATGTTATAAGTAGAGAAACATTCCTTCCTGCTTCTTTGATCTGCAAACAATGGTATATTCTGAGAAGAATAGAGTCAGAACTTAACTAGTGTTTAAATATAATAAATAAGTAATATTTGACTAGACAATAGTATCTTAGGTAAGGTATAGTAGAATGGCCCATTGTGTGGCCTAGGATGAGAGCGTAGTCAGCAAGATAAGAAGGTTTTACTAAGAGAATTGTCTTTTGACTAAAGGCAATTGCTAGGCTTTCTCAATGAGATGTTCTCATGAGATTCAAAAATGTAGGGAAATCCATGGAATGTCTTGTGTTGATGCTGGGCTATCTTGCAAGTACACTCTGCATATCTTTGAATGAAAGCTATTCTTGATGTTATGTTAATTTCTTTAGAGGCAAGCCTTTTAGAATCTTGTGAGAAAAAGTAGGACACTGCATAAACCCAAGGCCATTTACCTGAGCAAGCGGTGGTCCATTTTTGTCGTCTGCTAATCTCTCTCTGCCCCTTAACTCACAACAGTAGTAAAGTTAGTTAACTTTTAGAACTAATACTCTAAAAGCTTTTACTGATGTTGTTATCGCTATTCAAGTTATTTTGTATTTTGAATGATTTGCTACCTGATTTGTGACTCATAGATGTAAATTAACTGTTATCCGGAAACATGAAAACATAGTGAAACAAAAGTAATAATTAACACCATGTGATTGTAACTCGGTATGCGTGTATAAAAAGGGAGCTATACTAGCATTTGGTAGAGATGCCTGGCAGTAAATGCTAACCGGAGAATAAAGAGAAAGAAAAGAATTCGGCTCTCTCACTCCATTTTCGCCGACGCCGTCTCCTCCTGTGGGACCCCTGGATCACCGCCGGGGCTGGACCCCGGCAACCTAGTATAATTTCAATCTTCCTGAATTTGCTGATGTTGTTTTGTGGCCCAATATATGGTCTCTCTTTGAGAATGTTTCATGCACAATGAAAAGAATGTATAATTGGATGTTCTGCGATGAAATGTCCTGTAAATATCTATTATGTGCATTTGGCCTAATATTTCATAAATATCTATTATGTCCATTTGGCCTAATATATCAATATTTCTCTATTGATTTTTTCTGATTTGTGATCTATCTAAAATATCAATGCTGTGTGAGATCTTCAACTATGATTGTGTTTTTGTGCGCTTATTTACAAATCAATTAGTAGATGTCATAATTTTGGTGTTCCTTGTTTCAGTGTATATATATTAAGAAATGTCTTCTTGATATAATGCCCTCTTTTTCAGTATGAAATACACATCTTTGTCCCTTATTAACATTGTTATTTTTAAGTGAATATTGTCAGATATTACTATAGCTACACCTGCTTTTACTTGGGTATTATTTTCTTGGAGAATAATTTACAACTTTTCACTTTGAGTCTACTTTGGACCTTACAACTTAGATGTGTCTCTTGAAGGCAGCATACCTTTGGGTTTTGCTTTTTGATCCAATCTGCTACTCTGTTTTTCTTTATTGATGAGGTCAGTTCATTTATATTTATGGTAATTATTGATGCTTGAGGATTTCCTATAGCCATTTTATGTTTTATTTTATTTTCTTTTTTCTGTATTTTTCTGAAGCCAGAAACGGGGAGAGACAGTCAGACAGACTCCCGCATGCACCCGACTGGGATCCACCCAGCACGCCCACCAGGGGGCGACACTCTGCCCACCAGGGGGCGATGCTCTGCCCCTCTGGGGCATCGCTCTGTCGCGACCAGAGCCACTCTAGCGCCTGGGGCAGAGGCCAAGGAGCCATCCCCAGCGCCCGGGCCATCTTTGCTCCAGTAGAGCCTCGGCTGCGGGAGGGGAAGAGAGAGACAGAGAGGAAGGAGAGGGGGAGGGGTGGAGAAGCAGATGGGCACTTCTCCTGTGTGCCCTGGCCGGGAATCGAACCCGGGACTTCTGCATGCCAGGCTGACGCTCTACCACTGAGCCAACTGGCCAGGGCCCTGTTTTATTTTCTTATAGCTCTGTGTCACCTTTGGTTCTTCTCTTTTAGGTTTCTGTCAGCTGTTTTGGTCTGATAATATTTCATACTTCTTTCATCTGTCTTATTTTCTTTTTTTTTTTTAACTATATGTTTCAGTAGTGACTTTTTTGGGGGTGCAGTTAGCAGTAGGTTATTAAGAGAAAAAAATTTATATGTACAAGAGTCCTTTGTCTTCAGAGTGCTTCTGCACTCCATCCTCCTTTGTTACTGGAAATCTTTATCCTCTTCCTTTTTATGTTATTGTTGTCACAGATTATCCTTTTTTTATTATGACCTTGTTGGAGCTTTACTTGTAGTTTTGATTGGTTTTGTTCTTTGTATGTGGTCAAATAATTCTCTTGAGTATTTCCTCCGTGGTGTTTTTTGGTGACAAATTTCCTCAACTCCTTTTAATTCTATAAAAGCTTTTTATTTGTCCTTCATATTTAAAGAATAACTTTAATGGATATAGTATTCTTGACTCATATTTCCTTTCTTTCAGTACTTTGAATGTTTGGGTCTACTCTTTCTTGGCTTGTGGAGTTTCTGCTGAGAAGTCTGACTATAACTTAATGAGTTTTCCTTTGTAGGTTATGTTTTTCTTTTTCTTAGCTGCCTTGAGTATTCTGTCTTTGACATTGATTTTTATAATTTTATTATGATGCACCTTGGAGAAATTTGGTTTGGGTTGAGGTAACTCACCGTTCTGTTTGCTTCTTGGATTCAAGGCTCCAACTCTTTCCACAAGTTTGGGAAGTTCTCATCAGTTATTTGTTTGAACAGTCTCTCCATTCCCTGCTCCCTTTCTTCTTCTGATGGAGTCAGAAAATTCTTGTAGAACTCTCTCATTTGTTAAAATTCTTGATTCTCTCTCTTCTTCCATCTGTATCATTTCTACTTACCTTTCTTTGATATCAGTGAATTTCTCCTCTTTCTGGCCTGTTATATTAGTTAAACCTGATAGCTCAGTTTTCTTTTTTTCAGAGACAGAGAGAGAGTCAGAGAGAGATAGATAGGGACAGACAGACAGGAATAGAGAAAGATGAGAAGCATAAATCATCAGTTTTTTGTTGTGTCACTTTAGTTGTTCATTGATTGCTTTCTCATATGTGCCTTGACCATGGGGCTATAGCAGACTGAGTAATCCCTTGCTCAAGCCAGCTACCCTGGGTCCAAGATGGTGAGCTTTTTGCTCAAACCAAGTAAGCCCACACTCAAGCTGGTGACCTGGGGGTCTCGAACCTGGGTCCTCCGTATCCCAGTTCAATGTTCTATCCACTGCGCCACCGCCTGGTCAGGTGATAGCTTAGTTTTTAATTCATGTATTAAGTTCTTTATCTCTGTTTTTAAAGTTTTAATTTCATTGGTGATGTACTCATTTTGTTCATTAATTTGTTTTTTGAACTCAGTATATTAATTGTCTATCAGTGTTGTCTTGCATCTCATTTAGTATTTTCAGAACTTCAATTTTGCATTCTTTATTATTTAACTGCAAAGTTTTGATGTGACTGAGATTGTTTTCTAGAGAAGTTTAATTCTCTTACTGAACTATGTCTCTGTCTTGATAGCTATGGTATTCAAATTCTTTTTCTTTGATAATATTTGAGTGTGGTGTTGCTAATAACTCTAATAGACAATTATTAAAAAAATTAAAAGTAACATAAAAATATTATGATAAATATAAAAAATTTAGTAATGACAAGTAAAAAAGGAAATTCACAAAGAACAGAGAGCTAAAACAAAAAATAATAATGGTAATCAAAAACAATCAGAACATCTTCAAACAATAAAAATAAAAAATATAAAAATAAAAGAAAGTAAATTTCAAAATAAAAACAAATAAAAAAATATTTCAGTTTTGAGAGGTTGTCCTGTTTTCTTCCAATAACTGTTGGTGTGTTACAGTTTTAGCTTTGTAAAATTCTTGGACTGACTTTCACTGAGGTGTTGCTGTCATAATGATGTAGGCAAGGCTACAGTCAGGTTGGTGAATGGGGCATGTTTTTAAGGCTTTATGGCTTTAGCAATGGTTATCTCAGGCCTCCAGGCACTCTTCCCTATGTCTCAACAGCTCCACTCTTCAGGGAAGAGGGTGCCTCTGGAGAGTTAGTGTGAGGTCTGTGTCTGCCTCTCTCTATACCCTAAAGGTAAAGGAGGCAAGACCTGGGAGGCTGGGGGGTCACAGTTTGGTTTACTCTGTCTCAACGTCTTTCCTCCTCCTAGTAGAAGGAGAATTAGTCACTGTGATCTTCATTTCTCTCTGTCCCTGAGGAAGAAAAAACCAAGAGAGCCTGGGTTTTGCCCCTCTCTGGAGTCCCTGAAGACCAAAATGTAAATAGTTTAAGTTTCCTTCTACTCTTGATTCCTGACAAGAAAACAACAACAGCAAAAACAACCCTGTTGCTCCAAGCTTCTCTCTTCTCTAGAGACATTGAATGGAATTGTTCCATTTTAAGGCTAAAATTGACCAATCTAAGGGTTGATTGTCAACCTCATGTTCTCTGAGGTATATTGCTCATTCAGCATCCTGTTTCACCACATCATATGAAGCATTTTGTTTTCTTTGACTTATAGCTGATCCTTTATGCACTTCCTCAGCACTATTAACAGAGCTAAACACAGTGTTCTAGGTGTGCATACCTTGTATTTGTTACAAAAATAAGAATAACGTATGGTTTATTTTATATACCTCTTCAGAGGCCTTGCAGCATTTTTCTAGTTACTTTTGTCTTCAAATGCATGCCAAATCAGTGTCTTCAGAGATTCGACCAGATATCTCCATGTTCTGAAATTTTCTGTTTATTACACTCCTCATGTAGACAGGGACTTAACCCTGGCTCCTGGTATTTTGTCCAAAATAGAAAAATTTTCTCACCTTTAAATGTAAGTGGTTCTGTACCAAAGCACAAGACTTGTAGGAAAAAAAACATGAGCTGAATTTCAGCATTAATCCTGGGTTGTCTGATAGTATTCAACTTTCTGCACAGGGCGTATCTGATCATCCATCCTGTCTACTGATTCTAAATCAGAACTTTAGCCTCTACAAATGTTCCTTTAAAAGAGAATCTTTTTCTGATCTCTTCAGAAGGATAGCTACTACAAATGCAGTCTAATTTTTATAAACTGGATAATGTAACAAGCTGGGCATTAGCCCCATTAACCTGAGATGTCCACTCCCTGCCTCCACTCAGACTCTGTACCTGACAAATGCTTTAAAAATTTCATTATTTTTGCATACTTTCTAAAATAAAAATAATTACAATAAGAACTATGTAGCTCCTTGGACATTCTTAAGTTGAAGGAAATGCTTTCATCTCTCTTTTCAATGTGTCTAAGTCCATTTGGGTTGCTATAACAAAATACCATAGACTGATTCAGCAACTGCAAAGCTAAAAACTACATTTCCCAGACTTTCTCACTGCTAGAATTTTGAGCATTAGTATGGTTTCACCTAATCAAATTCACTTACATGAGATTTGAAATTATTTGGTTATTACATAATAAGTTAAAAATATTTATATTTGAAACATTTATAAAATGGTATAAAATATTTTATCTTTTTATTTAAAATTAAAGTTTGCCCTGACCAGTTTGCTCAGTGGATAGAGCATTGGCCCAGTGTGTGGACATTTTGAGTTTGATACCTCATTAGGGCACACATGAGAAACAACTACCTGCTTATCTTCCCTTTACACTCCCCCTTCTCATTTTCTTTCCTTCTCATATACAGTGACTTCATTGGTTGAAGCATCAGTCCTGGGTACTAAGGATAGTTTGGTTGATTTGAGCAGTGACTACAGGCAGGGGTTACTAGGTGAATCCTGGTTGGAGCACATGCAGGAGTCTGTCTCATTATCTTCTTTTCTCTCATTTAAAAAATTAAATTTAATGGGGTGACATTGAGCAATAAGAATATATAGGTTTCAGATTCCAAAATGGTGCCAGAGTATGTGGATGTCCCAACTGTGGCCTCTCAAAACCAAATTTTAGTTATAAATAAATTTAAGAACAATTATACTGAAAAACTATCTTCAGACCAAATGAGGAGGAGTCCATAACAAAGGAGTTACAGAAGCCACATTGAGACAGTAAGAAGGGCAGAGATAAGAATTGGTCAGCCCCCATACCCAACATGAAGCAGTGTCTAAAGATCCAGAGGTATAATCAATGGCAAGGAGGTTTGCTCTGAGAGGAAAAGGCCCTAAGCCCTAGGCAGGACAGCCCAGCCTAGAGCACCATATCCTAGAAGAGCTGCCCACATAGCATTTTGCAGTGAAAAGAGGTGAGATTTCTATATGCTAGAGATGAAAGTTTTCAGAGCTTCAGGCACCATCTTAAAGTGCCAACACAGATAATCCCATTAACAGCCACTTACCCAGGGTTCTAGTATAGGGAAGGCTGAGAGGACTAGAGTTGTATGAGGAAAGTGTGAAATTGGCATCCCAGGGAGAGGGACTTGGGGAATTACCACTAAAACATCTGTGTTGAGTTATACTGTAATACTGCAGTTGCCAGCTCTCTTGAGTGGGACAGTCTCCTCTGTGTAGCATCAGCCTGAGGGAAAGCAACTACCGCACTCTTGTGAATTCCTTTGGCCCCACTCTATGGAGATTGGGCCATACTGAGATGAGAGAAGCCTTAGCCAAGAAGCAGGGAGTGTGTTAGTGACTCAGTTTTCTGATTTTGAGGCTAGAACTTTTCCCCACATTCTTCCAAGAATATGACTGGTGTTTCTGCCTCATGGGAGACTCAGTAGAAAATGTCCAGACTGCAGGAAGACCAAATCTAAGGTCTTTCAGAGGTCACACCCACTGGACATCTTGTGGTCATACCCTACTGAACTCTGTGAAAAAAAGTAAGGAAAGACTGACACCTGGAATTCTGAGTCAGGGGCCATACCTACCACCTTTTCCAATACCTGAATTGCTCCAGGCTATCCTATCAGAACATTTTTTTCAGTGGCTAAGCCCAAAAAAGAGAGGCAGCGGTGGAGATGAATTGCAGGGAACCTTGAGCCTTCTGCTGACTTTCCTCCAAGCCCAGTGTGCATAAGTTAGCCTAAATATGTAGCTTGGTATTTTCATGTTCACCTGGATCCAGCAGAGGCAGACACACCATCTGGTTTGTTAGTATCGCCAAGAAGTTTACTGAGGGTTAGTCACAGGTACTGTTCTGTACTGGTTTGTACCAGGTTCTCTTCAGGTAGGCCTAGGGCCAGCACATCAAGTTGCCAGCTGCAGAGAGCATTCTTTTAGGACCCAATGACCCTTGCTGGTGGTGTGCTCTGAGGGCTAGTTAGACACCATAACCAGCTGAAGCAAATTCAGTTTTCCATGGTCAGCACCTGCATAGTGGCTCATTCATACATTAGACAGGGCTGGGTCATGGATGTTATCTCCACAAGATTAGGTTCTACAGGGGCCAGGGAGAGAAGCTTAGACCATAGACATTCAATGTGTGGGTTTCTTGGAGCCTATTGTTGGGACTGGTCATGAAGCTTAGCCACTTTCTGAGTGGGCAGAGTTCATCTCAATGAAGGACTCTCTTGGTCTTCCTTCATGAGATGAAGGGCTCCCCACCTGGAAGCACTTCTGCAGAGAGAACTGTCAGCCTCACACAATATAAACCTGTTACTCACCTCAATGAGGATAAATTGAAGTGGAGTATCCACTATTCTCTAAGGGATTAGGCTCTAGATTAGGGAAACTTTCCCCATACTGAGCTCCTGACTAAGAGATCCCTGAAGTGTGAGGTCCCACTAATGTTGTCATTCAGACCTCAGCTACCCTAATCCACCAAGCTTGCCATTGAGCCAACTGGCCAGGGCCTCATTTCATTGTATCTTTTAAAATTTCTTTTAATAATGCTTTGTAGTTTTCAGTTTATAGATATTTTACATCTTTTGTTATGGTTTTTTTAGGTATTTCATTTATTTATTCATTTATTTATTGTATTTGTATAAGAAATTTTTTTAAAATTTATTTTCTGAAGTTTTATTTTTGTTGTATAGGAAAGCAGTAGACTTTTGTATATTAATTTTATATCCCTTGACTTGATTGTATTTGTTTATTTTTTCCTAATTTTTTGATGGAGTCTTTTGAGTTTTTCTCTATACAGGATCATGGCATCTACAAAAAGTGATATTTTTATTTTATTTTTTTCCAATATGGCTGCTTTTATTTCTTTTTCTTGCCTGATTGCTCTGGCTAAGACTTCCAGTACTATGTTTAATAAGAGTGGAGAGAGTAGGCATCTTTGTTTTGTTCCTAATTTTAGAGAAATGTTTTTTAGTTTTTTACCACTTATTATAATATTGGGTGATGGTTTTTCACACATCACCCAATGTTGAGGAACTTTCTTTCTGTACCCATTATATTGAGCATTTTAAATATAAATAGATGTACTATATTTCCCAGTGTATAAGACACTCACATGTATAAGATGCACCTTAATTTTGGGGCTCAAAATTTGGGAAAAAAATGCATTACATAAAGTTAATGAACTCAAGTGTTATTCATCATAAAATTCATACAACTTCTCATTACTGTGCAAAAAATCAGGAAATGCAATTTAAAAATCTACAACTACTGTATAAGATGCACCCAGTTTTAGACCTCAAATTTTTTGAAAAGGGTGTGTCTTATACATGGGGAAATATGGTATCTTATCAAATGCTTTTTCTGCATCTATTGGTAACATTGTATGATTATTGTCCTTTGTTCTATTTTTGTTTTAAAAAATTAATATTGTACCTATGTATATTTAAACTGAAAGGATATAGACCAATGTTAATGCTATTTCTGAGCAGAGATTATAATATGTTGATGGAATAAATTCTTGAATAATGTGGGAATAAAGATTGGATAAATACATTTGATGGGGTTACGCTTGACAGTAGTAGAGTTACCCACTTTTATAAGGTTGAAGAGGGAAAGAAAAGAACTCGTGTACAAAGACAAATTGTAGATGGAACAAGGAGTAGTGAAATGGTTCTTAATTGGTGGCATCCATTTTGCAGTTTTGTGGAGGCAAGATCATTACTGAGAGTAGAAGGGGAAGCTGGAGGGTTGAAAATATTACATTCATGGTGAAGATTCAAGACTAAAGATGTGTAGGATAGTAAAGACAGCTGGTCAGGCTCAGCCACAGTTGCTTCTGGTGGACAAGGAAGGAATAAATTAGCATATGCTACTTAGAAGACTTCTCCAACAGGACTCAAGAGCCACAAAAAATGCCTGAACTGTGGTGGCGCAGTGGATAAAGCGTCGACCTGGAAATGCTGAGGTCACCGGTTCGAAACCCTGGGCTTGCCTGGTCAAGGCACATATGGGAGTTGATGCTTCCTGCTCCCCCCTTCTCTCTCTATCTCTCTCTCCTCTCTCTCTCTCCTCCTCTCTCTCCTTTCTAAAATGAATAAATAAAATAATAAAAAAGAGCCACAGAAATAATTGTGGTTTGTGGTGTCACAATATTGAACCCATCTAATATTTCTTGGGTGAATTAAAATTTCCTGTTCAAACCCATTGACTGTGACCACATTAGATATGATTAGGCATTCACTAAGCAGTCATTTTCTTTTTAACTAGGAAGGCAGCTATATTGTAATTGATAAAGAATTTGGGTTCTTAAATATAGCTGCTATAATACAAATGTAGTCTATGTCATTCATTAAAGTTGTGTGATTTCTCTATGTCTCAGTTTTCTTTTCTCTATAGTGGAGGCAATAATAATATATATTAAATCTAGTTGTTATGTAATTTAAATTTAAATAATAAAAATTATTTAGAACAATGTCCAGCACATTGTAAGCCCTTAATACATTTTATTTACCATTGTTTTTATTATCTGTGTTACTATGGAAAAGGAAGAATATGAAAAAAAACTATGATTCAATTATTATTATTATTACTATTTTAGCCAGGGAGAGAGAGAAAGATGGAAGGACAGACAGGGACAGACAGACAAAAGAGAGAGAGAGAGATGACAAACATCAACTCAATTGTGGCACCATAGTTGTTCATTGTTCACTTTCCCATATGTGCCTGGATCAGGGGGCTGCAGTCAAGCCAGGATCCCTTATTCAAGCCAGAAACCATGGGCTTCAAGCTAGCAACCTTTGGGCTCAAGCCACTGACCACTGGGTCATGTCTATGATCCCATGCTCAAGCCAGCACCCCTACCAAACCAGCAATCTCGAGGCTTTGAACCTGGGTCCTCAGCATCCCAAGCCAATGCTCTATTCATTATGCCACTGACTCATCAGGCAAGTGTGATTTAATTGTATTACTTAGTTACACTTACTCACTAGATCTAATCTCAGGTTTTCTTATTATGCCAATATGGTTAAGGAATAGAGTCTTTTAATTAATTAAATATTTTTAGTAAGCTATCATGGCCATATATTGATTATTAATTTTAATATAATTTTTTTTTTACAGAGGCAGAGATAGACAGGGACAGACAGACAGGAACGGAGAGAGATGAGAAGCATCAATCATCAGTTTCTCGTTGCTCATTGCGACTTCTTAGTTGTTCATTGATTGCTTTCTCATGTGTGCCCTGACTGTGGGCCTTCAGCAGACCGAGCAACCCCTGCTGGAGCCAGGGACCTTGGGTCCAAGCTGGTGAGCTCTTTCCTCAAGCCAGATGAGCTTGCACTCAGGCTGGCGACCTCGGGGTCTCGAACCTGGGTCCTTCTGCATCCCAGTCCGATGCTCTATCCACTGTGCCACCACCTGGTCAGACTGATTATTAATTTTAAAAGTAGCATTGTACAATAAAATATACAGATGATTTATTTTTCATTGTATATAATATTCTCTTTGATGAATTAGGAATATTTAAACACCTGTTACAATTGGGTTCCCCAGAATACAGATTGTGAGATACAAATTAACATACAGGATGTTTAAGAGAAAGAATCCTTGGGATCAATATCAATGGAAAACAAAGGAAAAATATAAGACTGTACAAGGAAACAGGCAAGCTGTAATGTTGCTCTATTGAATAAAGAAGCATTATCTCTTCTCATGGGGGAGCCATGAGCCATGTATGGCCCTTCAGAGTTTTCTTAAATTGGAGTGAGGGGTTCCAAACTTTACATTTGTGCATTGACAACATGTTTAATGCAGGTTACAACTGAAAGGTAGCATGACAATGGGCAAGGTAGTTTACTTTAATAGAGGCAATCCTCAAAGAGGGCAGACAACTGAAGGACAACTTAGAAAAACACTTTTAACATTTTGAGGAATAATCTCTCCTTCCTTCTGAAGGGGAATATGGGAGCCATATCTGAGTATCCACCACCTGATTATTACAGCATTATCATTTGAATGTCAATTATCCAAATATTATAGATGTGTAGTTTTTTTTTAAAGAGAACCTTGACCAATCGAACATCAGGTGAGAGAGATTCCACAGTGCTTTGACTTTTTATGGCAACAGAATTCAAGGGATCTATTTATTGCTTATGATTTCATCCTTCTCCCAAGGAAGATTTTTAGAAATTTCTGTGTATATGTGTGTGTGTGTGGAGGCATACATGCATGCGTGTTTTCTCCAATATAATCTAGAGGTGCTTTTCTTTTTTTCTCTCTTTCTATAAACCATCTTCTTACTCTTGCAGTCTTGCTTTATCTGTCTCTTCAGTTTAGTGTACTTCAATACTATATTTTCTTGTAATGGAAGAGAATGTAAGCCAGAGTCACAGGGGAATTGAGCTTCTTGTGTTGTTCTCTACAGATGTGGAGCATTAGTTGAAACAGGAACTAATGTGAGAAAGGATTACCAGAAAGATGCAGTAGGTCCCAAGTGCTTACTGGTGGCATGCAAGGCACTGAGGATACGCAGCGAAGCAAGATGCTAAGAGCTGCTGTCAATGCCCTGATTCTGTACCTCATATTTACTATTTCAGTGCATGAAGGTTCCTGTTACAATTGTCAACACATGTATTTCATTGACTGGAGTTTTTCTCTAGCTGTCAGAGCCCACTTGTGTGTGTGTAAGGCATCCCAGAAGTGCTGGGAATTAATGCTCCCTTAAGAGCATCCCTCAGTCATGACTGACAGGAGTGGTTGTATAAATAGCCCACTTCGACTCCCCTCTACACTGGCTCTGGTAGTTCCCATCTGAATTGAGCTCAGAGTAGCCAGCTGATAATAGACATATTATTGGCTATCTTATTTATTTCTGTCTCACTTCTCAGCTCCTTGATGGCTGTTTCCAGAAATTATCTTCCAGATAAACTACTTGTATGCTGATCTTTATTTTAAGGTAATCTGGGGAACCAAAGCTAAGGCCCAGTCTATTGAGGAAGACAGACACATTGCCATATGAATAGTGCTGCAAAGAGAAGTACAATTTGCTTCAAGCTACATTTTTTTTTGCTTATTTGTCCTCTTTTATGAAGAAGAGAAGTAATATAGAAGTGCCTACTTTGCTATTTACAGTACAGGGAAGAAATTTCACTGCTTTATTGAAAAAGGAACAATACAATGATGAATCCAGCCATGGGCATGATGCCTCTGTCCTTTGTGTTGAGAAGTTTGGAGATATTTCTGGTGTGCACTGCAAAATATGGCTATGTATGGCAGTAGAGAGCTCTGCTGGGCAACAAGGACAGGCCAAATGTGAGTCATATTTTCAGTACTTTTGTGGTCGATTCAATAGTCATAAACATACATTTGATAACTTGATATATAAAGCTATTTGTTAGTCTTTAAAGCTAAAAGAAAATAATTAAAACAACAAACCTGCAACTACTGGTAAAATACAATTATTTTTCAGGAAGTTTCTGACCAATACACAATGGCTTGTTTGTGTTCATAGTGACAAATCGCCAACCACCAAGTTATTTATTACAGTGTAACAACTGCAATTCTGTGGGTATGGATTAATTTCCTAAAATCCCTTAAGCTTTCTTTTTTTTTTTTTTTGTATTTTTCTTAAGTTGGAAACGGGGAGGCAGTCAGACAGACTCCCACATGTGCCTGACTGGGATCCACCCGGCATGCCCACCAGGGGGCAATGCTCTGCCCATCTAGGGTGCCGCTCTGCCGCAATCAGAGCCATTCTAGCGCCTGAGGCAGAGGCCACAGAGCCATCCTCAGCACCCAGGCAAACTTTGCTCCAATGGAGCCTCGGCTGTGGGAGGGGAAGAGAGAGACAAAGAGGAAGTAGAGGGGGAGGGGTGGAGTAGCAGATGGGTGCCTCTCCTGTGTGCCCTGGCCAGGAATCAAACCCGGGACTCCTGCATTCCAGGCCGATGCTCTACCACTGAGCCAACCGGCCAGGGCCTAAGCTTTCTTTCAAATCTTGATTTTATTAACATCAGTGTTTGTCTCTATTGAGTAGTTCAGCATATACTGAGCTATACTGTTCATCTTTAACCAGAGTTCAGAAATGTTACTTAAACAATGCAAAGAAAACAATTTTGTTGGAGGCACAGGAGCCAAAATTACTGCCCCCTTTGTTAACTTGATATTTTCCTAGTGAGGAAAAAAGATACTGCAGAGCAGAAATGAGAAGCAAAATGTGAATTCCCCTTTTTATCCCTTTTCTCCTTCCCAGCCTCTTCCTTGGTTAGTGAAACAGAGGAAGGTAGAGCAAATTATGCTCAAAATCTTGTTCTCAGGGGCATGGGTAACAGTCAGTGCAGCCACAGTGGACCAGTGTTTCATTTCCTTCCTTCTCAGATGGAGAAAAGTATTGTCACAGCATTCTACCAGACAGAGAGGGGCCTCAAGGAAAAATACTGCATTTGAGTTTCTAATCAAATGCTTGCCAAGGTTCAGGATATTGAGTCTGTTCTTCTCACTGGAAAGATCTCCTCTGCAGTCATGTCTCATTTTATCCAAATATGTGCCATGTTCAGAGAAATACATTTAGTCTCCAAAACCTGTAGCATATTAGTGTAGCTTAGTTCATCATGCTCCTTTTGAGAAGAACCCTTTCTTCTCCTGAATGACAATGAAAAGTTGTTGTTTTCTGTAGAGAAAATAACAGTAGATATCTTGATATGACAAATTCTGTATAATGGAAACCCTGGCAAACAGAGCCTGCTGATTTAACAAAAAAGTTTGATGTCTGAAATTGTTATTTAAAGAGGACATTAATTTTTTTTTTTTAAAAATGAGTATTTCACCTGCTGTACTGAGAGGGTGAAGGAAAGGTGCCAGGAAATAAAAGGGAGAGAAACGGTGAGGGAAATTAGAGATGACTAAAGATTGTTAAGAACCCACATCTAACACTTGGCTTTGGTTGGCATAGGAAAAAGGCTGGCTTAAGAAAAAAGAGCTGACTGTACTCCTTGTCAACTCCAGTGGGCAAAGCTAACAGAGGAGAAGCTGATAAAGTGCAGTTAAGGGGAATAAACGTGAATAAAAAGAAGACTATTAAATCAGTGTCTTTTAAATATGATTTGTGTTTTTACAGTGCAGCTGTTATTTAAGTTAAGAGAATTAAATGGGAAAGAAAGGCTAGAACCACAAGTCTTCCAGAAGAGTTACTGATAAAGAACACAGACCTTTCTCTGTCATTTCATCATTTAGTTTTATTATTTCATTGTATATCTTCCTCTAGTCTTTGTTGCTCTCTTAAGGTATCTGATGAATTAAGCTACATTGATATTATTGAGTATTGAATATTTATTGTATTTATCTAAATAGTAAATATGTTTGTATTTAAAAATATATCCAAAACTAAAAAAATAATTTATCATGGGGGAGTGGTAAACTCACTTAATTCAAAGTTGAGTTTTGTCCCTCTTATTTTGCCATAGATCCATTCATAGAGAATTTTTTAAAATCTCTGAATTTTGCTTTCAGTGGCAATTGCTCCTTAATTTCTTAAATATATGGAATGTAAAATGTAAAATATTACAGAATGTTGTAAATGAATAAAAACAAGTTACTAGGTTGAATAGAAGAGGAATGTGAGTTTACAAACCCCTCACCCAAACCAGCTGCATGCTTGAATGAAAGCATCTTCAGAAACTGCAAGTTGTATGGTTTTTGTGAGGCCTGAACTGAACATGAACAGAAGGAATTCAGTCAGTCTTTGCTTCCTGCCAATGTTTTTCAGGATACAATAGATTGTCTTCATGTCTGTGGCACTTTTTTAGGTGACCACTTAACTCATAATTTATACTCCAGGGTACTAGGTAGGGAATAAAAAAGTCACCCAAATCAAGTCTATAATGAATAGATTTATTTTAATATGCTTTATGGTAGATCAGCATTTTTCTTTAGATAGAACATCCTGTGGTGGTACAAATGTCCTACATCTGCACTCTCCAATGCATGGCCACTAGCCTCATATTATCAATCATGGAAACTGTGGCTAGTATGATTAGGGAAGCATATTTTAAATTTTTTCAAATTGTGATCAATTTAAATTTTAGTAGCTACATGCAGATAGTGGCTACTGTGTTATACATAATGTATAAGTAATCCTTCAAAAATGAGAAAATGAAATAATTAACAATGTTTATTTTCCACATTAAAAAGAAACCTGGAGCTACTGAAATCATACATTTGAATAGATTATATTATTGGTTATGTCTACCTGAGAGTTAAGTGACTATGATGTTGTTCAGTGTTTCTTTAGGGAACATGCAAATTGTTAAGGGTAGAGTTCCCTTCTTCTCATTTTCAACTTTCTCTTCCAGATAATTAGGCATTGCCTCCTAAATGGTAAAAAACTGAAAGCTTTTCTTCTAAATCAGGAAAAAGACAGGAATGGCCTCTCTCTCCACCCTTATTTAACATAGTTCTGGAAGTATTAGAGCAATCAGGCAAGAGAAAAAAGAAATAAAAGGCATTCATATCAGGAAAGAATAAGTGAAGGTATTACTTTTTGCAGATGACATTATCCTGTATATAGAAAGCCTCAAAAAGTCTACCAAAAAATGTTAGAAACAATAAACAGGTACACTGAAGTCATGGGATACAAAAATCAATATACAAAAGGTTACAACTTTCATCTATGGCCACAGTTAAAATTCAGAAAATAAACTAATAAAACAAACAAACCTATCCTATCACAAAAGTAATAATAATAAATATTAAAATACCTGTAGCAAATGTAACAAAAGATGTGAATAACCTACATACTAAAAACTACAAAAAATTATTGAAAAAAACTAAAAAAAAGAAACAATGAAATAGAAAAATATTCTATGTTCATGGACTAGAAGCATCAACATACTTAAAATGGCCATATTACCTAAAGCAATATACAATTTAATGTAATCTCATTAAAATGCCAATGTCACTTTTTAAAGAAATACAACAGGCCCTGGCCGGTTGGCTCAGTGGTAGAGCGTCGGCCTGGCGTGCAGAAGTCCCGGGTTCAATTCCCGGCCAGGGAACACAGGAGAAGCGCCCATCTGCTTCTCTACCCCTCCCCCTCTCCTTCCTCTCTGTCTCTCTCTTCCCCTCCCGCAGCCGAGGCTCCATTGGAGCAAAGATGGCCCGGGCGCTGGGGATGGCTCCTTGGCCTCTGCCCCAAGTGCTAGAGTGGCTCTGGTTGCAACAGAGCGACGCCCCGGAGGGGCAGAGCATCGCCCCCTGGCGGGCGTGCCGGGTGGATCCCTGTTGGGCGCATGTGGGAGTCTGTCTGACTGTCTCTCCCCGTTTCCAGCTTCAGAAAAAAAAATACAAAAAAAAAAAATAAAGAAATACAACAAAATATTACCAGGTTTGTATGGAACCATAAAAAGCCTTGAATAGCCAAAGCAATTCTGAGAAAAAAGAATGAGGCAGGAGGTTTCACACTACTTGACTTCAATTTATACTATAAAGCTACAATAATAAAAACAACATGGTATTGGCAGAAAAACAGTCATACAGACAATGGAACAGAATTGAAAGCCCACAGATAAAACCACATATATATGGACAAATCATCTTTGAAAAAGGAGCCAAAAACATGCAATGAAGACAAGAAAAGTTATTCAATAAATGGCACTGAGAAAATTGGAAAGTTCCATGCAAAAAAATGAATCTTGACTGCCATTTGTTGCCACGGACCAGCACGGCTCCTAATAACAGTGCGGAATTAAGGAAACACACTTATCAAAACAAAAACGATGGGACCAGGAGGACTCTTCAAAATGCCTGGCAGTATCCGAGTGCCCCATAGCCCCAGTTCCCTTTATTATATAGCCATATCCAAATCAAGGACCCTGATACAAAGTTGCACATCCAAGGCTAAGACAGGAACTCTAGACCAAGGCATAAAACAGGATGCATTAGTGAAATCTACCAACATCTGAAAACAAAGAGTCAGAGGAAGGGGATGTAAATTGCTTCCAGCAACTTAAGGAAGCAGGTGAAGTGGGTGCAAATACTCAGCATCATAGCCAATATGGAGATGGAGGAGGGAGAACTTAGCCTTTTGCTAAGCCTTGAATCTAACAATGGCTTTTTGCCATTTATGGTCCACAACAATTTGTTCCCATGCACAAAAAATAGTTCAAAATGGATCAAAGCCCTAAATATAAGATCAAAAAAATAAATTAGTTAAGAAAAACACAATTACTAAACTTATGTGCCTTGGCCATAGAGAAGAGTTTATGAATTTTACCCCGAAGGCAAGGGATTTAAAGGCAAAAATAAATGAATGAGATTTTATCAAACTAAAAGCTTCTTCACAGCAAAAGAAACCAACAATAAAACAAAAAGTCATCTAACTAAATGGGAGATGATATTTGCAAACAACAGCTCTAATAAGGAGTTCATGTACAAAATATATAAAGAACTCACACAGCTCAGCAAAACAAGCAAACAATCCAATTAAAAAATAGAGAGAGTACCTGAACAGACACTTCTCCCAAGAAGCCAAGAAGACATAAAGATAGCCAACAGATACATGAAAAGATGTTCATCTTCAGTAGCTATTAGAGAAATGCAAATTAAAACTACCTCACACCTGTTATATTGGCTGTTATCAACAAGACAGGTTGTAACAGGCTGTGGAGATAAAGAAACCCTCATTCACTGCTAGTGGGAATGTAAGCTGGTACAGCCATTATGGAAAAATAGTATGATGGTTCCTCAAAAAATTAAGAATAAAAGTACCATATGGCCAAGCAATTCCTCTACTGGGAATCTACCCAGAAAACTCAAAAACCTTAGTAAGTAAAGGCACATGCACCCCCATGTTCATTGCAGCATTATTGAGAGTGGTGAAAATATGGAAACAACCAAAGTATCCCTCAATAAACGATTTGATAAAGAATATATGGTGCAGCCTGACTAGGCAGTGGCACAACAGATAAAGTGTCAGCCTGAGATGCTGAGGACTCAGATTCAAAACCCCCAGGTCACCAGCTTGAGCACAGGCTTATCTGTCTTGAGTGCAGGATTATCAGCTTGAGCACAGGGTTGATGGCTTGATCATGGTATCCTACACATAACTACATAGTCTCTGGCTTGAACCCAAAGGTTGCTGGCTTGAGATCAAGATAGATCGCTGACTTGAGTAAGGGGTCATTGGCTCTGCTGGAGTCCCCTGGTCAAGGAATATATGAGAAAACAATCAATGAACAACTAAGGTGCTGCAACTATGACTTGATGTTTCTCATCTCTCTCCCTTGCTGTCTATCATTTCCTCTCACCCCTCCCTAAAAAATAAAAGGAATATTTGGTACATATATACAGTAAAATATGACTCAGCCACTAAAAATGATGACATATTGCCATTAATGACAACATGAATGGACCTTGAAACCATTTTACTGAGTGAAATAAGTAAATCAGAAAAAGTTAAGAACTATATGACTTCACATGTGGGTAGGATATAAAACTGAGACTTATGCACATAAAGAAAAGTGAAGTGGTTTCCACAGAGAGGGATTGTGAGGAAGGGGTTTGGGGATAGGAAAGTAAAGAGAGATAAATATATGGTGATGGAAAATGATTTAATTTTGGATGATGGGTATACAACATAATCAACAGCTCAAATACTATAGACATGTTTACCTGAAACCTATGTACTCTTATTGATCAATATCATCCCATTAAATTTAATTTTCTGAATTAATTTAAAATAAAATAATTTCAGATGTATCAGCAAAGTAACAAAAATCAATGACTTTGTTGGTCATAAATTGGAAATCATATCATTGCACAAATCTGTACATCAGAATCTTAGAACTATAGAATAATCTATATCCAAACCAAAGTGCCATCCTTAAAAAATTAGAAAGAGAAAGTGTGAGAATTTTCTAAGTGTGATGGCTCTAATGTGGAGCAGTGGTTCTTCCTTCACAGACTGGTATTAGTATGAAACTCCCTAGAACACAGATGATAGATTTCATAAGAGGAAGAAAAATTTAAAAGGTCACATGAGCTTTTATTCAAGCACACTTTAAATGCTTTCCCTCACTAAATTCAATGGTAATTTATCAAGTTATTGCTTATCTACTCGGTGAAATTGATAACATAGATCAGTGTTACCTCTTGAAAACTTTTGCTATTGGTTTTTGTGACATTTATTTTATAAATGTCCATGGATGGTTTTCAGGCAATCCATGACTTGAGATCCTCTCAGTCCAAGCCACTATTATCTCTTATTCAGACATTCCACAGCAACCCTCCTTAATGTTGTCTATTTTTGTTTTAAAAACGTGATATTCTTTTTTTATTTGCATTTCTGCCTCAGCTCATGTGATAGAAATTTCTGCTAGCCTTTTTCTTTTTCAGAGAAATGGTGGTTAACTTCAATATTGTTACTCTCCTTGGAAAGTTTGGTAGAGGAAGCCCTAATATTCTCATCATGACCTCAATATTAATGCTCCACAAAGAATATTAAACATATCTAGGAGGTGATATTGAGGTAAAGATTGTTGTTTGGCATGGTGTTCCTTTTCTTCTTGCCCACTCGATGCATTCCATTTATCTGCCTTTAAGGTAGTACCTTTCCTTTTTACTCCTGTGTTCATCATGTGGTAAGCTAACCAGAGAAAGTCTCCACACTTGAAATGGAGTGTGTATATTTGAAATTAATCCAACTGAATAAACACAATTCAAAAATAGTGAGTTGAAAAATTTATTAGAGCTTGGGTTCCAGGTGTATTCAATCCAGCCTTACTAAAATAAAGTTGATAATGATAATATATTTCAATTCACATATGCTTCTTTTTGTCAAAAGTCCAGGGGTAAGAAAAAGGATGTGATTAATTGGCATCTTCAGATACAAAGAAGTCTTTGTGTTTCCAGTTTTGTTCCTCTTTAGTTATAGATGACCACATGTCTAGTTTTTATCCAGAACAATCTCACTTAATGCTGATTACTTTGGTAAATTATTAATATCATTGTCTTAAAGGTTTTAGTATGAATCTAATAAAATTCACTTGCATGGTACTTTACCAAAATTATTTAAATAACTTAATTTTGTTTCTTTTTTCTTTTTTTGTATTTTTCTGAAGCTGGAAATGGGAAGAGACAGTCAGACAGACTCCCGCATGCGCCCGACCGGGATCCACCCTGCACGTCCACCAGGGGCAATGCTCTGCCCACCAGGGGGCGATGCTCTGCCCCTCTGGGGCGTTGCTCTGCCACGACCAGAGCCACTCCAGCGCCTGGGGCAGAGGCCAAGGAGCCATCCCCAGCGCCCGGGCCATCTTTGCTCCAATGGAGCCTTGGCTGCGGGAGGGGAAGAGAGTGACAGAGAGGAAGGAGGGGGGGTGGAGAAGCAAATGGGTGCTTCTCCTATGTGCCCTGGCCGGGAATCAAACCCGGGTCCCCCGCACACCAGGCCGATGCTCTACTGCTGAGCCAACCGGCCAGGGCTTCTTTTTTCAAAGAATGCTCCCAAAGGGTATATAAACTTCAGGTGAGTAAGTATGAATTCACCTATAAACCCTCTTTCACTCTCAAAAATGTCCTGATGAAATAAAGAACGTGTATCCAATGTATATCAATAATTCTCAAAACTCAGTAGTAAATTATAAAGAATCCAAGTAAACATGGATAGAAGATATAACAAAAAATGTCATCAAAGGATATGTATGAATGACAGGTAATCTCAACATCATTATTAATTAAGGAGATGCAAAGTAAAACTGCAATGAGATACCATTACATATATATCAGAATGTTTAAGACAAAACAAACAAATAAAATACTTGACAATGCCAATTTACAGTTTATCAGGTTCTTATATAGTTAAATATACACTTAACCATATGTCTCCCACAAACCTCAGTTATCCTTCAACAGGTGAATATATAGGCAAACTGTTGTACATCTATATAGCAGAATACTGCTTAGTAATAAAAAGGAATAAATGTCTGATATTTGAAACACATGAGGTATGATGTCAGAGTAGTGGCGGCATGAGAGATATCCTTGATATCTCCCCTTGAATTTCAACAGGTGGAAAAGCTATAACACAGCAAAGGAAACCCAGATGGGCTCCCAAGCTTGCCTGAAAAAAACAATACATCAAATTGACTAAAGTTGGGAAGGGTAAAAATGGGGGACATGTGGAGGATAAGAAGCCTTTGCTGGGGCTCTGTAGAGGGGAGATCTGGGTTTTCATCTGAGAAGGCTCTGGAGGTGAGATAAACCTGAAATGACTAGGTCTTCTTCAACCAAAAAAAGTGGAGAGATTGGGGATATCTGGAAAGAAACAGCCAAAATTATAGCAGAGCATGGGGTCACTGTTAGTGCTCTGATTGGCTGACAGCAGCCTACACTTGGTATAGAGAAAGATAAATACAAAGTAAAACACCCCTCAACTTTCCAGATTTTGCCTCTGCCCCCTCCAGGGTACAGAGAATGGCAGAGACATTCCCCACAGCTAGTTCTGCAAGGCCACTCTTTCCTCTGAAGAACAGAGGTGCTCTGTGTTTGATACTCTGGTCTGTTGAGATACAAGGAGGAGAGAGAAGAGGCCTGAAATTACCTTAGAGTGCTGAAAATATGCCCTATCCATCACTGCAACAGAGCCCCACCTTCATCATCATAACAACAGCTTATTAGTAGAGCTTAGCCTGGGGATTTTATAGAGCTAAAACTTAAAATCCTGTGCCAACTACTGGAAAAAATAGAAAAACCTCTAGCAAGTGCAATCATCAACAATTCTTTATATATATACATACTTGGATTCCTTTATTTGTTGTTATTGTTGTTTTATTTTTTATTATAATTTTATTTTTGTTTTTTGTTTATGAGGTTATTCTGTATTTGTTTTTTAATTTATTTTTGTTTTTTAAGTTTGATTTTTTAATGATAATACTCTCATATACTTTCAAGAGAGAAAACCAAATATGATGACCACACAAGAAAAAGACACAGCATAAAAAATAAAAAAAATGATCCTATGTTATCATTTCTTATGCCTGAATATCATTTACAATAACATGGATGGACCTTGATAACATTATACTGAGCAAAATAAGTAAATCTGAAAAAATTAAGAACTGTATGATTCCATACATAGGTGGAACACAAAATTGAGACTTATGGACATGGACAAGAGTGTAGTGGTTACCAGGGGGAGGAAAAGAGAGGGGAGGGAAGGGATGGGGGAGGGAAGGGGCACAAAGAAAACCAAATACAAAGTGACAAAAGACAATCTGAATTTGGGTGATGGGTATACAACATAATCAAATGTTACAATGATCTGGAGAGTTTTTTTCTGAATCTATGTACTCTAATTTGATCAATATCACCTGTTAAAATTATTTGTCTAAATAAAATTTAAAAAATCTTCCAAAAGCAATCTCAATTGCATGAAAACTTTTGAGTTAAATGATAGAGAATTCAAAATTTAAGTTCTGAAAATACTCAACAAGATGCAAGAAAACACTAATAGGCAATTTAAAGAGCACAGAAAACAAAGCGAGTACTTCATCAAGAAGATTGAAACTCTAAAAACAGAGATAAGGAACTCAATTCATGAATTGAAAAATGAGCTAGCTGGTTTAGCTAATTGAACAGATAGATGAGACAATAAGTGACATCAAAGACAGACAACTAGAGATGCTACAAAAAGAAGGAAGACTAATGGATTAAAAAAATGATAAAGCACTACAACAATAGTCTGACTCCATCAAAAAGAGCAATATAAAAATAATGGGCATATCAGGAGAAGAGAGGAAGAAGGGAATGAAGAGCCTATTTATACCAGTAATTGATGACAACTTCTCAAGATTATGGAAAAAGTAAGATTCTGAAATCCAGGAAGCAAACAGAATACCAGTTATCTCAACACAAACAGAACTTCTCCAAGGCACATTATAATAAAAGTGTAAAAAATCAATGACAAAAAAGAATTTTCAAGGCAGCTAAAAAAAGAAAAGTATAATATATAAAGAAAGGCAAGCCCATTAGGTTATCACCAGACTTTTCAACAGAAACTCTGCAAGCCAGAAGAGAGTAGACCTAAACATTCAAAGTACTAAAAAAAGAGAAATTAATCAGCCAACACAATTGTATCCATTAAAGTTATACTTCAAATATAATGGAAAAATTTTTAAAATTTTTGCAGACAATCAGAAGCTGGGTAATGTATCACAAGAAAACCTCCACTGCAGGAGATACTTGAAGAGCTTATTCTATCATATACAAAAGACAAATAAAAAAAACTACAAGTAAAATCTCCAACAAGGTCACAATAAAAAAAAAGAATAATCTGTAGCCACAATAACTTGAAAATGTAGAGGGTAAAAATCTGCAGTAGCAAAGGAATATGGAGTTCAGAAGTACTTATGAGACAAAGAACTCTTGTACATATGAACATTTTTTTCTTAATAACATAATTCTAATGACCAATGGAAAAGCCACTACTGAAACACACAACTTAAAAAAAAGAAACAGGAGAAAGAAGTATGGATTACCACCAAACAAAAACAAATGACAAACACAAAAAAGAGAAGAAACAAACAAGATACAGAGCTACCAGAAAATGAAACATAAAAATGGCTATATGAAATCCTCACGTGTAAATACTTACCCTAAATGTAAATGGCTGAACTCACCAATAAAGAGGCACAGGGTAGCAGATTGGATCAAAAAGCAAAACTCAATCGTATGCTGCCTCAAGAGACACATCTAAGTTGCAATGACAAAAGTAGACTCAAAGTGAAAGGTTAAAAAATTTTTCCAAGCAAATAACACAAAGAAAAACAGGTGTGGTTATACTAACATCTGACAATGATGACTTTAAGACAACAAAGGTAATAAGAAACAAAGATGAACATTTCATAATAATATAGGGAACACTATATTAAATAGACATGAGACTTTTAATATTCTTTTTAAAATTTTTTTTATTTATTCATTTTAGAGAGGAGAGAGCGAGAGGGTGAGAGAGAGACAGAGAGAGAGAGAGAGGGAGAGAGGAGAGAGAGACAGGGGGGAGGAGCTGGAAGCATCAACTCCCATATGTGCATTGACCAGGAAAGCCCAGGGTTTTGAACCGGCGACCTCAGCATTTCCAGGTTGACGCTTTATCCACTGTGCCACCACAGGTCAGGCCAGACATAAGACTTTTTAATATATAAGCACCAAATGAGAGAGCACCAAAATATATAAGACATCTACTAATTAATCTACAAATAGAAAGAGAAAAAAATGAAATAATATTTGGAGATCTCAAAACCCCATTGATGGCCTTAGATAGATCATTCAAACAGAAAATCAATAAAGAAATATCACACTTAAATGACACAAAAAACAAATGGACATAATAGACATGTACAGAACATTTCATCCCCCAACATCAGATTAAGCATTTTTTTCCCAGTGTGCACTGGAGACTCTTTAGCATAAACCATATATTTGGTCACAAATCTAACTTCAACAAATTTAAAAAGATTGAAATTATACCAAGCATATTCTCTGGCTAAAAGTTAGAATTCAATTGCAGAAAAGGAAGTAAAGAAAGCTACACAAATGTGAAAATTAAACAACATACTTCTAAAAAATTACTGAGGAAAAACATCGCAGCATAAATAAAAAAATATACAAACAAACAAAATGACAACACTTCATATTAAAACATCTGGAATATAGCAAAAACAGTAAAAACAGGGTAGTCTATAAAATTACAGGTTTCTATCAATAAACAAGAGAGATTCCGGGTAAACAACCTAATATTAAAGCAGAATTAATTAGAAAAAGAAGAACAAAGACAACCCAGTATCACCAGAGGAAAGAAAATATTATAAATTAGAGTATAAATAAATGAAATAGAGAACAAAGATGTATTGAAAAAAATAAGACAACAAAGAGCTCTTTCTTTGAAAAGATCAATAAAATTGATAAACCTCTGGCTAGACTCACAAAGGAAAAAAGAGAAAGGACTGATATAATAAAATCCACAGTGAAAGAGGAAAAATTACCACAGAGATCATAGATATATGAACGATCATAGAAGAATACCATGAAAGATTATATGCCACCAAATTTAAGAATCTAGAAGAAATCGATAAGTTCCTACAACTATATAATGTTCCTAGTTTGAGTAATGAAGAAGTGGAAAATCTAAATAGACACATAGCAGGGAGAAAATACAAACAACTATCAAAAATCTTCCCAGAAGTAAAAGTCCAGGACCAGATGGCTACACTGGTAAATTCTACCAAACATTCAAAATAAATTTGGTACCTATCCTTCTCAGTCTTCAAATAAAAAAAATACATAAGAAAAGCAATATGCCTTAACACATTTTATGAAGCCAGCATAACACTGATACTGAAATCTGAAAAGAATATTACAAAACAAACAAACAAAAAACTACAGAATAACTCTAATGAATACAGATACAAAAATCCAAAACAAGATGTTAGCAAATTAAATACAACAATATATTTAAAAAATTATACATCATTATCAAAAGGGATTTATTCCAGAAGCACAAAAATTGTTCAACATACATAAATCAATCACTGCAATACACCATATCAACAAAACAAAAGATTCTATCCATAGATGGAGAAAATGCATTCAGTAAGATATGACATCCCTGTATGTTTAAAATACTCAATAACATGGTATAAATAACAAGTACATCAACAAAATGAAGGTTGTATATGACAAATCATCAGCCAATATTATACTAAATGGAAAAAAAAATTCTCTAAAATCAAACAAGATAAGGATGCCAAATCCCTATACCCTTATTCAACACAGCACTGGAAGTTTTAGGCAGAAGAATCAAGCAAGAATTTTACCAAGTACAGAAAACTCCCACCATACATAACATCTTAACTTCACAGAAGACATAGGATAAAAAAAAAACAAAAAAACTTGACTCCAGTCTCTTTGGGGGACATGGCGGGGAGGATGAGTATAAACAATCCAGCACCACAGCTTAACAGCCTTTAGTAACTTCACAGAACAAGTGAGGTGGAGGGTTGGGCAGACTATCGGTTTACAGCCAGTTCCCCACACTTCTGTCCCCCAAAAATCTAAACTGCAAAAATCCTAGGCCCTGGCCGGTTGGCTCAGTGGTATAGCGTCGGCCTGGCATGCGGAAGTCCTGGGTTCGATTCCTGGCCAAGGCACACAAGAGAAGCGCCCATCTGCTTCTCCACCCCTCCCCCTCTCCTTCCTCTCTGTCTCTCTCTTCACCTCTTGCAGACGAGGCTCCATTGGAGCAAAGATGGCCCGGGCACTGGGGATGGCCCCATGGCCTCTGCCTCAGGCGCTAGAGTGGCTCTGGTCGCAACAGAGCGACACCCGGTTGGGTGGAGCATCGCCCCCTGGTGGGCATGCCGGGTGGATCCCGGTCGGGCGCATGCAGGAGTCTGTCTGAGTGCCTCTCCGTTTCGAGTTTCAGAAAAAAAAAAATCCTGTTGGCTTTTCAGTCCCCAACATATTCCCTTTTCTATTTTTTAACTTCAATTCTTGTGCTGTGATTCATACTTATCTGATTTCCCATGTTTTGATTTGGAGGCAGACTAGAAAAATATAAAATAAACATAAAATTAAAATAGCCAATGCTAACAGATACCAAAACAAGTGTCTTAATATAATGAAGGGATTAAAACCTTTTAGATTATCAAAGAAATTCTTAGCTAATACAGTAGGATTTAAAATAAATTTTTTGCAGTTTTGAATGTCTTTAACGTGTTAATGTAATTTTATCAAGTCCATGTTTACACCATCATCACTTCACATTATTTGTAAATAATGTGTTCTCACTTCAATCTGAGAACAGTCCCAAGGAGCAGGAGTCACACACATTCATAAATAGTTTGCAAGGCACTGGAACTGCTGTCACATTTCCACACTCTGCAGCTAGTGTCCAAGTTCCAATGACCACTTTTATCTCAAGCTCAATATCAATACTAGATTTATAGCAATGATTCAGGTAGACTGGAAGGGCCATCTGCAGCATGTATGGAGATGGAGCTTCTGTTTTCTTTAACCTGGAGAGATGAAACTAGGGGGCCTTTCCCTGGAGCTTTGCAGCTGTGAGGTGGTGAGGAGAACCTTGGGATATACTGTGCTGGGTGGTAGAGGTAAATTTGTAACGGAGGTAGGCAAAAGGGAGAGAGAGAGAGAGGCTTTAAATTTGGAGAGTAGGTCCCAGCCTAAAATAGGCATGGGGCATTGAGGCAGGAGCAAAAAAGAATATGTAAATGAGACACTATGTATTAAACAAAGCATAGCATCAGTGGCAAACAGGGAGGAAAATAAGATCATTAACACCCACAACAAATTTCAGAGCACAACCAGATTAGAAAGATACCTGCCTGATTTTAGTCAGGGCATTTTTTGACAGAGGGACTAAACCAGGTGTAGTCAACCTTTTTATACCTACTGCCCACTTTTGTATCTCTGTTAGTAGTAAAATTTTCTAACCACCCACTGGTTCCACAGTAATGTTAATTTATAAAGTAGGGAAGTAACTTTATTTTATAAAATTTATAAAGCAGAGTTACAGCAAGTTAAAGCATATAATAATTACTTACCAAGTACTTTATGTCAGATTTTTGCTAAGTTTGACAGAATCAATCTTTATAAAACAACTTACTATAGTTAAATCTTTTTATTTATAGTAGTTGCTCAGGTACTGCCCACCATGAAAGCTGAAATGCCCACTAGTGGGTGGTAGGGATCAGGTTGACTACCACTGGACTAAACAATAGATTAGACTAATCAAAATTTTCTTAAGAAAAATTTTGGGCGGCAACATGAAAATTTTGTAAAGTCAGATTTAACAGGTGTCTCCTGTCCTAATTTCCAGGCAAAGAATATGAAATAACAAAATGATAGTTTAGAGCAGGGGTAGTCAACCTTTTTATACCTACCACTCACTTTTGTATCTCTGTTAGTAATAAAATTTTCTAACCGCCTATTGGTTCTACAGTAATGGTGATTTATAAATTAGGGAAGTAACTTTACTTTATAAAATTTATAAAGCAGACGTACAGCAAGTAAGTCTTTATGTCTGACTTTATGTCAGATTTTTGCTAAGTTTGGCAGAATCAATCTTTATAAAACAACTTACTATATAGTTAAATCTATCTTTTTATTTATACTTTGGTTGCTCTGCTACCACCCACCATGAAAGCTGGAACGCCCACTAGTGGGTGGTAGGGACCAGGTTGATGACCACTGGTTTAGGGGATTGTAGATAAAGCATTAAAGAAAATTAGACAGTAACAGAAAAATCTGTAACATTCCTAACACTCGAGTCTTCTATTGATTCTCATATTCTAATAGCTGCTACAATTGGCAGTTCAGATTGATTATGTTGAGATTTTTTCACCTTAATTTTAGCTGAGCTTTAAACTTAGTTGATAGGAGCGGGGAGGCTCCGTTGTCTCTTTCCCTGAATTACCTGCCCTTTGTCAGTATATTTACATTCATTTGCCCAATGTTTCACTTTTTTGTAGCATGGGCAGAGGTATGGAGCTTTAGGAGCTGGCTGCCTTTGAAGGAGAGGCCAAGACTGATATCCAAGGGGAGCAAAGCAATTTCTAGGAAAATGTCCCAAACCCTGCATAGAAAACAACATCCACGGACAGAAGTATTTTCTTAATTTTTTTGTTTGTTTTGCTCTTTATTAAAATATTGTCCTGGAAGCCTTCCTTGAAATACTAAGGCAATAGCCAGACCTTGCATGTATGAAGTCCCAATATTAGCACATTGTATGGCCAGTATCCATGGCCACCATCACAGCCACCTGGCCCATGCAGGTTTGCATTAGATTCGAACAGATGGTAATGAAACAATGGAGCCAAGACCTGGTGGGCCATTAGCTTTAATCCTAGCTTGCACCCGTCGGGCAAGTAAAAACACACACTGGGCTCCAAAACCCATTCATTCAGTGCTCACAAAGCTACTGACTTATCTGAGTTTCCTGGAATCAAAGGTTTCTAGCTTACTAGCCTTATTCACCTCTGTTCCTCATCTCCTTCTCCCTGCACAAACTCTGCACAAACTGGCTTCTTCTTCAACACTCTGCCATCTTGGCTGCTTCTTCTGGCCTCTTCCATGTGGCCTCTCTCTGCTCTCCTCTCTGCTATCTCCTCTAATGCTAATCTCAGGAACTGAGAGAGAGCAAGCACCCGGTGTGACCCCATTTTATAGTGTAGAAATCAAAACCTTTAATCCAATATACAAACAAGAAAGTCTCTGATACAAAGTCACTTATCTGAGACATAATGGCATTCCTCATGAGAGTGCACCAACCCACATCAAAAAGGGTGGGAAAGGCTTATCCTAAAACCAAGCCCCAGGCTACAAGGATCCTGCCTGCCCACAGCCTGCCCCCAACACACATTAATACAATCATGCCCATCCCAATAAATCACCTGGGTGATGGGCTTCCATGTGGACAGCATCATCTTTAACAAGGTGAGCATAATATATTTTATCTGCCCAACACACATATTCTGATACAGTCTTTTGTATGTCCCTTCTTGTGGTGAGGCCAAAGTGCAGCCTAGCAAACAGAATTAGCACTTTTATATGCTGTTTTACTAAAATCCTTCCTACTTCTTTGTCTATCACTATTCTTTCAACTGTCTGAATCAGGTGTGAAACAACTTTTTGAAATGGTTTATCAATGCCTTGCCTAATTTTGCACAATTCCTCCATTTTGGCCCCTGTAATAGGCAAGCATTTCCATGCCTATGTGGCTATCTGGTTAATTATATGATAAGTAATTAGTTGATACTTTAATTGAGCCACCATAGGTGTATATTGTCCCTCTCCAGTTAACATATTAGCAGTAACAGCAACCTGCTCTTGCTGGTTTCTTTCATCCTACTCAGCAGCCTTTTCATAAAAGTTTGATTTTCATAACAAATAATCACCCCTTGAGAGACAGGCATGAGCAATCATCTTTCAGTCATTTGAGGGAAGAGCCTTTGCACTAATTGTAAGGTATTTTTCCCCGCCCAGAAGGAAGGAAAGGGTATAGCCACAAAGTGTGGAATAATAAAAGGTTTTATTGAGTACAGAGCGCATTCCACCCAGCAATGTTCCCTGTTCCCGCGGACATTAGAGGTTAGGGAAGTTGCAAGGGGTGACCCGCATGAAAGATATTTAAAGGGTTTGTAGGATGAGTGAGCTAATATGACATGGTGAAATCTAACTGGCTGACAGATGGTCGCTCTTTTTCTTTTTTTATAATTTTATTTTTTAATGGGGTGACATCAATAAATCAGGATACATATATTCAAAGATAACAAGTCCAGGTTATCTTGTCGTTCAATTATGTTGCATACCCACCACCCAAAGTCAGATTGTCCTCTGTCACCTTCTATCTTGTTTTCTTTGTGCCCATCCTCACCCCCTTTCCCTCTCCCATTCCCCCCTCCCCCCCGTAACCACCACACTCTTACCAATGTCTCTTAGTTTCACTTTTATATCCCACCTACGTATGGAATAATGCAGTTCCTGTTTTTTTCTGATTTACTTATTTCGCTTCGTATCATGTTATCAAGATCCCACCATTTTGCTGTAAATGTTCTGATGTCATCATTTCTTATGGCTGAGTAGTATTCCATAGTGTATATGTGCCACATCTTCTTTATCCAGTCATCTATTGACGGGCTCTTTGGTTGTTTCCATGTCCTGGCCACTGTGAACAATGCTGCAATAAACATGGGGCTGCATGTGTCTTTATGTATCAATGTTTCTGAGTTTTTGGGGTATATACCCAGTAGAGGGATTGCTGGGTCATAAGGTAGTTCTATTTGCAGTTTTCTGAGGAACCACCATACTTTCTTTCATAATGGTTGTACTACTTTACATTCCCACCAACAGTGTATGAGGGTTCCTCTTTCTCCACAGCCTCTCCAACATTTGCTATTACCTGTCTTGCTAATAATAGCTAATCGAACAGGTGTGAGGTGGTATCTCATTGCCGTTTTGATTTGCATTTCTCTAATAGCTAAAGAAGATGAGCATCTTTTCATATATCTGTTGGCCATTTGTATTTCTTCCTGGGAGAAGCGACTGTTCATATCCTCTTCCCATTTTTTTATGGGATTGTTTGTTTGTTTGTTGTTGAGTTTTATGAGTTCTTTGTATATTTTGGATATCAGGCCCTTATCTGAGCTGTTGTTTGAAAATATCATTTCCCATTTAGTTGGCTTTCTGTTTATTTTGTTATCAGTTTCTCTTGCTGAGCAAAAACTTCTCAGTCTGATGTAGTCCCATTCATTAATTTTTGCTTTCACCTCTCTTGCCTGTGGAGTCAAATTCATAAAATGCTCTTTAAAACCCAGGTCCATGAGTTGAGTACCTATGTCTTCTTATATGTACTTAATTGTTTCAGGTCTTATGTTTAAATCTTTGATCCATTTTGAGTTAATGTTTGTACAGGGGGAGAGACTGTAGTCCAGTTTCATTCTTTTGCATGTGTCTTTCCAGTTTTCCTTTGACTATATATATGTGGTTTTATTTCTGGACTTTCTATTCTGTTCCATTGGTCTGAGTGTCTATTTTTCTGCCAATACCATGCTGTTTTGATTGTCGTGGCCCTATAATATAGTTTGAAGTCAGGTATTGTAATGCCCCCAGCTTCATTCTTTTTCTTTAGGATTGCTTTGGCTATTCGGGGTTTTTTATAGTTCCATATAAATCTGATGATTTTTTGCTCTATTTCTTTAAAAAACATCATTGGAATTTTGATGGGAATTGCATTAAATTTGTATATTGCTTTGGGTAATATAGCCATCTTGATTATATTTATTCTTCCTAGCCAAGAACAAGGTATATTCTTCCATCTCATTATATCTTTTTCGATTTCCCTTAAAAATGGTTTATAGTTTTCATTATATAAGTCCTTTACATTCTTTGTTATGTTTATTCCTAAGTATTTTATTTTTTTTTGTTGCAATCGTGAAGGGGATTATTCTTTTGAGTTCGTTCTCAATTGTTTCATTGTTGGCATATACAAAGGCTATTGACTTCTGTATGTTAATTTTGTATCCTGGGTCGCTCTTTTCTAAAAGGTTCTTGGGAAGTTTCTTTTGGCGCACTTAGTTATGGGTTGCCCTAGCCAAAATTCTTGGGTCTGGGTTCCCCACATGACCGTCCCCCATTGCTGACCACCCCACACTAATAGTATCTAATAAACCAAGTTTAAAAGAGGCAGTTGGCCCATACTGAGGACACGCAAGTTTAAATTCTTTTAGAGTTTTAAAAGACAGAGGTTCATGTTCTCGCAGTAGTTTCCCTTTATTGTTCTGTCTTTCTCCAACAGGAAAACAGGTAAAGCCAGTTATTGTTTTATCTATATTTCAAGCCTGATTTAAAGATTGTTGGAGTGGGAATCTCCAAAGGTTTGAGACAAAAACACTGGGAGCAACCTGATAAGCATAAAAAAGAGCAGAGGGATGCAAAAGCGTAAAGGTTAAAACAGCCATAGCCGTGGCATTCTCATCTCCTGAGTCATCCTTAGACTCCAAGGTCTTCTCATATTCACATCCCTCTGTTTCTACCTCACTCTGATCAAACAACATTTTCTCCTCAAATAAAAACATTCATACAAAAAGAAAAAGACCCCTCACTTTTGACCCTAACTGTCCCATAATTTATTACTCTCGATTATACTCTCCTCCAAAACTCTACTCAAAAATTTTACTTACTCTGTGTACCTGGGGAGTTCCATCACCTGCATTTAGTTTGGTTTTCCCTTTCTGAGTTCCTGTTTGGGTGTCACTTGTCATGAACCAGCACAGCTAGTAATTCCAGGTCCTGAGTGGGAATGGCATGGAATTAAGAAAATAGGCTTGAAGAAAGAAAAGATGGGGTCAAGAGGGCTCTGCAATTGTTGATAGCAAGAAGAAAGAGTGCTCAACTCCAGTTTCTTGCTTTATTTAAAAGGCAAAGTGAGTCCATTAGCAAATTAATAAGATCTCTGACCACGTTTCCAAGGCAACCCAAGAATTTTACCAAATGCAGAAAACCCCGACCACACATAACATCTTAATTTCACACACACACACAAACAAAAAAAAAATAGAAGAAACTTGCCTCCAGTCTTTCTGGGAGACATGGGGGTAAAATGAATATAAACAATCCAACACCACAGCTTAACAGCCTTTAATAACTTCACAAAACAAGTGAGATGAGGGGTTGGGCAGACTGTCAGCTTATAGCCAGTCACCCACACCTCTGTTCCCCAAACATCTAAATTGCAAAAACCCTGGTGGCTTTTCAGACCCCAACAATAAACTCAACAAACAATTCTTTTTACATATGTAATAACAAGAACAAAAAAATAAAATACCTAGGAAAAAACAAAGAACAAGAAGGACTTATATACTAAAAAACATTAGTGAAAAAATTTTAAAGATTCACAATGAAATAGAAAAAAATATTTCATGTCCATGGACTGAAAAAATCAACATAGTTAATACAGCCATATTACCCAAAGCAATAGTCAATGTTAATGCAATCCCCATTAAAATCCTAATGTTATTTTTAAAGAAATAGAACACAAAATCATAAAAGACCCAAATAGCCAAAGCAATTCTGATTTAAAAAGAAAAGAAATAAAGCCAAAGGTATTATACTTCAGATTATACTATGGAGCCATGATAATAAAAACAACATGGTATTGGCAACAAAACAGACATACAGATCAATGTAACACAACAAGAACCCAGAAATAGAACCACATATGTATGAACAAATATTTTTTGATAAAGGAGCCAAAAATCACAAGGGAGAAAAGAAAGCTTCTTCAATAAATGGTGCTGGAAAAATGGTAAAGCCACAGGCATAAGAATAAAACTTGACTACTGTTTGTTCCCATGCACAAAAATTAATTCAAAATGGACCAAAGATCTAAATACAAGATCTGAAATAATAAATTACTTAGAAGAAATCATAGGTACTAAACACATGGACCTTTACCGTAGAAGACAATTTATGAATTTTACCCCAAAGGCAAGAGAGGTAAATGCAACAATAAATGAATGGGACTATATCAAACTAAAATGCTTCTGCATAGCAAAAAAAAAAAAAAAACACACAAAAAACTGACAATAAAGCAAAAATGCAGCCAACCAAATGTCAGATGAAATTTATAAACAACAGTTCATTAAAGGATTAATATCTAAACCATGTAAAAAAATCTCACAAAGCTCAGTAACACACAAGCAAAAAATCCAAATAAAAAATATGGAGAAGACTTGAACAGACACTTATCCCAGGAGGACATATAAATGGCCAAGAGATATATAAAAAGATACTTATCTTCACTAGTTATTAGAGAAAATCAAGTCAAAACTACAATGAGATACCACCTCACACCTGTTAGGTTGGCTATTATCAACAAGACACGTAATAACAAGTGTTGAAGAGGCTGGTGTGAATGCAAATTATTACAATCATTATGGAAGAAACAATGGTAGTTCCTCAAGAAATAAGAATAGTACTATCATATTAACTAGCAATAGTTCTCTTAAGTATCTACCCAAAATACTCAACGTTAATACGCAAAGACATATGTTACTCCCTTGGTTATAACAACATTTTTCACAGTGGCCATACCATTGAAACAACAAAGGTGTCCCTCAATAGAGGATTGAATAAAGAAGATGTGGTACATATATTTAATGGAATACAACTCAGCTGTAAGAAATGATGACATGTTACCACTTATGAAAACATGGATAGACCTTGTGAACATTGTACTAATTGAAATAAGTAAATCAGAAAAAGCTCAGAATTATAGGATTCCACACATAGGTAGGATATAAAACTTAGACTGATGGACATAGATAAAAGTGAAGTGGTTATTTCCTCTTTGCAGGGAGGGAAATAAAGAGGGACAAACTGTGACAGAAAATGATTTGGCTGTGAATGTTGGGCACACAACAAAAGAGTTCAAATGCTATAGAAATGTTTACCTGTAACCTATGTGCTCTTATTAAAAAGTTTTACCCTAGGCCCTGGCCAGTTGGCTCAGTGGTAGAGTGTCAGCCTGGTGTGTGGATATTTCAGCTTTGATATTTGGTCAGGGCACACAGGAGAACTGCCCATCTCTTCTCCACCCTTTCCTCTCTCCTTTCTCTCTCTCTCTCTTTCTTCCCCTCCCTCAACCAAGACTCCATTGGAGCAAAGTTGGTCCCGAGCACTAAGGATGGCTCCATGGCCTTTACCTCAGATGTTAGAATGGCTCTGATTTCAATGGATCAACATCCTAGATGGGCAGAGCATCGCCCCCTAGTGGGCTTGCCAGCTGGATCCCAGTCAGTTGCCTGTAGGAGTCTGACTCTCTGCCTCCCTGCTTCTCACTTCAGAAAAATAAAAATAATAAATAAATAAATGTCACCCTAGTGAATTTAATTTTATAAATAAAGAAAAACAAATGAAATATATACTTTACTTATTATTCTAAATGACAAAAACCAAACACAAAAATTTACATATTGTACAATTTCATTTACATGATATTTATATATAAGAGTCAAATCCAAAAGGACTGCAAGCTGTTCAGTGGTATCCAGGAGAGAGGATGGAGGAAGGGGTTCTGTAAAAAGAGAAATTTGGGGGTGGATGAACTTATTCTATTTCTTTTTAAAAATTAAATATTACTAAATGTAAATTATACTTCAATAAAACAGACTTTAAAAAAGTGTCCATCAAGAAAATGTAAATTAACCAGAATGAGATATTACCTCACACCTGTTAGAATGATTATTATAAAAAAATAATAGACAACAAATGATAGCAAGCATGTGAAGAAACAAAAACTCTTGTACACTGTTAGTGGGAATGCAAAATATTACAACTACTATAAAAAAAAACATGGGAAAATTGAAAACTGGAGGCAGACAACACCAAGCCTACACTCAACCAGCTCTACAAAAAAAAAAAAAACCCAAACACACAGACACAATGAGAAGACAGAGAAGTTCAATCCAAATAAAACCACAAGAAAAACCTCCAGGAAATGAACTGAGTAATATGGAAATAACCAAACTTCTGGATGTGAAGTTCAAAATAATGATTATAAGGATGTTAGGGATCTTAGAACAACAATGGATGGTCATTATGAACACCTACATAAAGAAATAGCAAGTATAAAAAAGGATGTTAAAATATTAAAAAAAGAATCAGTCGGAGATGACAAATACAATATCAGAAATAAAGACCACAACTGAAGGAATTAAAAACAGGATGGATGGAGCTGAGGATTGAATCAGCAAGATGGAGAACAAGTTGAATGAAAGCAGAGAAGAAAAAAGAAAAGAGTCCAAAATGTCTGAGAAAACTCTTAGAGAGCTCTAAGACAAAAATGAAGAGAAATAACATCTGCATCATAGGGATTCCTGAAGAAGAAGAGAAAGAACAAGGGATAGAGACAATGTTCAATCATATCATAGCTGAAAACTTCCCTAAATTAATGCAGGAGAAAGTTTCACAAGTCCAAGAAGCACAGAGAACTCCATTAAAGAGAAACCCAAAGAAACCTACACCAAGACACATCATAATTAAAATACCAAAGCTAAGTTATAAAGAAAAAATATTAAAAGCTGCTAGAGAAAAAAAAGGCTATCACCTACAAAGGAGTCCCCATAAGGATGACATCAAACTTCTCAACATAAATACCTGAGGCCAGAGGGAATGGCAAGAAATATATTCAAAGTAATGCAGAACAAGAGCCTACCACCAAGACTACTTTATCCAGAAAAGCTATCATTTAAACTTGAAGGAGAAATAAAAAGCTTCTCAGACAAAACAAAAACAAACAAACAAACAAAACACTCAAGGAATTTATTACAACCAAACCAATGCTGCAGGAAATGTTAAGCAGCCTGTGGTAAACAAATCAAAGTGGGAAAAGAATATAGCAAAAGAGGAATACAGCTTTAAAGAATATAATGGCAAAAAACAACTCCATATCAAAAATAACCTTAAATGTAAATGGATCAAAATATCCAAGCAAAAGACATAGGGTAGTTGCATAGATAAGAAAATAGGACCCGAGAGAGACGTCACAATGATGGCGCGGTAGGAAGCGATACCGAAAATCTCCCCATAAACTCAACAAGTTCTTCAACCAGAAACAGAAAAACCTATCCTTGGAGTCTTCAGATGCTTCACAACACACCCGAAGGTAGGATCGAGCGAAAGATTGGCTAAATATATGGTCAAACTCTGGGGGAAATAAGGAGTAAGAAATGCTCCGCCTTCCTCTCTAATCCAAACAGGATGGCTTTCACTGAGAACTGAGAATATAGAAACTAAGGCGGGCATAGGGAGTGGATAGTTCCAGGCTGCAGTACAAACAGCTAAACCAGGCTGTGGCACGGAGATCCAAGCCGTGGAAAAACCTGGGCAATTCAAGCTAATACGCGTGCGCCAAACCCAGACAAAGAAAGACAAGTGGGGCAGCCATTTTCCGCATCTCCTGGTTGGCGTGGTTAGTGGGCAAGAGATTCCTACGAACACTTCAGGGGTGGGCGCCGCCCATGCTAACCCACAGAGAAGCAGAGTCAGAGGCCTCTGTGTGGGCAAAAAGCAGCATCTCCTAGGAGCCCCAGCGCCCTGAGGGGACCGGGCACAGGGAGGGAGCTGGAGCCAACTCCAACGGCGGAACTTTTCTGTGTGGGAGGAGGGCTTTCACGGAGTGAGAGGCATCCCGCCCGATCCTCATAATCTGGTCAGTGCGCACGCACGCAGAGTGGGCAGGAGATTCCTCCGAACTCCTCAGAGGTGGGCGCCCGTGTTTTCCCTCAGAGGAGCAGAGTCAGAGGCCTGTGAGCGGGCCAGGAGCGGAAGCCCCAGCGCCCTGGGAAAGCCGCACGGGGACAGAGCGAAAGCCAATTCCAACCCAGTAACTTTTCCGTGTGGGCAGAGGGCTTTCTCGGAGTGAGAGGCGTCCCGCCTGAAACTCATAATCTGGTCAGTGCGCACACAGGAAGAGTGGACAGGAGATTCCTCCGAACTCCTCAGAGGTGGGCGCCCGTGTTTTTCCCATAGAGGAGCAGGTCTGTGAGTGGGCCAGGAGCGGAATCTCAGGCAGCCCTAGCCCCTTGGGAAAGCCGCACGAGGATAGAGCAAAAGCCAATTCCAAAGCTCGATCTTTTCCGTGTGGGTAGGGATTTCACTCGAAGTGTGACCTGTCTGGTCTGACATCCTGGTGGGTGCGCACGGAGAGTGGGCAAGAGATTCCTCTGAATGCCTCAGGAGTGGGCACTCAAGTTATCCCACAGAGGGGCAGAGCCAGAGGTCTTTGAGTGAGAGGAAGCCACGCTTGATTATGCTGGCAGGTCTGACTGACTGAGCCTTACTCAGAGCCCTGTGCTTAGTGGGAATAGAGTGGGGAGTTGCCAGCTCTTTGAGACTCTTACTATCCAGGCAGAGGCAGCAGCAACCCCATAGCTGGATTATCAGGCTTCTAATTGTGGAAGGAAAGACTAGGAGAGAGGCTCCAGGAACACTCTCACAGTGAGAGATCCTCTCACTGTTGGAGCCTATAAACACTAATGAACCTCGACTGCCAACGAGACTGAAGCCCAATACATGACATTACCATAGAGAATTATCAACTGCAAACCTCTTCCAGAGCGTGCCACAGGGGCAGAACCCGGGGTACAAAGTCACCGACCAGAAAGACAGAAAAGAAAAAGCAAGACGACAACCTCTCAAAATCAAGAATAATCTGCAGATTTTATAACCTATCCCATTGTATTATATTTGTTCATCTGTGTCTCTTTTCTTCATTCTTGATTTTTTTTTCTACTCCAATTTGGTCATTTAATTCTGTCTCAGTCTTACTCTCGCCTCTCTTTGAACTACACTACCCATAAGTGTTACATCTCCCATTATCTTTTCTTTCCTCCTCCTTTCTCTCTTTGAGGGTTGCAATCCAAAACCCCTAACTCTCTCTTTCTCTCTCCTCCTTTTTCTTTTTTCTTCTTTAAGTTGTTCCATCTTTTTTCTCTCTCTCTCTCTTTTCTCCCTCTATATTAGTCTCTTCCTCTCTCCTTTATGTCTTCTCTCATTCAAACTTCAATAACGAACAAATTATCTTATCTGGGACTCAAACTTAATTTTGTGGCATTTTGGAGGGTTTTTACTTCACCTTTTTAACACATTAGCAGTGCTCCCATCCCTGGCTCTCCATTTTATCTAGTTCTTGTTCCACTAAATACAATAGTAATTTTTTAATTTTCCACCCCTTTTTCCTGTTTCCCTCTTATTCCTCTCATCATAAATCTGAGTCAGCCAACACCTAAAAGCAAATCATTTTATTCTTGACCCAAATTTTTTCCTAATTTGCTTTTTGTGGGTCTATACTGCTCCCCCCTTATTTATATATAAAAATTTTTTTTCTTGTATTTTTTTTCTTTTTTTTCTTTTTCCTTTACCGCTATATTACTTCTCCCCAACTCAGGCCCTCCACTACAGGTATTGTTTGTTCTATTTAGTACAATATAATTCACAGTTCATCACAAGATTTTCTCAAAAAAGAGGGGAGAAGAGAGGAGAGGAAAAAAGGAGGGGTAGGAATTATTCCCTTTTTTTCCTCAAATTTTTATCTTATTTTATTTTTCTTTATTTAATGATTAATTTTTAAAAAAAAAATGCGCAATTTTTTATTTTTATTTTTTATTTTTTTATCCTTTTATTCCTTATAAAATCTCATTAATGCTATCAAGAAAACCACCCTCAGATGCCATTAAAGAAGAGAAAATCGAATATCATGGATACAAAAGAAAGAGAGGTAACACAGAGAGATGAGGAAAAATCTATGGAGAAAAAATTTAAGATATTGGAAACCTTGGAGTTAAACGACAGAATTTAAAATAGAAATTCTAAAAATACTCAGAGATATACAAGAAAACACAGAAAGGCAATTTAGGAAGCTCAGAAAACAACTAGATGAACACAAAGAGGATATCTCCAAGGAAATTGAAACTATAAAAACAAATCAAACAGAGATGAAAAACTCAATTCATGAACTGAAAAATGAGGTAACAAGCTTAGCTAATAGAACAGGCCAGATAGAAGAGAGGATCAGCGAAATAGAAGACAAGCAACTTGAGGCTCAACAAAGAGAAGAAGAAAGAGATTCAAAAATTAAAAAAAATGAAATAGCCCTACAAGAATTATCTGACTCCATCAAAAAGAATAACATAAGAATAATAGGTATATCAGAGGGAGAAGAGAGAGAAAATGGAATGGAGAACATACTCAAACAAATAATAGATGAGAACTTCCCAAGCCTGTGGAAAGAACTAAAACCTCAAATTCTAGAAGCAAACGGAACTCCAAGTTTTCTTACCCCAACAAACCTACTTCAAGGCACATCATAATAAAATTGGCACAAACCAACTGCAAAGAAAAAATTCTCAAGGCAGCCAGGGAAAAGAAGAATACAACATATAAAGGAAGGCCCATTAGATAATCATCAGATTTCTCAACAGAAACTCTACAAGCTAGAAGAGAGTGGACCCCAATATTTAAAGTCTTGAAAGAGAGGAACTTTCAGCCACGAATACTATACCCATCAAAGCTAACCTTCAAATATGAAGGAGAAATAAAAACATTCACAGATACAGAAAAGATGAGAGAATTTATCACCAGAAAACCCCCACTCCAGGAAATACTAAAGGGGGTTCTCCAATCAGATACAAAGAATAAAAAACAACAACAAAGCCACAAGTAAAAGCTCCAAGAAGAACATAACAAAACCAACTTTAAACTGTGACAACAATAACAAAGGGGGGGAGAGGATGAAGATTAACAGTAGCAAAGGGCGATGGAGGGCAAAAGTACTCACAAAATAGTTCGCTACAATGAACAGGGTAGGGACCCTTTTCATTACTTAATGGTAACCACCATTGAAAAAACCACCACAGAAGCACTTGATTTAAAAAAGATAGCAACAGAGGAAAGATGTATGGAACACAACCAAATAAAAACAAAAGATAGAAAAACGAAAGAGAAGAATCAAACAAGGCACAAAACTAACAGAAAGCAATCTATAAAATGGCAATGAGGAACTCACAAGTGTCAATAATTACACTAAATGTAAACGGATTAAACTCACCAATAAAAAGGCACAGAGTAGCCGAATGGATCAAAAATGAAAATCCAACTGTATGCTGCCTACAAGAAACTCATCTAAGTAACAAGGATAAAAACAAATTCAAAGTGAAAGGCTGAAAAACAATGCTCCAAGCAAATAACATCCACAAAAAAGCAGGCGTAGCAATACTCATATCTGATGATGCTGACTACAAGACAGCAAAATTACTCAAAGACAAAAATGGCCATTTCATAATGGCTAAGGGGACACTGAATCAAGAAGACATAACAATTCTTAATATATATGAACCAAACCAAGGAGTACCAAAATATATAAGACAGCTACTTATTGACCTTAAAACAAAAACTGACAAAAATACAATCATACTTGGAGACCTCAATACACCGCTGACGGCTCTAGATTGGTCATCCAAACAGAGAATCAACAAAGACATAGTGGCCTTAAACAAAACACTAGAGCACCTGGATATGATAGACATCTACAGGACATTTCATCCCAAAGTGACTGAGTATACATTTTTCTCCAGTGTACATGGATCATTCTCAAGAATTGACCATATGCTGGGCCACAAAAACAACATCAGCAAATTCAGAAAAATTGAAGTTGTACCAAGCATATTTTCTGATCATAAAGCCTTGAAACTAGAATTCAACAGCAAAAGAGAGGGAAAAAATCCCACAAAAATGTGGAAACCAAACAACATACTTTTAAAGAATGAATGGGTCAAAGAAGAAATAAGTGCAGAGATCAAAAGATATATACAGACAAATGAAAATGATAATATGACATATCAGAATCTATGGGTGCAGCAAAAGCAGTGATAAGAGGGAAGTTCATATCACTTCAGGCATATATGAACAAACAAGAGAGAGCCCAAGTGAACCTCTTAACTTCACACCTTAAGGAACTAGAAAAAGAAGAACAAAGACAACCCAAAACCAACCGAAGAAAGGAGGTAATAAAAATCAGAGCAGAAATAAATGAAATAGAGAACAGAAAAACTATAGAAAAAATTAATAGAACAAGGAGCTGGTTCTTTGAAAAAAATCAACAAAATTGACAAACCCTTGGCAAAACTTACCAAGGAAAAAAGGAAAGAACTCATATAAACAAAATCCAAAATGAAAGAGGAGAAATCACCACGGACATCGTAGATATACAAAGAATTATTGTAGAATACTATGAAAAACTTTATGCCACTAAATTCAACAACCTAGAAGGAATGGATAAATTCCTAGAACAATACAACCTTCCTAGACTGAGTCAAGAAGAAGCAGAAAGCCTAAACAGACCTATTAGTAGAGAAGAAATAGAAAAAACCATTAAAAACCTCCCCAAAAATAAAAGTCCAGGCCCAGACGGCTATACCAGCGAATTTTATCAAACCTTCAAAGAAGACTTGGTTCCTATTCTACAGAAAGTCTTCCAAAAAATTGAAGAAGAAGCAATACTTCCAAACACATTTTATGAGGCCAACATAACCCTTATACCAAAACCAGGCAAGGATGGCACAAAAAAAGAAAACTACAGACCAATATCTCTAATGAATACAGATGCTAAAATACTAAACAAAATACTAGCCAATCGAATACAACAACATGTTAAAAAAATAATACATCACGATCAAGTGGGATTCATCCCAGAATCTCAAGGATGGTTCAACATATGTAAAATGGTTAACATAATACACCATATCAACAAAACAAAGAACAAAAACCACACGATCTTATCAATAAATGCAGAAAAGGCATTCGATAAAATACAACACAATTTTATGTGGAAGCCTTTCAACAAAATGGGTATAGAAGGAAAATATCTCAACATGATAAAGGCCATATATGATAAACCATCACCTAACATCATATTAATTGGCACAAAACTGAAGGCTTTCCCCCTTAAATCAGGAACAAGACAGGGTTGTCCACTCTCTCCACTCTTATTTAATGTGGTACTAGAGGTTCTTGCCATAGCAATCAGACAAGAAAAAGAAATAAAAGGCATCCGTATCGGAAAAGAAGAAGTAAAGGTATCACTTTTTGCAGATTATATGTTCCTATACATCGAAAACCCCAAAGAATCCACAAAAAGACTTCTAGAAAAAATAAGCCAATACAGTAAGGTCGCAGGATACAAAGTTAACATACAGAAGTCAATAGCCTTTCTCTATGCCAACAATGAAACATCTGAGAATGAACTCAAAAGAATAATCCCCTTCACGATTGCAACAAAAAAAATAAAATACCTAGGAATAAACATAACAAAGAATGTAAAGGACTTATATAATGAAAACTATAAACCATTGTTAAGGGAAATCGAAAAAGACATTATGAGATGGAAGAATATACCTTGTTCTTGGTTAGGTAGAATAAATATAATCAAGATGGCCATATTACCCAAAGCTATATACAAATTTAATGCAATTCCCATCAAAATTCCAATGACATTTTTTAAAGAAATGGAGCAAAAAATAATCAGATTGATATGGAACTATAAAAAGCCCCGAATAGCCAAAGCAATCCTAAAGAAAAGGAATGAAGCTGGGGGCATTACAATACCCGACTTCAAACTCTATTATAGGGCCACGACAATCAAAACAACATGGTATTGGCAGAAAAATAGACACTCAGACCAATGGAACAGAATAGAAAGTCCAGAAATAAAACCACATATATATAGTCAAATAATTTTTGATAAAGGGGCCAACAACACTCAATGGAGAAAAGAAAGCCTCTTCAACAAATGGTGCTGGGAGAACTGGAAAGCCACATGCAAAAGAATGAAACTGGACTAGAGTTTGTCCCCCTGTACTAAAATTAACTCAAAATGGATCAAAGATCTAAACATAAGACCTGAAACAATAAAGTACATAGAAGAAGACATAGGTACCAAACTCATGGACCTGGGCTTTAAAGAGCATTTTATGAATTTGACTCCACAGGCAAGAGAAGTGAAAGCAAAAATTAATGAATGGGACTACATCAGACTAAGAAGTTTTTGTTCAGCAAGAGAAATTGATAACAAGATAAACAGACAGCCAACTAATTGGGAAATGATATTTTTAAACACCTGCTCAGATAAGGGCCTAATATCCAAAATATACAAAGAACTCATAAAACTCAACGACAAACAAACAAACAATCCAATAAAAAAATGGGAAGAGGATATGAACAGACACTTCTCCCAGGAAGAAATACAAATGGCCAACAGATATATGAAAAGATGCTCATCTTCTTTAGTTATTAGAGAAATGCAAAATAAAACTGCAATGAGATACCACCTCACACCTGTTAGACTAGCTATTATTAACAAGACAGGTAATAGCAAATGTTGGAGAGGTTGTGGAGAAAAAGGAACCCTCATACACTGTTGGTGGAAATGTAAAGTAGTACAACCATTATGGAAGAAAGTATCGTGGTTCCTCAAAAAACTGCAAATAGAACTACCTTATGACCCAGCAATCCCTCTACTGGGTATGTACCCCCAAAACTCAGAAACCTTGACTTGTAAAGACACATGCAGCCCCATGTTCATTGCAGCATTGTTCACAGTGGCCAGGACATGGAAACAACCAAAAAGCCCATCAATAGATGACTGGATAAAGAAGATGTGGCACATATACACTATGGAATACTACTCAGCCATAAGAAATGATGACATCGGATCATTTATAGCAAAATGGTGGGATCTTGATAACATTATACGGAGTGAAATAAGTAAATCAGAAAAAACCAGGAACTGCATTTTTCCATACGTAGATGGGACATAAAAGTGAGACCAAGAGACATTGATAAGAGTGTGATGGTTACGGGGTGAGGGGGGAGAGGGAGAGGGAAGGGGGAGGGGGAGGGGCACAAAGAGAACTAGATAGAGGGTGACAGGACAATCTGACTTTGGGTGATGGGTATGCAACATAATTGAACTTTAAGATAACCTGGACATATTATCTTTGAATATATGTATCTTGATTTACTGATGTCACCCCATTAAAAATAAATACAATAAAAAAAAAAAAGAAAATAGGACCCATATATATGCTGTCTTCAAGAGACACACCTTAAAAAAAAGATGCACATAGACTGAAGGTAAAAGGATGGAAAAAAACATTTCATGCAAATGGAAATGAAAAAAAAACTCGGGTAGCAATACTTATATCAGACAAAATGGACTTTAAAATAAAAGATATAGTAAGAGATAAAGAAGGCCACTACATAATAATAAAGGGAGTAATCCAACAGGAAGATATAACTATTATAAATATCTACACACCTAATATAGGAGCACCTAAATATAGAAAGCAGACTTTGATGGATATAAAAGGCGAGATCAATAGCAATGCTATAATAGTAGGGGATTTCAATATCCCACTAACATTACTAGAGAGATCCTCAAGAAAGAAAATTAACAAAGAAACAGCAGACTTAAAGGACACACTAGATCAACTCGATTTAATAGATATATTCAGAATCTTTCACCCTAAAGCAGCAGAATATAAATTATTTTCAAGTGCTCATGGTATATTCTCTAGGCTAGACCACATGTTAGGGCACAAAAGTGGTATCAACAAATTTAAGAATATCGAACTCATATCAAGCACTTTGTCTGATCACAATGGCATGAAACTAGAAATCAACCACAACAGAAAATCTCAAAAATTCTCAAACACATGGAAACTAAATAGCAAGTTGTTAAATAATGAATGAATTAACAATGAGATCAAAGAAGAAATAAAAAAAATTCCTAGAGACAAATGATAATTAGCATACAACAACTCAAAATTTATGGGACACAGCAAAAGCAGTCCTGAGAGGGAAGTTCATAGCAGTACAGGCACACTTTAAGAAGCTAGAAAAAGCTCAGATAAACAATTTAACCCTGCATCTAAAAGAACAAGAAAATAACAGCAAGTAAAGCCCAAATGTAGCAGGAGGAAGGAAATAATAAAGATCAGAGCAGAAATAAATGACATAGAGGCTAAAGAAACAATACAGAGGATCAATGAAACAAGGAGCTTGGTCTTTAAAAAGTTAAACAAGATCGATGAATTTTTAACTAGACTCACCAAGAAAAGAAGAGAGAGGACTCAAATAAATAAAATTAGAAATGAGAGTGGAGAAATAACAACTGACAGAACAGATATACAAAATAGTGTAAGAAAATACTACAAAGAACTGTATGCCAAAAAACTAAACAACCTAGATAAAATGGACAAATTTCTTGAAACATATAATCTTCCAAAAATCAATCTGGAAGAATCAGAAAACCTAAAGAGACCGATTACACCAAATGAGATCAAAACAGTTATCAAAAAACTCCCAACAAAGAAAAGTCCTGGGCCTGATGGCTTCAAAAGTGAATTCTACCAAATATTCAAAGAACTAACTCCTATGCTCCTCAAGCTATTTCAAAAAATTCAAGAGGAAGGAAAACCTCCAAGCTCCTTTTATGAGGTGAGCAAAATTCTGATTCTAAAACCAGGCAATGACAACACAAAGAAAGAAAATTATAGGCCAATATCCATGAAAAATATAGATACTAAAATCCTGAACAAAATATTAGCGAACCGGATCCAACAATATATGGAAAAAATTATATCCTATGATCAAGTGGGATTTATTCTGGAAAGGCAAGGCTGGTACACTATTCACAAACCAGTCAATGTGATTCATCACATAAACAAAAGGAAGGAGAAAAACCACATGATAATTTCAATAGATGCAGAAAAAGTATTTGATAAAATCCAGAACCTATTCATGATCAAAACTCACAGCAAGGCTGGTTGGCTCAGTGATAGAGCATCGGCCTGGCATGCAGAAGTCCTGGGTTCGATTCCCGGCCAGGGCACACAGGAGAAGCGCCCATCTGCTTCTCCACCCCTCCCCCTTTCCTTTCTCTCTGTCTCTCTCTTTTCCTCCCGCAGCCAAGGCTCCATTGGAGCAAAGATGGCACGGGCGCTGGGGATGGCTCCATGGCCTCTGCCTCAGGCGCAAGAGTGGCTCTGGTCACAACAGAGCGACGCCCCTGATGGGCAGAGCATCAACCCCTGGTCGGCATGCTGGGAGGATCCCAGACAGGCGCATGCGGGAGTCTGTCTGACTGCCTCCCCATTTCCAGCTTCAGAAAAATACAAAAAAAAAAAAAAGAGAGAAAAAACTCTCAACAAAGTGGGAATACAGGGAACATACTTTAACATTATAAAAGCCGTCTATGACACACCCACAGCCATCATCATACTCAATGGGCAAAAATTACAAGCAATCCCCTTAAGATCAGGAACAAGGCAGGGGTGCCCCCTTTTACCACTCTTATTCAACATAGTCTGGGAAGTCCTAGCCACAGCAATCAGACAAGAAGAAATAAAAGGTATTCAGGTTGAAAAAGAAGTAAAACTACCGTTATTTGCAGATGATATGATATTGTATATATATAAAAACCTTAAAGTCTCAGTCAAAAAACTACTGGACCTGATAAATGAATTCAGCAGTGGCAAGATATAAAATTAATACTCAGAAATCAAAGGCATTTTTATACAGCAACAATGAACAGTCAGAAAGAGAAATTAAGGAAACAATCCCCTTCACTATTACAACCAAAAATTAAAATACCTAGGAGTAAATTTAACCAAAGAATCTAAAGAATTGTACTCGGAAAATTATAATACATTGATAAGTAAAATAAAAAAAGATACAAACAAGTGGAAGCATAGATCGTGCTCATGGTTAGAAAGAATAAACATCATTTAAATGTCTATATTACCAAAGCAATTTATAAATTCAATGCAATATCAATTAAAATAACAATGACATACTTTAGAGATATAAATCACATATTCCAAAAATTTATATGGAACCAAAAAGAACATGAATAGCCTCAGCAATCTTAAAAAAGAAGAATAAAGTGGCAGGTATCACACTTTCTGATATCAAGTTATACTACAAGGCCACTGTACTCAAAACAGCCTGGTACAGCCATAATAACAGGCATATAAATCAATGGAACAGAACAGAGAACCCAGAAATAAACTCACAGCTCTATGGACAACTAATATTTGACAAAGGGGGTAAGGGCATACAATGGAGTAAAGACAGCCTCATTAATAAATGGTGTTGGGAAAATTGGACAGCTACCTACAAAATACTGAAACTAGACTGCCAGCTTACACCATTCACAAAAATAAACTTAAAATTGACAAAAGACTTAAATGTAAGCCATGAAACCATAAGCATCTTAGAAGAAAACATAGGCAGTAAGCTCTCCAACATCTCTCGCAGCAATATATTTGCTGATTTATCTTCACAAGTAAGTGAAATAAAAGACAGGATAAACAAATGGGACTTTCTCAAACGAAAAAGCTTTTGCACAGCTAAAGACAATAAGAATAGAATAAAAAGACAAACTACACAACAGGAGAACATATTTGACAATACATCTGATAAGGGGTTAATAACCAAAATTTATAAAGAACTTGTAAATCTCAACACCAGGAAGATGAACAATCCAATCAAAAAATGGGCAAAAGAAATGAATAGACACTTCTCCAAAGAGGACATACAGATAGCCAATAGGCATATGAAAAAAATGCTCAACATCACTAATCATTAGAGAAATGCAAATTAAAACCACAATGAGATATCACCTCACACCAGTCAGAATGGCACTCATCAACAAAACAACACAGAATAAGTGCTGGCGAGGATGTGGAGAAAAGTGCACCTTCCTGCACTGCTTGTGGGAATGCAGACTGGTGCAGCCACTGTGGGAAACAGTATGGAGATTCCTCAAAGAATTAAAATCGAACTGCCTTTTGACTCAGCTATCCCACTTTTAGGAATATACCCCAAGAACACCATAACACTGTTCTAAAAGGAGAAATGCACCCACATGTTTATGGCAGCATTGTTCACAATAAAGAACTGGAAACAACCCAAGTGTCCATCTGAAGATGAGTGGATTAAAAAGCTTTGGTACATATATACATATATATACTATGAAATACTACTCAGCCATAAGAAATGATGATATCCATTCATTTGCAATAACATGGATGGACCTTGATAACATTATACAGAGTGAAATAAGTAAATCAGAAAAAATTAAGAACTATTTATACATAGATGGGACATAAAAATGAGACTTAGAGACATGAACAAGAATGTGATGGTAATGGGGGAGGTGTGGTGGGTGGGGAGGGGGCGAGAAAGGAGTGAGAGTGTGGGAGAGGAGGGAAAGGGCACAAAGAAAACCAGATAGAAGGTGACGGAATACAATTTGACTTTGAATGAGGAGTACACAACATAATCAAATGTCAAAATAATCTGGAAATATTTTCTCTGAACATATGCACCCTGATTTATCAATGTCACTGCATTAAAATTAATTAAAAAATTTAAAGAACAAAAATAACATGGAAAATTCTCAAAAAACTTAAAATGGAACTACCAATCCCATATTTTAGTTTTTATTCAAAATGATTGAAATTAAGATCTTGAAGTGATGTTAGCATTTTTATGTCCATTGTAGCACTATTCACAATAGCCAAGATCTGTAAACAACCTAACTGCCTGCTGACCAGTGAGTGGATTAAAAAGAAGTGATATGCACATACAATGGAAGTTTATTCAATCTTTAAAAAGAAGAAAATTCTGTCATATGTGACAAAATGAATAAACTTGAATGACATTTTTCTAAATAAAATATTTTAGTGACACAATGACAAATACTGCATAATTACACTAATATGAGGGTCAGAAATCTCAAACTCATAGATGTGAAGAATAAGAATGGTGGTTACCAGATATTGGGCTGGGTGGGAGGAAAGTAGAAAGTTCTAATTCACAGGCATAAAATTTCAGTTAGGCAAGATGAGTAAGTTCAAGAGATCTGTTGCACAACATTGTGCCTATAGCTAACAATATTGTATTTTACGCTTAAAAATCTGTTAAGAGAGCAGTTTTCATGTTACATGCTCTAACCAGAGTAAAAAGAAAAAGCTTCCTTGTTTGAACAATAAGACATACGGTCACCTTATATCTAACCTTTATTTCCCCTTGGCATTAACTGTAAGACCTTACCTGACATGGCCTTGATATTTTTTCTTTTTTTTTGTTTTTTTGGGGTTTTTTTGGTGACAGAGACAGAGAGAGGCAGAATGAGGGACAGATAGGGACAGACAGACAGGAAGGAGAGATGATAAGCATCAATTTTTCATTGTGGCTCCTTAATCTCCTTAGTTGTTCATTGATTGCTTTCTCATATGTGCCTTGACTGGGAAGCTACAGCAGAGTGAGTGACCCCTTGCTCAAGCCAGTGACCTTGGGCTCAATCCTGTTACCTTGAGCTTCAAGCCAGTGACCCTTTGGGCTCAAGCCAGCAACCATGGTTTCATGTCAACAATCCCATGCTCAAGCCAGTGAACCTGAGCTCAAGCTGGTGAGGCTGCACTCAAGCTGGATAAGCGAGAGCTCAAGCTAGCCACCTTGGGGTTTTGAATCTGTGTCCTCCACATCTCAGTCCAATGCTCTGTCCACTGCACCACCACCTGGTCAGGTACCATGATATCTTTTTTATTAGCATTGTCAATTTCCTATTCCTGCTCCCTTAACTTCAGTCTGTTTCTCATGTATATATATTCTTTTCTGCCTCACTTTTGGGTGACTCCTGCTGAAATATGCTTCATTACCTGATGCTGATTCACAAGTTAAGCCCATTGTCTTTTAAGTTTTATATTTTCTTTCTTTTTATGGTGACAAAGACTGAGAAAGTGACACATAGGGTCAGAAAGACAGGAAAGAACAGAGATGAGAAGCATCAATTCTTCATTGCAATTCCTTAGTTGTTCATTGATTTCTTTCTGATATATGTCTTGACTAAGGGGCAATAGCAGAAGGAGTTGCCTTTGGCTTAAGCCAGCAAATTTGAGCTCAAGCCAGCAGCCTTTGTATTAAAGTCAGCGACCTTTGGGGCTCAAGCCAGTGACCATAGGATCATGTCTATGATCCTACACTCAAGTTGGTGAGCCTCCACTCAAGCCAGATGAGCCCACACTCAAGCCAATGACTTCAAAGTTTTGAACCTGAGTTCACTGTGTCCAAGTCTGATGGTCTATCCATTGCTACACCATTTGGTCAGGCAGCTTTTAGCTTTCTTATGCCTCTATCTGGACCTTATCATGAAATATCAGACCACATTGCAATTGTTTGTAAAGGTGTTTGTATCCTTGATAGATGTAGATTTCATCCAAATAAGGATTGTGTTTTGCTCACCTTTCTGTGAGAAATACCCAATGTAACTTATATTCTGCACACTTTGTACTCTTGGGAGATATTTGTTGAGGAAATAAAAATGTATATAAAATCAACATATGGATGATGTCAGAGTCATAGCAGTGTGAGAGATACCCTTGAATTCTCCCCTTGAAATTTCAACAAATTGAACATCTACAATGTATATTATTCCTCTTTACTCACTTCTGCCACCCCTCCACCAAATCCTATTCCCCCTGGTAACCACATCACTTTTAGCTATCAGTCTCAGTTTTATAACCCACCTATGTATGAGATCATATAGTTCTTTGTGTTTTTCGATTTACTTATTTCACTCAGTATAATGTTTTCAAGGTTTATCCATGTTGTCATAAATGGTAATATGTCATCATTTCTTTTTTTTATGTTTCATTTATTTATTTATTTACAGAGACAGAGAGAGGTATAGACAGGGACAGACAGACAGAAACGGAGAGATGAGAAGTATCAATCATTAGTTTTTTGTTGCACATTGTGACACCTTAGTTGTTCATTGATTGCTTTCTCATATGTGCCTTGACCACGGGCCTTCAGCAGAAGTAACCACTTGCTCGAGCCAGCAACCTTGGGTCCAAGCTGGTGAGCTTTTGCTCAAACCAGAGGAGCCCGCACTAAAGCTGACAACCTCGGGGTTTTGAACCTGGGTCCTCGGCATCCCAGTCCGGTGCTCTATTCACTGCGCCACTGCCTGGTCAGGCTATGTCATCATTTCTTATGGCTGAGTAGTATTCCATTATATATATGTACCCCATATTCTTTTTTTGTGTGTGTGACAGAGATAGAGAGAGGGAAATATAGGGCCAGACAGACAGGAAGGGAGAGAGATGAGAAGCATCACTTCTTCATTGCAGCTCCTTAGTTGTTCATTGCTTGATTTCTCATATGTGCCTTGACCAGGGGGCTACAGGAGACAGAGTGATCCCTTGATCAAGCCAGCAACCTTGGGTTCAAGCTGGTGAGCCTTGCTCAAACCAGATGAGCTCACACTCAAGCCAGCGACCTCAGGGTTTCAAACTTTGGTCCTCCACATCCCAGCCCAATAATCTATCCACTGCACCACCACCTGGTCAGGTTGTACCCCATATTCTTTATTCAGTCCTCTATTAAGGAATACTTTGGTTGTTTCCATGTCATCACCACTCTGAGTAATACTGCAGTGAACATGGGAGTACGTGTGTCTTTGTGTACCAATGATTTTGAGTTTTGAGGGTAGATAACCAATAGAGGAATTTCTGGGTCATATGGTAATTCTATTCTTAATTTTTTGAGGAAATACCATACTTTTCTTCATAATGGGTGCACTGGTTTAGAATTCCACCAGTAGTGAATTAGGGTTCCTTTTTCTCCACAGTCTCTTCAACATTTGTTATGATCTATCTTGTTAATAATAACCAATCTAAGCAGTGTGAGGTGATATCTCATTGATTTGCATTTCTCTAATAGCTAATAGAAATGAGCATTTTTTCATATATCTGTTGGCCAGTTGTAAGTTTTCATGGGCAAAGTGTCTGTTAAATTCTTCACCCCATTTTTTAATTAAATTGTTGGCTTGTGCCTGACCTGGGGTGACGCAGCGGATAAAGCATCGACCCGGAACACTGAGGTCACTGGTTTGAAACTCTGGGCTTGCCTGGTCAAGGCACATATGGGAGTTGATGCTTCCTGCTCCTCCCCCTTTCTCTCTCTCTCTCTCTCTCGCTTTCTCTCCTCTCGAAAATAACTGAATAAAATCTTAAAATAAAAAAATTCATTAAAAAAAAATTGTTGGCTTGCTTGTTGCTGAGCTTTGTAAGTTCTTTACATATTTTGGTACTTAAGTCTTTATCAGGGTTGTTGTATGTGAATATTATCACTCATTTGTTTGGCTGCCTTTTTGTTTTGTTGTTAGTTTCCTTTGCTGTACAGAAGCATTTTAGTTTGATATAGTCCCATTCATTTATTGTTGCCTATACTTCCCTTGCCTTTGTGGTAAAATTTATAAATTATTTTCTATGGCCAAGATCAATGAGTTTAGTACCTGTGATTCTTTTAAGTAATTTATTGTTTCTGATGTTATATTTCAGTATTTGGTCCATTTTGAATTAATTTTTGTGCATAGAGACAAACAGTAGTCAAGTTTCATTCTTTTATCTGTGGCTTTCCAATTTTTCAAGCACCATTTATTGAAAAACCTTTCATTCTTCCCTTGTTTTTGGCTCCTTTGTCATAGAATATTTGTCCATGCATATGTGGTTTTATTTCTAGGTTCTCGATGCTATTTCATTGATATGTATGTCTCTTTTGTTGACAGTACATGTTGTTTTGATTATCATGGCTCTATAATATAATCTGAAGTCTGGTAGTGTAATACCTTTGGCTTCATTTTTTTCTATCTGAATTGCTTTAGCTATTCAGGGTCTTTTATGGTTCCATACCAACCTGGTGATTTTTTGTTATATTTTTTTATAAATAACTGAGATTTCAATGGGGATTGCATTAAATCTGGTTATTGCTTTGGGCAATATGGCTATTTTAACTATGTTGATTTTTCTATTTCATTGTGATTTTTTTTATTTTTTTCACTAATGCTTTGTAGTATATAGGTCCTTAACATCCTTTGTTTATTTATTTTTTTGTTGTATATATAAAAGGCATTGTTTTTTTAATTCATTTTCTGAAGTTGTATTGTTAACATATAAGATGGCTTTAGACTTTTGTGTATTGACTGTATCCTGTGACTTTACAAAATTGGTTTATTGTGTCTAATAGTTTTTCATTGGAGTCTCTGGAATTTTCTATATAGAAGGTCATGTCATCTGCAAAATGTACTACCTTTACTTCTTTCTTCCTAATATGGATGTCTTTTATTTCTCTCTCTTGCCTGATTGCTCTGGCTAAAACTTCTGTAACTATGTTGAATAAAAGTGGAGAGAGTGGAGATCTTTATCTTGTTCTTTATTTTAGAAGAAGAGCCTTTATTTTTTCACCACTTAGTATAATATTAGGCTATTAATTAAACCTCAACAAATATAAAAGATTGGAAATCATATACAGAATTTTTATTATAAGAGAATCAAAATGTAAATTATTAAGAGAAAGAAAAGTGAAATTAACACACTTTTAAATAGTTTATAGGTTAAAGAGGAAATCTCATATAAATAAAAAAACAGAACATAATGAAAATGAAAATACTACATATCAAAATATGTGGGATGCAGCTAAAGCAGTATCAAGGGAGAAATTTATAGCACCAAACTATTACATCACAAAAGAAGACAAGTCTCACTTAAGTCAATAATTTTACCTCTTTACATGCAAAAAGAAAAAAAAATGAAACTAGACCACCAACTTATACCATTCACAGAAATAAACTCAAAATGGTTAAAAGACTTAAATGTAAGTCATGAAATCATAAACATCTTGGAAGAAAACATAGGCAGTAAACTCTCTGATATCTCCTGTAGCAATATTTTTGCTGATTTTTCTCCACAGACAAGTGAAATAAAGGACAGGATGAACAAATGGGACTATATCAAACTGAAAAGCTTTTGCACAGCAAAAGACACCATGAACAAAATAAAAAGACAACCCACACAATGGATGAACATATTCGGCAATACGTCTAATATGGGTTAGTAACCAAAATTTATAAAGAACTTCTAAAACTCAACACCAAGAAGGTAAACAATCCAACTAAAAAATGGGCAAAAGAACTGAATAGACACTTCTCCAAAGAGTACATACAAATGGCCAATAGTCATACGAAAAAATGTTCATTGTCACTAATCATCAGAGAAATGCAAATTAAAACCACAATGAAATATCAACTCATACCTGTCAGAATGGGACCCATTAACAAACAACTCACAATAAGTGCTGGCGAGGATTTGGAGAAAAGGGAACCCTCCTGCTCTGCTGGTGGGAATGCACACTTGTGCAGCTACTGTGGAGAACTGTATGGGGTTTCCTCAAAAAATTAAAAATGGAACTGCCTTTTGATCTAGCTATGCCACTTTCAGGAATATATCCTAATACCAAATCACTGATTCAAAAACAGTTATGCACCCCCATGTTTATTGCAGCATTGTTTATAATGGGCAAGATCTGGAAACAGCCCAAGTGTCTATCAGTGGATGAGTGGATTAAAAATCTGGGGTACATATACACAATGGAATACTATGTGGCTGTGAAAAAGAAGGAAATCTTACCTTTTGTGACAGCATGAATGAACCTGGAGATTATTATGCTAAGTGAAATAAGCCAGGCAGAGAAAGAAAAATATCATGTGTTCTCACACATATGTGGAATCTAATGAACAATGTGAACTGAGTAACAGAATAGAGGCAGTGTTGGGATCATAGGGACTCGAGGGACAGCAGTCAGAGAGAAGGGGAATGAGGGGATGAGATCAGAGAAGGTAAAGGGATTAGTGAAACTATACATACCTAACACAGAGATATAGATAACAGAACAGCAAATCCTAGAGGGAAAGAGGGATGGAGTTAGAGGGAGGGGGCCAAAAGGGGTATAAAAAGGGACACAGGGTTGGGAGGTAAGGTAGTTATATTCAAAGTGAGACAGTTGAGTCCATGTAAACACAATAAATTAAAAATTAATAAAAATTTAAAAAATAAATAAAATAAAAAAATAATATGATGGGTGAAAAATAAATAATCTAACCTCTTAAGAAACCAGAAAAATTACAACAAAAAATCCAAATGATGTAGAAAGATGAAAATAATAAAGGTTAGAGCAGAAATACATGAAATTAAAAATAGGAAAAGAACAGAGAAACTCAATGAAAGAAAATAGCAAGTTCTTAAAAATAAATTTATAAAATAGATAAGCCTCTAACAGATTATCTAAAGGAGTGAGAAGAAAAAATCAACATTAGGAACAAAACAGCTTATCACTGCAGATACTACAACCATTAAAATGATAATAAGGAGATATTATGAACAACTTTACAGGCATGAAATCGATAGCTAGAATAAATGAACCAATTCCTCAAAAATCACTAACTACCAAAACTCACCAAGCTGAAATAGACAACATGAATAGATTTATACCCATTAAAGAAACCAAATTTATAATTGAAAGCTTCCCAAAAAGAGCCATTTCCAGGCCTAGATGGTTGGTTTTATTGGAGAGTTTTTCCAAACATTTAAAGGAGAATTAACACTAGTTTTATACAATCCTTTTCAAACAAACAATAAATGAATATGGTTATTATAAGCCACTAAACTTTAGGGTCAATTACCAAAACACCAAGTCACATATATTCCTTTCTCTTGTTCCTATTCTATTCTGTAACAGTCTACACTGGCTTGTGTAAGAAATAATTGTGAAGGTTACAGCTGGTTTATCTGCAGTTTTCACTCTATACACTTGGTGTACAGTTGACCAATGCTTCAGTTGTATTACTTTGTATTCGTTTTTCTAAATGGTTTATTCCTCTGCTCATGCAATGCAGAATCTTCCTAGGAAAAACAAAAGTAAAATAAGTCTTAGAGCATACAAGAGCTACTTGTCATTCCATATATTTCTGTCTGCCTTAAGCTTCTGCTTTTCTCAGAATGACCATGGAACCTGTTCTGTCTTATGGTAAGCAGATATAGGTCAGGAACGGTATTATGGTTACAGCTATTTTTTATTGTCAATATTTATAGACTTCTTACTATGTACTGGGACTATACATGTATTTTTTTCATTTAGTTTTTATAATAACTCCATTAAGAAACTACTACTTCTATCCATATTTTACAGATGAGGAAACAGAGGTGTAGAAGGTGTAGAGGTTTAAAGTGTGTTCCCCTCCAAATTTATGTCCACCAGAATGTTAGAATGTGACTTCATTTGGAAAAAGTCTTTGCAGATGTAATTATTTAATGAGATTATACAAGAGGAGAGTAGACTCCTAATTAATGACAGGTGTCATTATAACTAAAGGGGAAGGCACAGAGGCAGAGCCTGGAGGAATATAGCTGTAAACCAAAGAATGCCAAGGACTGCCAACAAATACCAAAAGCCAGGAGAGTGGTGTGGGTCCAAATTTTTCCTCAGAGCCTGAAGAAGGAATCAATCCTGCTGACATCTTGATTTAAAACTCCTGGTCTCCTGAACTATGAGAGAATACATTTCTGTCATTTTAAGCCACCCAGTTTGTGGTAATTTGTTATAGCAACCATATTAAACTAATATAGAGATGTTAAAGTTGCTTGTCTAAAATTATGCTGTTGGTAAAGATCACATTCTTGAAATCATGGCTTGAAAAAAACAGGTCTGCCTAATTCCAGAGCCATACTGTTGAATAAATATACCCTTCTTTTTCTCTATAATGCAACATCAAATCATTTCTCTGCTACTCATAAATTGTCACCTTTATGATACAGTGAGGAAGCATTAATCTTAATTCTTAGCCCTGGGAGTCTGGGTTTGGTTGCTTGACCATTTCATGCTCACTCCATGTAAGTTATAACAGTTTCTCTGGTTAAAAACATAGGTATAGGTAAAAGTGTAGGTATAGGTGTAGGTATAGGTGTAAGTGTAGGTGTAGGTGTAGGTGTAGGTGTAGATACAGATACAAATAGATATAAATAAAATTTACTGATCTATTTACTTTCTGTCCTATTTGTCTTTTGTTTCCCAGGTATGTGGTATAGTGTTTTCTATAGCTAACAAAAGTTCAGTAATATCTGCTAATTAATTAGAAAAGAATAAATGAATATCTTCTTTTGGAGGCCTTATAATCCCATTTCAAAGATTTAGTAAATCTGTAATCCCAAATCTGTGCATCTGATTAAATAAAGTGAGGAGAGCTAGGAAATTAAATGTTTACAATGAAGCAATTAAGAGCATGAGCTTTTGAATTACTGATCATGGGTTCAAATCCCACCTCCACCATTTTTCTTTTTCTTTTTTTTTTTTTTTTCTTTTTTCTGAAGCTGGAAACAGGGAGAGACAGTCAGACAGACTCCCGCATGCGCCAAATCGGGATCCACCTGGCATGCCCACCAGGGGGCGATGCTCTGCCCACCAGGGGGCGATGCTCTGCCCATGCTGGGTGTCGCTATGTTGTGACCAGAGCCACTCTAGCACCTGAAGCAGAGGCCACAGAGCCATCCCCAGTGCCCGGGCCATCTTTGCTCCAATGGAGCCTTGGCTGCAGGAGGGGAAGAGAGAGACAGAGAGGAAAGCACGGCGGAGGGGTGGAGAAGCAAATGGGCGCTTCTCCTGTGTGCCCTGGCCGGGAATCGAACCCGGGTCCTCCGCACGCTAGGCCGACGCTCTACCACTGAGCCAACCAGCCAGGGCCACTTCTACCACTTCTTAGTTGTATGTCATTGGGCAAGTTGATATCTTCCTGAGCCTCATTGCTCTTGTTTTCAAAATGATGGTAATAATGACTATTTCATAAGGTTTTTTAAGTATTAAGTGAGTTAATAAATAGAAAATACTTAGCACACTGCCTTACTTATTCAAAGTGATTAAGTGGTTCTCAGTTTTATATGTACATATCACAAATATATGTACACCAAGTTTTATGCCATTATCACATGAATATATAAAGGAACATTTTAAAATATTTTCTAATTTATTGATTTTAGAGAGAGAAAGAGGGAAGGAGAGAGAGAGAGACAGAAACATCTATCTGTTTCTATATGTACCTAGACCAAGGATCAAACTGGCAATGTCTGTGTCTCTGGACAATGCTCTAACCAACCGAGTTATTTGGCAGGGCAGGAACATATATTTTAATTGCTACTGAAATTGGTTTCAGTTAGAGTATTTTCAATGAAGCTTTTGATTTTCTTCATAGTCTTTGGTTAATCAGACCCTCAAGGTCTGATTAAGTATAGCTAATTCAGAGAAGAATTTGCAGAATGGCAATTGCTGCCAAGATCTGGGTGCACTGAGTGGACAGAGAAAGTAATCAACCCCTCACAGAGAACTGGTTACCTACTAAACAATCATAGTTGCCCTATACTTTCTATACTAGAGAACCTACACTTAGTTGACGTGGTTGAAATGTGCTAATGGCTTTAACTGAATTTTTATTAATGCTAGTCTCTCAGAAAACTCTTAGTTGGGAATTGTTAGCAATTACATATATGAAAATTTCTCAGTAATGAAGCACTGGATAATATCACCTAACTGGAAGATACTAGTGATCTGGCTGTGACTGTGTTTGCAGAAGACCTGGCATCTCATCCACTTCCAACCTTCTAGATTAAGCAAATGGCTGAAATTCTGATGCTCTGAATGCAAACTCCATGGTCAGCCAGTTATTCTCATGCAGGCCCAGAGAAATCTCCACAGCTGTTTCCCTTCTTGCAAAATAACATTCTCTTTCCTTACCTCTCATTTCTCTTGCCAAGTCGAGAAAGTGATATCTTTATGACCCTTACTAGCAATGCATGATTTAGAGTAGCTAAGAAAAGAGAACTATAAACAATGGTTGGGATGCAGAGCACTTTCTACCTCCTAATTTATTTCCTCTCTATCTGACTTACTTCAAGTGGGAAATAAAAAGGTTCTGTTTATTTGCAAGAACAATATTTTTATGGCTGAGCTTTATCAAGCTAGGTTTTGAGTCTGTTTAACATAAATTTTTCAGAGTTAAACCTCAATTCCATCTAAATTTTCTGAGGTGGAAATATAAATTAAGTAAAAGTTGGGCAAGGTAAATATTTCAGTAAAGTCATCAAGATAGTACATTCTGTTGAGGTTTTCGGTCCAGCTATGCGAAACATGCCCAGAGAAAGTTGGGTAGGCCCTCTCCCCTGTCCCTCAGGAAAATTAAGGTAAAATATGCAGTCCTAGATATTTCCTGGATGGTTATGCTATGGATAGAGGTTAAAAACTCAGGAATAATAAAAGGTTTGGGAATGGGAAAGAAATGAGTTATTTTGTGATATGGTGAATTTGTGGTTTTAGAGGGACCTTGCTTTGCTATGTATCCAGCTGGCATTAGAAATGAGTTTGAACCTCAGAGAAAAATCTAAATAGAAAAAAGAATTTGAATACTAATTTAATTTTTAGAAAAAAATTATTTTCTCTTCCTTGAATTATCCTCTTTTCTTTTAGTCCAGTCTTATTTGTTAATCTTTGGGTTTGATATTGTCTTCCTCAAATTTCTGGTGATGCTTGGAGATCAGTTAATATTTAGCCAGACACTATATCCACCACATATGCTCTGTATGACAATGGGGGATGAAGGCCCATTGACAGTGTATACCTAAGACAATTTTTTTACTGAAGTACTCAAAGTCTTTTCACTCTTAAAATTAGTTGACTCTAATTTTGAACACTTAGAAATGGTTACTCTAATACTTTAAAACTTCTAGTTCTCAGCTCTTTTTTCCATAATCAGTCCCATCAGCTTTCCATCTTCTAATATTTCACAATTTTTAGTTCACTTCCAGTTTTTTCTTTTATTTCTTTTGTGTGTGTGTTATGGTTTAATTTTTATTTTAATTTAAAATGTATTTTTCTGTTTTGGGGACTTTGGAAGGGACATGTGGTGAATATTTTGCACTTGCTTCTCTAGATTTATGTTCTACCAGTTTCTTTTTTCCTTTCTTCCCCAGGTGCTGAACTCTATGGGCTGCATCAATTGGCTCTTTTGCATCTATCCCTGTCAAGTTTGGCTAACAGAAGGCACTGGCAAGGAATAGAAGGCAGAAGGAGGAAGAGAGAAGTTATAATATTAATATTCATAGTTCCCTCCATGTTAGTCCAAGGTTTGGTAAGGACTACATTCCTCTACTCATGGCCATAGATCCTATCTATTGATTTTTTTTCCCTCTAGCAAAGTCTTACCAGGTTCTGGAAATTGCTCCCTCTTTTGTCCATTCAGCTTTGGCGATGGTATAGTAGCTTACTGCTTTTGCTAATCTTGGGTTGTTTCACCATTTTTGTTCTTTCTCTTAGTTCTGCCACATCTTATAAATAGTCCTTTAATTAAACTCTTTTTAAATCATGTCTTTTGAGAGTAACTTCTAATTCTTGCCAGGGTCTTGACACACATAGAAGTCAAGGAAGGTACATGAATTAAAAGCCCAGAGAAAAGAATTAGGGAGTCATTTGAGTAAATAGATTTCAACACCTATTATTTAACTTTAAATTATCAATCTTCCAGATTGCTTGGGTCTGAAGACAAATTCCAAAGTTGCTGATTGTGCATATCTGAAAATTTACCTAACCATGTTGAGGGTTTTTTAAAAATTAATTTTAATGGGGAGACTGATAAATCAGGGTACATATGTTCAGAGAAAACATCTCCAGGTTATTTTGACATTTGATTATGTTGCATACCCCTCATCCAAAGTCAAATTGTCCTCCATCACCTTCTATCTGATTTTCTTTGTGCCCCTCCCCTCCCCCCACCCCCTCTCTTTCCTTTCCCTCCATAACCATCTCATTCTTTTCTATGTCTCATTTTTATGTCCCATCTATGTATGGAATCATATAGTTCTTAGTTTTTCCTGATTTACTTATTTCACTCCATATAATGTTATCAAGGTACATCCATGTTGTTGTAAATGATCCAATGTCACCATTTGTTATGGCTGAGTAGTATTCCATAGTATATATGTACTAAAGCTTTTTAATCCACTGACGGACACTTGGGCTGTTTCCAGATCTTCACTATTGTGAACAATACTGCTACATGGTGGTGCGTTTCTCCTTTTGGAACAGTGCTGTGTGGTTTTTTTTGTTGTTGTTGACAATGTTTTTCATGATAATATAAATGAAATGCTCACAACACCTTAATAAACACTTACTAAATGTTAGCTGCTACCATTGTAGTGGTTATTATTATTATCCTTTCTTCTTGTTCTCTTATTCAACATGTAAGAAGCAGCATGACTCAGCACTACGTTTAGAGCTAGAAGTACTATATTCTTTATGACAGGTTGCTTCTTGATCTTCTGTTTGATCAAAATTATTTAGCTGAACAATATAATCGTGAGTTACTACATTCATTCCATTTGTTGCACACAGTGCATTAGTGTCCACTCCAGAATTTTTAAATGTTCTCTCCTTTGTCTCCTTTTTAACCCTCATAATTTAGAACACTAAATTATGCTCTCCACCTGAGGAAAGTGAAACAGTGTTTCTGTTGTTGAAACTTGAATGCTCAAATGCATGGGTCAGGGAGAGTTCTAACCTTTGTACTCTGGTATCATTCCTATTTCCCAAGTCCACTTTCTTCTCAGTGTATTTGGTCTCTTGCCTGATTTAGATGGAAAATGTAAAGGTTTTACAGTCCTGAGATCTGCAGCTAATATATTGCAGAATTTCTGCAAAGAAATGATAGAGTATGACATATCATTAATAATCAATAATGCTAATAAAATAAGAATCTTATTATCTTGGTCAAGGCTCCTTTGATGATAAGAACAAGAAACCTACTCAAAATTGTTATGCAGAAAGGAGAAATTTTTATTAAAATACATGAATAATCACAGAGCTTAAAGGCAGAAAGTAGAGCCAAGTCTTTTTGTGAATTGGAACCATGAGCAAAAAGTTATAGCAGTAGGTTAAACTTGTCTATTTGCCTGTCACACTACTTGATTTCTCTCAGTGTTTTTCCTTCACTATTATTTGCAAGATGTTTTTTCCCCATGCATGGTAGGTAGGAACTGGCCTGCTGTTCATTCATTTACCTATCCTTTCTCCAGCCTCGGGAGGAGACTAATCAGCTATTTAAATCACAACTGGACATTCCAAGGAGAAAGGCTATGATTGGTCTAGCTTTGGGACTGACTCTATCTTTGATTAAATCAGCTGTGACCTGAGGTACAGAGTCACCTAAAACAAACATGGTCACCAGGGTTCCATCCCTGTGAATAAAGAAAACAGTTCTCAAAAACAAAAATGGGCTAATTTGGGTTAGACAAATATCTTTAAATGTCTCTTCTGCACCTTCATTTTCTGCTTTCAATATCTGTTCTTATTCTCCCATAGTAGAAACAAATTGTTCTATATGATTAAAAAATAAGAAACCCCTTTTCAGTCTTTTAACAATTTCTCAATATTACAACACTAACTGAATTTGTCTTATAAATTAGATCTTTAATAACAAAACAGTTGAATCTTGGAAATTTCTGTAATAATAGACTGTAGCTTTTAATGGCTCTTAATAATTTAAAACCAAGTTTTATGGGCATAATACATAGATTACAAAGACCCTCTACTTTCTGAAGAGTCAAATTAGCTTCTTGGATTTCATTATCCCTTCCAGTGATCAGATGGAGGTAATGTCTGGTAGTTATTAATGTCTTGCACCTTGATGTGAGAAGTCTGGCTCTTATTTTGGATAATAGCTACTTTCTTAGTCCAGGATGTTGTAAGCCATTCATGGAATGATTGTAGTTTGTTCTGATGAGTTGGCACTATGAGTACATAATAGAATGAGGCTACAAGAACAGAATAAGAATTTCTCAGGAGTGATATCAGTGACAGCAGCAGGGAAGGAAGAATGCTTATACAATGCATTAAATACACAGTGGTATCTTGAAAAAAGAACCCATCTCTTTTATATTATTTTTAGAGAGAAGGAGGGAGATAGAGAAAGAGAGACAGGAACATTGAGCCATTCCTGCATGTGCCCTGACTGGGATCAAATTGGCAACCTCTGTACTTCAGGATGACACTCCAACCAACCAAACTATCCTGCCAATGTTTATTAATTTTTAAAATTTATTGGTTGATTTTTAGAGAGAAAGGAGGGGACAGGGAAAGGAAGCATTCATTTATTGTTCCACTCAGTTGTGCAGTCATAGGTTGCTCCTGTGTGTGCCCTGACCAGGGATCAAACCCACAACCTTTTTGTTTTGGGACAACTCTCTAAACGACTAAGCTAATCAACCAGGTCCAGAACAAAACTCTTTATATGTGTGTAAACAAATGGGTAATGATCATTGGGTAGAAAGAAGCCTTGGCAAATTTGAAATTTGTGTGTTGTTGAGGACCTTAGTAGAGTCTTTGGGAAAGTCTGAAAGAAATAACACAGATTTCCTTTTTTTAAAAATAAATTTGTATTAATGTTAATGGGGTGACATCAATAAGTCAGGATACAAATATTCAAAGAAAACATGTCTAGGTTATCTTGTCATTCAATTATGTTGCATACCCATCACTCAAAGTCAGATTGATGGAGGACAATAACACAGGTTTCAAGGTGTGGTCTTTCTTTCAGTTTGGCCAGTTTTAATTTTGTGTTTATAAAAGACATTATGCTTTTGTCATTTGCTCAGTGTCAAGCCTAAAGCATCAATCAGTCATAGAAGAGTAATTTCTTCATGAGGATTGTAAAAGAAGGACTAGAATGTGAGAGAAGATTTAGTTCAATTACCATACAATAGTCAACTGGATATCAGGAGGAGGTTAACTGAACATATTGGACAGAAAGAAAAATAAACTACTGTGAGCTTTCCATGAGAAACCTTTAAGTTAAGAAGGTTCTCGAAGTTTAGAAAATACTACCTTAGAGAAATGGCGCCGTGAGGAGCGCAACCAACAAATCTCCCCAAAATTTCAACAAGTTCATCAACCAGAGACAGAAAAATCTATCCTTGGAGCATCCAGGAGTTCCACACACTGAAGGCCAAGGTATGATCGAGTGAAAAATATAATCAGCCCTGAAGGAAATAAGACGAAGAAAGGAACACTTTGTCTTCCTCACTAACCTGAGCAAAGGCTGATTTCACTTGGAACTGAGAGTTGGGGGGGGGCTAAGGGTGCAGAGGAAGCTAGGCTGTGGCAAAGACGTTCGTTGAAGCCGAGGAAAGAGTTTGCCTGCGGCAAATCGGCCCACGAGAGCTAACACCTGCGCCGCAAGCAGCAGCTGCCAGTGGTGCATGGCAAGTACACCAAAGTGAACTTCCCTATGTCCGAGCTTCTCTGGGCAGGCAGGGCGCCTCACCCAGCCATTCAAACTAACAATCAAGCATTGGGAGAGGGGCACATGGGCAGCTTGCAGTCCTTCCTGGAACAGATTATTGGATCCAATCACTGAAATTAGCTTAACCCACAGTCTACTCACCTCCCAACTGACCTATGCGGCTCTGACAAGATCTCTCTCAGTTCAGCGATCTAAGACAAGAGGCGTGATATTTTTTAGTGCCTCTTGCTAAAGGGATGGGAGCAACTTCTGATTGGCAGAGCTTTCATACTCAGGGATATATGCTAAAAAGAGGGACTTGGCAAATATTAAGACCTCCTGTACTGCAGGCAGCAACTAGGGTATCTTCTTTCCAGCCAAAACAGGTTACAAAGTGCAAAAAAAAATGGGGAAGAGTGCTCCCACAGAGTGCCAGGCATGCTGAACAAGCCTGGAAGCTCATAGAAAGTCACCTTGAGAGCAATTGGCTCCCAGCCCCGCCTGATTACGCTGGCAACTCTGACTGACAGAGCCTTACCCAGAGCCCTTCATTGAGTGGGGATAGAGTGGACATTTGCTAGCTCTTTGAACCTCTTACTCCCCAGGCAGAGGCAGTGGCAGCCTCATTACTGGATCATCAGGCTGCTAATTCAGGAAGGAGAGACTAGGAGAGAGGCTCTGGTTAAACAGACTCTCTCATTGTTGGAGCCTGCAAACACTATCAAGCCTTGACTAGCAATGAGACTGAAGCCTAATATATGACATCATCATAGAGTCTCATCAACTGAAAATCTCTACCTAAGTGTGCCACAGGGGCAGAGCCTGGGGTACAGAGTCACCAACCAGGAAGAGGGAGAGGAAGGAAAAAGGAAGAAATTAACCTCTCAAATTCAAGAAAAATCCACATACTTTATAACTTGTTCCACTATATTTTTTGTTTCTTTCATCATCTGGCCTTTATTATTATTATTTCTTTTTCCTCCACCTTGGTTCTTTTATTCTCTGCTCATCTTATTCTTTCCTCTTCTTGAACTACACTACCCATAAGTGTTACATTTTTCATTTTATTTCTTTTCTTCTTCCTTATTCTCCATGAAAATTACACTCCAAAACCCTTAACTCTCTCTTTTTTTGTTTTTTTCTTCTTTTTCATTCCCCTTTTTTCTTTTTTCTCCCTCTCTATTAGCTTCTTCTTTTCTCCTTTTACATTTCCTCTCAATCCTAAATCATGAACAAATCATTTTATTTAGGAATCAAGGTTTTTTTGGTGGCATTTTGGGTGCTTTTTACTTTGCTTTTTAACTCATTAGCATTTCTCCCAACCCAGGCACTCCATTCTATTTAGTTTTTGCTCCACTTAATAAAATAGTATTTTTTGTCTTTTTTCCTGTTTCTCTCTTATCCCTCTCATTATATCTCCCAGTCGACCATCACTTACAAGCAAATCATTTTATGCTTTACCCAAATTTTTTCCTTTTTTGCCCCTTGAAGGGTTCCCCCAACTCAGGCCCTCTGTTATAGGTAGTTTTTGCTCTATTTAGCATAATATAATTCACAGTTCATCAAGATATTTTCCTAAGGAGGAAGGGAGAGGAGAGAAGGAGAAGAAAAATAAGGGGGGAAAACAATAAATTTTTATTATTGTTTTTTTATTATTTTTTCCAATTTTTTTTCATTTTTTTCCTTTTTATTCGTTATTAATTCTCATTAGTGCTATCAACAAGACCACCTTCAGATGCCATTAAGAAAAAGGAAATTGAATATCATAGACACAAAAGATAAAGAAGTGGCACAGATAGATGTGGAAAAATCTATGGAGAAAAAATTAATATATTGGAAAACTTGGAGTTAAATGACAGAGAATTTAAAATAGAAATCCTAAAAATACTCAGAGATATAAAAGAAAATACAGAAAGGCAAGTTAGGGAGCTCAGAAAAACAACTCATGAACACAAAGAATATATTACTAAGGAAATTGAAACTACAAAAACAAGTCAAACAAAAATAAAATCTCAATTTATGAACTGAAAAACAAGGTAACAAGCTTAGCTAATAGAACAGGCCAGATAGAAGGTAGGATTAGTGACATAGTAGACAAGCAACTTCAAGCAAAACAGAGAGACTAAAAAATTTTTAAAAAATGAGAAATCCCTACAGGAATTATCTGACTCCATCAAAAATATTAACATAAGAATAATAGGTATATCAGAGGGTGAAGAGAGAGAAAATGGAATGGAGAACATATTCAAACAAATAATAGATGAGACCTTCCCAAGCCTGTGGAAAGAACTAAAGCCTCAAATTCAAGAAGCAAACAGAACATTGAGTTTTCTTAACCACAACAAACCTACTCCAAGGCACATCATAATGAAATTGGCAGAAACCAATGACAAAGAAAAAATTAACAAGGCAGCCAGGGAAAAGAAGAATACAACATATAAAGGCAGGCCTATTAGATTATCATCAGATTTCTCAGCAGAAACTCTACAAGCTAGAAAAGAGTATACCCCAATATTTAAAGCCCTGAAAGAGAGGAACTTTCAGCCAAGAATACTATACCCATCAAAGTTATCTTCAAATATGAAGGAGAATTAAAAACAATCACAAATACAGAAAAGATGAGGGAATTTATCATGAGAAAACCGCCACTCCAGGAAATACTAAAGGATGTTTTCCAACCAGATACAAAGAACAAAACAAAACAAAACCACAAGTAAAAGCTCCACCAAGAACACAATAAAACCAATTTTAAACCATGACAATAAAAAAAAAAAACAGAGGAGAGGACAGAGATTAACAGTAGCAAAGAAAACGGAGTTCAGAAACACTAATAAGATAGGGTACTACAATGAATATGGTAGGTATACTTTTCATTACTTAATGCTAACCACCCTTGAAAAAACCGCCACAGAAGCACATGACTTAAAAAAGGTAGCAACAGAGGAAAGAAGTATGAAATACAAACAGACAAAAACAAATAATAGAAAAACAAAAGAAAAGAATCAAACAAGATACAAAACTAACAGAAAACAATTTATAAAATGACAATAGGGAACCCACAGGTGTCAATAATTACACTAAATGTAAATGTATTAAACTCACCAATAAAAAGACACAGAGTAGCAGAATGGGTTTAAAAAGAAAATCCAACTGTATGCTGCCTACAAGAAACACATTGAAGCAACAAGGATAAAAACAACTTCAAAATGCAAGGCCGGAAAACAATACTCCAAGCAAATAACATCCAAAATAAAGCAGATGTAGCAATACTCATATCTAATAATGCTGACTAAAGACAGCAAAAGTACTCGGAGACAGAAATGATCATTTCATAATGATTAAGGGGACACTGAATTAAGAAGACATAACAATCCTTAATATATATGTACCAAACCAAGGAGCACCAAAATATATAAGACAGCTACTTATTGACCAAAAACTGACAAAAATACAATCATACTTGGAGACCTCAATACACTGCTGATGACTCTAGATCAGGGGTCTCAAACTCGCGGCCCGCCGAACAATTTTGTGTGCCTTGCAGACTAATCCACGAAGTTCAAAATATTTTGGATAAAATTAAGTAAGCCTAGGGGCCTACTTGTATTTCTCTAGCATCCTAGCTAGATATTAGCTTAGTTAACAGCAGTTGTGATGCGAACTACAGTTTCTGGTCGTTTTGTGACACTGAGTAAACTGCATGTACGATTGTGCTTGTTGTACTGATTTTTTTTTGTTTTCAACTGCAGTGAGAAAAGTGTTGCATAACAGTTGCCTTTTGTAGAACTAGTGCAGCCCCAATGGCTGTGATCTTGCTCTGCAGCCCACATGCTGAGTTGAGTTTGAGACGCCTGCTCTAGATCATTCATCCAAACAGAAAATCAATAACGAAATATTAGCCTTAAATGAAACACTAGAGCACCTGGATATGATAGACATCTACAAGAAAATTCATCCCAAAGCAACAGAGTATACATTTCTCTGTAGTGTACATGGAATATTCTCAAGAATTGACCATACGTTGAGCCATAAAAATAACATCAGCAAATTCAGAAAAATCAAAATTTTACCAAGCATATTTTCTGATCATAAAGCCTAGAGACTAGAATTCAACTGCAAAAAAGAGGAAAAATCACACAAAAATGTGGAACCTAAACAACATACTTTGAAAAAATGAATGAGTCAAAGATGAAATAAGCGGAGAGATTAAAAGATATATACAGACAAATAAAAATGACAATACGACAAATCAGAATCTCTGGGATGCAGCAAAAGCAGTAATAAGAGGAAAGTTTATATCACCTCAGGCCTATATGAACAAAGAAGAGAGAACCCAACTGAACCACTTAACTTTACACCTTAAGGAACTCGAAAAAGAAGAACAAAGACAGCCCAAAAGCAGCCGAAGAAAGGAAATAATAAAAATCAGAGCAGAAATAAATGAAATAGAGAACAGAAAAACTATAGAAAAAATGAATAAAACAAGGAGCTGCGTATTTGAAAAGATCAACAAAATTGACAAACCCTTGGCAAGACTCAGCAAGGAAAAAAGAGAAAGGACTCATATAAACAAATCTAAAATGAAAGAGGAGAAATCACCACGGACATAATAGATATACAAAGAATTATTGTAGAATACTATGAAAAACTATATGCCACCAAATTCAACAATCTAGAAGAAATGGATAAATTCCTAGAACAATACAACCTTCCTAGACTGTGTCATGAAGAAGCAGAAATCCTAAATAGACCAATTAGCAGGGAGGAAATAGAAAAAAACTATTAAAAACCTCCCCAAAAATAAAAGTCCATGCCCTGCCAGTTATACTAGTGAATTCTATCAAACATTCAAAGAAGACTTGGTTCCTATTCTACTCAGTCTTCCAAAAAATTGAAGAAGAAGCAATACTTTCAAACACATTTTATGAGGCCAACATAACTCTCATACTGAAACCTGGGAAGGACGGCACAAAAAAAAACAAACAAAAAAAAAACAAAAAAAAAACTACAGACCAATATCTCTAATGAATACAAATGCTAAAATACTAAACAAAACACTAGCAAATCAAATACAACAACATATTAAAAAAGTAATACATCATGATCAAGTGGGATTCATCACAAGGATGATTCAACATATGGAAAATGGTTAATGTAATACACCATATCAACAAAACAAAGAACAAAAACCATGTGATCTTATCAATAGATGGCAAAAAGATATTCGATAAAATACTACACAACTTTATGTTTAAGGCACTCAACAAAATGGGTATAGAAGGAAAATAACTCAACATGATAAAGGCCATATATAATAAACCATCAGCCAACATCATATTAAATGGCATAAAACTGAGGACTTTCCCCCTTAAATCAGGAAGAAAACAGGATTGTCCACTCTCTCCACTCTTATTTAACGTGGTGCTAGAAGTTCTGGCCAGAGCAATCAGACAAGACAAAGAAATAAAAGGCATCCATATTGGAAAAGAAGAAGTAAAGATATCACTTTTTTCAGATAATATGATCCTATAATTCGAAAACCCCAAAGACTCCACAAAAAGATTACTAGAAACAATAAACCAATACAGTAAGGTCACAGGATACAAAATTAATATACAAAAGTCCATAGCCTTTCTATATGCCAACAATGAAATATTAAAAAATGAACTCAAAAAATAATCCCCATCCTGATTGCAACAAAAAAAATAAAATACCGAGGAATAAACATAACAAAGAATGTAAAAGACCTATATAACGAAAACTACAAAGCATTGGTGAGGGAAATCAAAAAAGATACAATGAGATAGAAAAATATTCCTGTTCTTGGATAGGAAGAATAAATATAATCAAAATGGCCATATTACCCAAGGCAATTTATAAAGTTAATGCAATTCTCATCAAAACTCCGATGACATTTTTTAAAGAAATGGAACAAAAAAATCATCAGATTTATATGGAACTATAAAAAAACCCTGAATAGCCAAAGCAATCCTATAGAAAAGAAATGAACCTGGGGGCATTACAATACCTGACTTCAAACTATATTATACGGCCATGACAATCAAAACAGCATGGTATTGGCAGAAAAATAGACACTCAGACCAATGGAACAGAACAGAAAGTCCAGAAATAAAACCACATATATATGCTCAAATAATTTTCAATAAAGGGGCCAACAACACACAATAAAGAAAAGAACGCCTCTTCAACAAATGGTGCTGGGAAAATTGGAAAGTCACATGCAAAAGAATGAAACTCGACTACAGTTTGTTCCCTTGTACTAAAATTAATTCAAAATGGATCAAAGACCTAAATATAAGACCTGAAACAATAAAGTACATAGAAGAAGACATAGGTACTAAACTCATGGACCTGGGTTTTAAAGAGCATTTTATGAATTTGACTCCAAAGCAAGAGAAGTGAAAGCAAAGATAAATGAATGGGACTACATTAGACTAAGAAAGTTTTTGCTCAGCAAGAGAAACTGACAACAAAATAAGCATACAGCCAACTAAATTGGAAATGATATTTTCAAACAACAGCTCAGATAAGGGCCTAATATCCAAAATATGCAAAGAACTCATAAAACTCAACAACAATCAAACAAACAATCCAATAAAAAAATGGGAAGAGGACATAAACAGACACTTCTCCCAGGAAGAAATACAAATGGCCAACAGATATATGAAAAAATGCTCATCTTCATTACCTGTTAGAGAAATGCAAATCAAAATTACAATGAGATACCACCTCACACCTGTTACATTAGCTATTATCAACAAGACAGGTAATAGCAAATGTTGGAGAGGTTGTGGAGAAAAAGGAACCCTCATACACTGTTGGTGGGAATGTAAAGTAGTACAACCATTATGGAAGAAAGTATGGTGGTTCCTCAAAAAACTGAAAATAGAACTACCTTATGACCCAGCAATCTCTCTACTGGGTATATACCCCAAAAACTCAGAAACATTGATACTTAAAGACACATGTAGCCCCATGTTCATTGCAGTATTGTTCACAGTGGCCACGACATGGAAACAACCAAAAAGCCCTTCAATAGAAGAGTGGATAAAGAAGATGTAGCACATATACACTATGGAATACTACTCAGCCATAAGAAATGATGACATCGGATCATTTACAACAAAATGGTGAGATCTTGATAACATAATACGGAGTGAAATAAGTAAATCAGAAAAAAACAAGAAGTACATGATTCTATACATCAGTAGGACATAAAAACGAGACTAAGAGACATGAACAAGCATGTGGTGGTTTTCGGGGGGAGGAGGGGAGGGAAGGAGGGGCACAAAGAAAACTAGATTGAAGGTGATGGAGGACAATTTGACTTTGGGTGATGGGTATGCAACATAATTGATTGACAAGATAACCTGAACATGTTTTCTTTGAATATATGTACCCTGATGTATTGATGTCACCCCATTAACATTAATAAAAATTTATTTATAAAAAAGAAATAAAAAGAAGTTTCTTTTAAAAGACTCATCTGCTTTCTAGTAAATAGGACTGGTGGAATATAGATAATATGCATTCAAAAATACATTTTATTATCTACCATTTCTTATTTGTTTCTACTGTTGAAATAACAAGCTTTTTAAAAATTTAATTTAGAAAATAAATTTTATGAGGGGACATTGATCAATAAGAGTACATAGGTTTCAGGTAAGTATTTGTATAGCATTTGAACTCTTGATTATGTTGTATATCCATTACCTGAAGTCAAATCACTTTTTATCAACATATATTTGTCCCTCTTTAATCTCTTCCTTTATTCTTTCCCCCACATTCTCCTCCCTTGGTAACTATTTCACTTTTATCTATATCCATGAGTCTCAGTTTTATATCCAACCACTGTGTGAAATCATATAGTTCTGTGGTCCCCAACCCCTAGGCCACAGACCGGTACTGGTCCATGGGCCATTTGGTACCGGTCCGCAGAGAAAGAATAAATAACTTATATTATTTCCATTTCATTTATATTTAAGTCTGAATGATGTTTTATTTTTAAAAAGTGACCAGATTCCCTCTGTTACATCCGTCTAATACTCACTCTTGATGCTTGTCTTGGTCATGTGATACATTTATCCATCCCATCCTAAAGGCTGGTCCATGAAAATATTTTCTTTTTTTTTTTTTTTTTTTTTTTTTTGAAAATATTTTCTGACATTAAACCGGTCCGTGGCCCAAAAAAGGTTGGGGACCACTGATATAATTTTTAGATTTTTCTGATTTACTTATTTCATCCAGTATAATGTCTTAAGGTCCACTCATATTGTCGTAAACAGAAATATATAATCATTTCTTATGACTCAGTAGTATTTTATTGTATATACATACAACATCTTTATCTAAGCCTCTATTGAAGGACATATTGGTTGTTTCTACGTCTTGGCCACTGTGAATAATGCTGTGATGAACAAGGGGGTGCATATGTCTTTACGTACCAATGTTTTGAGTTTTTGGGATAGGTACCCAGTAGAGAGATTGTTGGGTCATATAGTCGCTCTATCCTTAACTTTTTGAGGAACCACCGTACTTTCTTCTATAATGGATTTATTAGTTTGCATTCACAGGAGCAGTGAATAAGGGTTACTTTTCTTCACAGCCTCTCCAACACTTGTTATTACCTGTCTTGTTGATAATAGCCAATGTAAATATCTGAGGTGGTATCTCATTGTAGTTTTGATTTGCATTTCTTTATTAGCTAGTGAAACTAGGCATCTTTTCATATATCTGTTGACCATTTGTATGTCTTCTTAAAAGAAGTGTCTGTTCAGGTCCTCTCTCCATTTTTTAATTGGATTGTCTTTGTGTCTGTTGCTGAGCTTTGTGAGTTCTTTATATATTTTGAATATTAGCACCTTATCAAAGCTGTGTTTGCAAATATCATATTTCATATGGTTGACTAACTATTTGTTTTGTTGTCAGTCTCTTTGGTTGTGCAGGAGTTTTTTAGTTTGGTATAGTCCCATTCAATTATTTTTGCCCTGACTTCCCTTGCCTTTGGGGTAAAATCCATAAATTTTCCTCTACAGCCAAAGTCCATGAATTTAGGACTTAAGTTTCCTTCTATATAATTTATTGTTTCATTCCTATTTTGGTCCTGATCCATTTTGAATTAATTTTTGTGCAGGAGACAAATTATAGTCATATTTCATTCTTTTGATTGTGGCTTTTCAATTTTTCCAACACCATTTATTGAAGAGGATTTTTTTATTTTCAGTTTGTGTTTTTGACTCCTTTGTCAAATGTTATTTGTCCATATATACGTGGTTTGATTTTGGAGATCTCAATTCTATTCCACTGGTCTATATTTCTGTTTTTCTGCCAGGTCCATGCTGTTTTGATTATTGTGTCTCTGTAGTATAATTTGAAGCCATGTGTTGTAATGCTTCTTTTTTTTTTTTTTTCCTCAGCATTGCTTTGGTTACTTGGGTTTTTTATGGTCTGATACAAATCTGAAGATTTTTTGTTCTATTTTTTCTAAAAAATTGACATTAAGATTTTGATGGAAATTGCATTAAATTTGATTATTGCCTTGGGTAATATGGCCATTTTAACTATGTTGATTCTTCCCATTCATGGACATGTAATATTTTTCTATTTCAATGTATCTTTTTTATTTTCTTTCAATAATGCTTTGTAGTTTTCAGTATATAGGTCTTTCACATCGTTTGTTAAGTTTATTTCTAGGTATTTAATTTTTTGTAGTAATTGAAACAGGGAATTTATTTTAGTTCATTTTCTGAAATTTCATTGTTGGTATATAGGAAAGCAATAAATTTTTGTGTATGGATACTTTGTCCTGCCACTACTGTATTAGTTTGTTGTTTCTTATAGTTTTTTTACTAGAATCTTTGGGGTTTTCTATATACAGGATCATGTTACCTCCAAATAGTGATAATTCATTTATTGTTTCCTGTTATGGATATTTTTTATTTCTATCTCTTGCTTGGTTGTTCTGGCTAAACCTTTCACAACTATGTTAAGAGTGGAAAGAGTGTCCAACCTTGACTTGTTCCTAATTTTAGAAGAAAAACCTTCATTTTTTTCACTATTCAGTATAATATTAGCTGATGGTTTGTCATATATGGACTTTATGTTGAAGTATTTTTCTTCTATTCTCATTTTATTGAGTATTTTAAACACAGAGATGTTTTACCTTATCAAGTGTCTTTTCTGCATCTCAGTCTAGGAAGATTGTATAGTTCTAGTAATTTATCCATTTCTTCTAGATTGTTGAATTTTGTAGCACATAATCTTTCATTGTATTCTACTATGATCCTTTGTATAACTATGATGTTTGTCGTAATCTCTTTCATTTCAGATTTTGTGTATATGAATCTTTTTTTCTTTTTTCTATAGTGAGTCTCATCTGGGGATTATCAGTTTTATTGATCTTTTCAAAGAACAAGATCTTTGTTGTATTAAATTTTTCATATAATTTTGTTCTCTTTTCATTTAATTCTTTTCAAATTTTTGCTATCTTCTTCCTTCTGCATACTTTAGGATGCCTTTCTCTTTTCTGTGTTTTTTTTTAGATGAGATGTTAGGTTTTTTAATTGAGAATTCTCTTGTTTCTTGATGTAAGCCTGTAACAACATAAACTTCCCTCTTATTCCTGCTTTCATTGCAATACTGAAATATTGATATGTCATGTTATCATTTTTGTTTGTATATACCTTTTGATCTCTACTTTTATTTCATCTTTGACTTAGTCATTTTTAGAAGTATGATTAATTTTCACAAAGTTTGGGGTTTCTTTACTTACTTTATGCAGTTGAATTCTAATTTCAAAGCCTTATGATTGGAAAATATGTTTGGTATAATTTCAGTCTTCCTGGAATTTATTGATGTTAGTTTTCTCACTGAAAATATGACTTATCCTTGGGAATGTTTCATAAACACTGAAAAGAATATACAAAAGGTTGTTCCAGTATGAAATGTCTTCTAAATGTCTATTATGTTCATTTGGTCTATTGTGTCATTTAAGGCCAATATTTCTTTATTGATTTTTTTGTTTTGATGATCTATCTGATGCTGTCAATGGTGTGTCAAGATATCAAGGTATGATTGTGTATTTGTCTGTTTCTGTTTTTAAATCAGTTAGTGGCTGTCATATTTTCATATGATTCAGTGCATATATAACAAGATGTGTTATGTCTTCTTGATACAATATCCCCTTTATCATAATGAAATGTCTATATTTGTCTCTTGTTACTTTTGTTGTCTTGAATTCAGCATTTTCATATATTAGTATGGCTACACGTGCTCTTCTTTGGGTATTATTTGCTTGGAGAATTGTTTTCCAGCCTGTCACTTTGATTCTACTTTTGTCCTTGTAGCTTAGGTGTGACTCTCCAAGGCAACATACAGTTGTGTTTTGCTTTTTGATCCAATCAGCTCCTCTGTTTCTCTTAACTGGTAAGCTTAGTCTATTCATTTTTAGGGCTATTATTGATGCTTGAGGATTTCCTAAAGCTATTCTATGTTTTGTTTTCTGATAGCTCTGTGTCTTGTTTGGTTCTTCTCTTTATTGTTTCTGTCAGTTGTTTTGGTCTGGTGGTATTCCATACTTCTTTCCCCTGTTTCTTCTTTTTTTAAGCTATATATTTGAGTAGTGGCTTTTTTTCGTGGGTGTTTACAATTAGGTTATTAAGAGAAAAATTTTCACATGCACAAAAACCCTTTGTCTTCAGAGTGATTCTTCACTCCACCCTCCTTTGCTACTGAAGATCTTTATCCTCTCCCCTTTTATATTATTGTTGTTATACATTATCTTTATTTTTATTGTGACCTTGTTGGAGCTTTTACTTATAGTTTTGTTTTGCTTTGTTCTTTGTATCTGGTCAAATGACCCCCTTGAGTATTTCTTGCAATGGTGGCTGTTCGGTGATCAATTCCCTCAGCTTCTGTATCTCTGGAATTTTTTTGTTTGTTTGTTTCTCCTTCATAGTTGAGGGATAACTTTGATTGATATAGGATTCTTGGTTAGTAATTCTTCTCCTTAAGTACTTTGTATATTTGGGCTCACTCTCTTATGGCTTGTGTAGTTTCTGCTGAGTAGTCCAATCATAACCTAGTGGATTTTCCTTTATATGTTATGTAGTTCTCTTCTCTAGTTGCCTTGAGTATTCTTTCTTTGACATTGATTTTTCATAATTTTATTATGATGTGCCTTGGAAAAAGGTCTGTTTGGGTTGAGGTAACTCAGTTTCCCTTTTGCATCTTGAATTTGAGGCACTAACTCCATAGGTATAATAATTTCTCATTAATTATTTGTTTGAATAAGTTCTCCATTCCATTCTTTTTCTTCTGATATACCCATTATTTTTATATTACTCATTTTCTTGTAAGAAGAGAGATAGTGAGGTAGATTCTTACATGCACCTCAATCAAGATCTACCCCACAACCTCATCTGAGGCTGATGCTCCAGTACCAAACTATTTTTATCTCTGAGGCTGTTGTGTTCTGATGGAGTTATCCTCAGTGCCTGGAGCCACACTTGAACCAATTCAGCCACTAGCTACAAAAGGAGAAGAGGGAGAGAAGGGGGAGAAGTAGATGGTCACTTCTCCTGTGTGACCTGACTGGGAATCAAACCTGAGACCTCCATATGTTGGGCCAATATTCTATCCACAGAGCCATCAGCGAGGGCATATTGCTCTTTCTGATTGAGTCAGACAATTTCTGTAAAGGTCTCTTACTTTTAAAATTTATGAGTCTCTCTATCCCTTTTTCTTTTTGTAGCATCTCTAGTTGCCTGTCTTTGATGTCACTAATTGTCTTCTCTATCGTGTATTGTTAGCTAAACTTGCTATCTCATTTTTCAATGAGTTTGGTTCTTTTTTAATATTTAAAAATCCTTGATGAAGTACTCATTTTGTTCATTAATTTGTTTTTTGAGCTCATTATATCGCTTGGTAGTATTTTATTTTGCATCTCATTTAGTATTTTCACAACTTCAATTTTGAATTCTTTACCATTTAACTCCAATGTTTTTATGTGATTGAGAATGCTTTCTGGAGATTATTCATTTTATTTCTAAAGTAGTTTTTTTTTTGTTTATCTATGGTATTTGATTTCTTCTTCCTTGATAGTTTTTTGAGAGTGATACTGGTATGACAAAAAAAGACTAAAAAATGAAAAATAAAAATTGAAAATTACAATGGAAAGTCTAAATATTTTTAAAATAATGACAAGTAAAAAATAACCCAAAAGCCTGACCAGGTGGTGGTGCAGTGGATAGAGCATTGGACTGGGATGCGGATGGACCCAGGTTCGAGACCCCGAGGTCGCCAGCTTCAGCGTGGGCTCATCTGGCTTGAGCAAAGAGCTCACCAGCTTAGACCCTAGTTCGCTGGCTCCAGCAGGGGGTTACTCAGTCTGCTGAAGGCCCGCAGTCAAGGCACATGTGAGAAAGCAATCAATGAACAACTAAGAAGTCGCAACATGCAATGAGAAACTGATGATTTATGCTTCTCATCTCTCTCTGTTCCTGTCTGTCTGTCCCTGTCTATCTCTGCCTCTGTAAAAAAATAAAAAAAAAATAAAAAATAACCCAAGAAAACAAAAGGTGAAAAACAAAACTAAAAGCAAAAATAGGTAGAACACCAACAAAGAAATAGAAATAAAAATATAAAAATTAAAGAAAATTAAATTCAAAAGAAAAAGAGAAAACAAATACAAAAAGGAAAATATTCAGTTTTGAGAAGTTACTGTTTTCTTCCAGTAGCTGTTGCTGCATTATAAGTCCTAGCTCTGTGAAATTCTTGGACTGACATCTGCTGAGATGTTGCTGTTGCAATAATGTAGGTGGGGCAACAGGGGCATCGGTGGATGGAGCAAGTTGTGAGGGCTTTACAGCTTTAGAGTTTTAGCAATGATGTTCTCAGGCCTCTGGCCACTCCTGCCCATATGTCAACAGACCAGGGGACCAAACATGGAGCACTTCTATTCTTTTTTTTTGTATTTTTCTGAAGTGAGAAGTGGGGAGGCAGTCAGACAGACTCCCACATGCAACCAACCAGGATCCACTTGGCATGCCCACTATGGGATGGTGCTGTGCCCATTTGGGGTGGTGCTCTGTTGCAACCAGAGCCATTCTAGTGCCTGAGGTAGAGGCCATGGAGCAATTCAGCACCTAGGCCAACTTTGCTCCAATGGAGCCTTGGCTGTGGGAAGAAAACAGAGAGATAGAGAGAAAAGAGAGGAAGAAGGGTGGAGAAGCAGATGGGTGCTTCTTCTGTGTGCCCTGGCCAGGAATTGAACCCAGGACTTTCATATGCCAAGCCGACACTCTATCACTGAGCTAACTGGTCAGGGCCATATTCTTCAGCAGAGATAATGGCTCTGGAAAGTTAGCTGTGGGATCTGTTTCTGCCACTCTCTGTACATATGATGTAAGGAAGGTGGGATCTGGGAGGCTGGGGAAGCACACTGTTTTTTTTTTGTTTTTGCATGGAGTGCAGGCTATAGTCAGACAGCAGAAACACTGGCTGTGACCCTGCATTCTGCTGCTGTTTTGATTTAGCATTTCCCCTCTGTCCTTCATTCTCACCACTCCTGCTGGCAGAAGGAAACCAGTCACTCTGGGCTTTCCTTTATGTAGCTCCAGCATGCAAAACTCAGCCAGCCTAAGCTTTCTTTCTCTCCATAATCCCATCAGAAGGGGAAAAAACAGTCACTGTGGGTTTTGGGAGGGTTGGTTTCTTTTTATAGTGGTCAGTGAGTGTATTTTATCTTCCACCTCCTTTTTCAATCCTTCCCACCTTTATTCCATTCAGTATGTGGATCTTTCAAGTACACCCGTGAACCCAGCTGGAGTTCCTTCACTGCATTATAGTTGTTCAATGTGTTGAAATTTCAAGGGGAGAGATCAAGAGTATCTCTCATGCTGCCTTTACTTTAAAGTCAAAATAACAAGCTTTGAAAATATCACGTATGTCAGAGAGATAAACCTTGACCTTCACCACTGTTTCTTGGAAACACATAGGGAAGCAGAAGTTATAGTGAGCAAGGGCTCAATCTAAAGTAAGATATTAATTTATTATTTCTTAAATACAAACTAAAATGAACACCATGAAGTGAGTACATGCAATTACTTCTTAGTGAATTTAACCACAATATTAACAGTCAAACAAAAAAGTCACTGCCAAGAACATTTAACATAATAGACTATGAGGAACAAAGTAAAAAATATACATTTTTCTTGCTAATTCTTCAACACTATTATTTTCTTCACTGTGATTGAGTAGGGGAGTGATTTTAATGAGACTGCTTTATTCATTCTTTAAGTAAATGTTTATTAAGTATCCATTGTGCACAAAAGATTGTGTAAATGACAGCAGCACAGGAAGAAGTACAAAAAAGGACAAATGGCATAACAAGTAAATGGTAAGCATGGATTTTTTCTCCCTGCCTGTTTTGTGCTGATTTTTTTTCTCATTGATCTGAAAGGATATATTGGTAACTTGACAGCTGGTGATGTTTCTCTTAATCCTCTTCTTATTTTTGTGGCAAAAAACTCTTAGAACTTATGCTGAGTTCAGAGTAGATAGAGAACCTCTTTGCTGGTAACATCACCCTAAGGCCTGGGTGAAACTGAATGGGAAAATATCACATTAGTTCAGGAAGCATTTGAACTGATTTTGGTGTGCCTGAACTTACTTTACTCATATAACATTCTTAGAAGGCAGGCTTTTGGGACAGTTAACTGTAGTGGATGCCATGACATGCTGATCCCTCTTCAGGAACAAAACCCTTACTCTCCCAGCAGTTGAAAATGCTATCTGCAGATGATCTTCAGCTGTTTTTCTCTTTGAAGAATGCCTCCAGTAGAAAGTCCCTCAACCAAGGTTTTCTCTCTTTTCAGAGGTAGTCTTCATTTAATGACTGTCTGATCAGTGCACAGATATGAAGACTGAACCTTTTCACAATAACTTCAGACAACACTAGTGTCATCCCAGCTCTATGGAAACCTGTGGAGTTGGCTGAATTTTTGGTGGGCCTGCAATATAACCCAACCTCTCCTCATTCCTATTATAGCTTTCTTTCTTTTTCTTCCACAAATATGAAACCCTAAAATGCTCTCTAATGAATGTCTTGGTATGTTAATTTTTGTTTCAAATTCTGTTTTCCAGGAACCTAAACTGTGACATTAACCTTCAGAACACAGAAGTAGGTAGAAAAGGAACATGAGAAACTACTATAATTGTCATAGACATTATATAAAGGCTTGGGGACCATGTAAAGCAAAATAGGTCTAGAGATGGGTGAGAAAGGTATTTTTTGTTCTTGTGTGTACTTGGTGAGTGCCTGTGCTATACACCTGAGTATGTGTGAGGCTGAGTGTAATGACACAATGACTGAACATTTTTAATGACTTCTTCACAGTAGAAAGACACTTTGCTGAAGTAGTGTCTGCAGCCATTTGCAAGCAGAAAAACTCCAAAAGCCTGATGGCCATCAGGATGTTGTGTGTGACTTTTTTTCCAGTTGGTTTATTTGTCAGTTTTGAGCATTACACATGCATTATAGTGTCCTTGGCAGATGGAATTTGGAAAATCCTATCAAACTTTTGGCTTATTAAAGAGATTGAAGGGTTCCTAAATGGAATGGGGAAAAGGATTAAGGAAAATAACTGCTTTTAAATGTTAAAAAGCAAGGTGATGTAGGAGAAATCCACATCAACAATGTCTGTAGGCACGTACAATGTTAATAATTGTTTCAAGACCAGTATCAGAAAGTAGATGATGCAGTTTGAGGAAAAAAGTTGAGCATGTGTGACATGGAATGAAAACATATTGTTGAAAAACTAGACCACCTTTGCTTAATTAATCTCTCCATCACTAGTGCTATCACAGTTTCTGGTACATAGTTGGTGTTTATTACATGTTTATAATTGAATAAATGAATAAATGCACTGAGGTAATAGGTAACTGAGTATAAACATATGAGGACTGCAGGAATAGAAAATAACAACACTGGGGTTGAATTAAGGAGTCATAGACTTGAGATGTCATAGATGAAAGTGAAAATAATTAGTATGGTAGAGAACAACATTCTAGAAAGAAGAAACTGTAGGTGTAAAGGTAGATGGGCTAGAGTTTGAGGGTATAAAAGTAGAAAGGCATACAGGAGAACAAGGTTTGAGTTGGTGACTAGAGAAAGAGAAAGTTAATGTTGGCAGTAATTAGATATTACTGAGGAAAGAGAGCAAAGGGAGTTGGACATTATATTTATCAAAACTTGGGAAAGCTGCATCAGTATGAAGCTTCAACATTCTATTTAGCTTAATTTGCTAGCAGAATAAAACATTCACAGGGTTTTAAGGTAAGACTTAAATGGTTAAGAGTAAGGAAGTTGGCCCTGGCCAGTTGGCTCAGTGGTAGTGCATCAGCACACCATGTGGAAGTCCTGGGTTTGATTCCCAGTCAGGGCACACAGGAGAAGCACCCATCTGCTTCTGCACCCTTCCCCCTCTTCTTTCTTTACATCTCTCTCTTCCCCTCCCACAGCCAAAGATCCATTGAAGCAAAGTTGGCCTGGGTGCTGAGGACAGCTCCATGGCCTCTGCCTCAGGCACTAGAATGGCTCTGGCTTCAATGGAGCAATGCCCCATATGGGCAGAGTATCACGCCCTGGTGGGCATGCCAGGTGGATCCTGGTCAGGTGCATGCGGAAATCTGTCTGACTGCTTCCCCGCTTCTAACTTTGGAAAAATACAGAAAAAAAAGAGTAAGGAAGTTATGCATATTCCTTGAAATTTTATCATGTAGTATAATCAGAGGTGCATTAAGATTGGTTGAAGCCCCAGGCACAGAAGAAAATACTGGGCCTTTTAAAGAAAGAGAGACAGGGAATATGAAAATACATGTTAACTATATTTTTAAATAAATAAAAATTTTTATGTACTATTAATGTTAAAATTGCACATATGAAACCAAACAGTGTTATTAGAGAAACATGTGAAGTTGGGGTTTTGTGGGGCCCTTCAGAAGTTGGGACCCAGGGCACACACCCACTGTGCCCACCATTTTATCTGCCTCTAAGTATAATGCAATCTTATTGTACAAGTATGGGCAGTTTATACAACTCCATGGATCTCATGTAAAAATTTGAGGAGAGTTAACACATGTAGTTTGCAAGGGATTTTAGCCTTCTGACATCAAAAGGTCATATTTTGGGCAAGATTTTTCTTTCTGTGAAGCCTCTGTGGACTAGTTGAGAGTGGTAGGGTCTTGTGACTTCTTTTTCAGAAATCAGGGCAGATTATTCAGCTTCCTATTGGCTTTGACTTTAGACCTCCTTGTTCCATTCTAGTCCTATGAAAAACAACTGATGATTTATTATTTAGGGCTGGTTGTGGATAATTAATTAATTTGCTGTTACAATTGAACCATTAATGGGGAAACTTGAGGGCTCCATCTGGCTTTGGCCTAATGATCAACCCAAGGCCCTTAAAAAGAAGGCAGAAAATGATATTTTACAAATGTAAAATATCTTTATTCTGCTTTACATGATGTGTGTTTTCTAGTTATTATTCTTATCACCATCACAATCACCACCTTCAGTTAATTTAATATTAAAATTATAAAAATATATAATAGCCAAATTCTCTCTTGATTTTGATGAATTAACCATATGAATTTACCTCCTCTTTCTCCCAACTTTCAAATGATAAAAATAAAATAAAAATATTTAAACTCATGACAGTGAAGAAAATTATATAAATAATTATTTTCAAAATAAATTGAGTGTCTTCAGATCAGAATTTTCTACATTCTGGAATTTAATAGTGAAACAGTATAATCACAGAGAGCACAGGTCAATAATTTCTAAATACATCAAACTGCCATCTTTTATCCTTTTCCTCATTTTCAGTGAGCATTAAATAAAAAAAAACTGACATGAAAGAGAGCCTTAAGTGAGCAAAGAGAAAAAAATAATTCTATAAGGAGGAGATAGTTTAAAGTAAAAGAAAAAAAGATATTTTGACATTTAAAAGGAATAAAACATATAAAATAATATAAAAAGAGTAAAATCTGAGAACAAGAAGGAACAAAGAAATAAAAAATATTATATATGTATATTGATTGTGAAAAATCACTAGGCAGTCCAAAGTAGGCTGGAATTTTTAGACAGAAACTGATGCTTCTATCCACAGGTGAAATTTCTTCTCCTTCAGGAAAAGCCCAGTTCAGCTTTTAAGACCATTTAACAGATAAGATCCAGATTATGGAGGATATGCTCCTGTACTTAAAGTAAAATAATTATAAATGTGAAACATATCTATGAAAATATTTTACAGAAACATACAGCATTATAGAGAACAGGATAGCAAATCCTGGAAGGAAGGAGGAAAAGCATTAGGGGTGGGGGAAAAGGGGGGGGGCAGAGGAAAACACGGGGGTAGAGGGAGATATATTTGTTGGGGCACTTAAATATATGTAAACACAATAAATTAAAATCATAAATTAAAAAATAACAAAACAAAACAAAATAGATTAACATTTGAATAACTGAGTATTCTAGGTTATCCAAGTTGATACATAAAATTTTCCATCACAGATGAAAACAAAAAGAAAAAAAATCCATTCAGTATGTTTAACATCTGAATGCTTAGGAGTTTTAAAGAAATAACCTAGAAAATGAGAGGAGGAATTTATCAAACCAACAATATAGAAAGGAAAACAAATTTTGTTACTGAAAATCAAGAGTAAGAGTATCCACAATGTAAAGTCATGCTGCATGTTTGGCATAATTAATAAACAAACAAACAAAATTCTCATCTAGAGAAATCACCAATGATAAAATTAAATTCTTAAAAATGTGTCTTTGTGGGATAGGATGATATCAGAGTAATGGTAGTATGAGAGATACCCCTGATCTTTCCCCTTAGAATTTCAACAAATTGAACAGCTATAATGCAGTGAAGCAACTCTAGTTAGGCTTGCAGGCATGCCTGAAATATCTGAAAACATAACAGACTAAATGTGGGGAGTTTTGAGAATGGGGGAAGAAGATAAGACACACTTGTAGTCAGTTCCAGAGAGGAAAGAGGCCTGGATTGTCTGGCATTTTGTCTACTGGGGCTCCAGAGAGAAGAGAAGCCTGGAATGACTGGGCAATTGTCTGCTGGGGCAACTGAGAAGGGAGAAGCCTGGAATTACTGAGTTTATTTTTCTTCTGGAGGTACAGAGAGGGGAGAAGCCCAGAGTGACTGGGTCTTAATCTGTAAGGAAGACCAGTGAGGTTGAGGTGCAGAGGTGCAGGATACTAAACCAAAGTGGCTACAGAATGAGGGGTCATGGCCAGTGTTACCACGCAGTCTGTCCACACCCTGCACTTAGTGCAGAGACAGAGAAAACCAAAATACAATCTGCAGCCTTTCAGGTCCTCCTTCCTTTACCTCAAGGTATATGGTGAGAGACAGTGACAGACCCTACAACTAATTCTCCAGTGCCACTCTCTCCATGAAGAACAGAGGTGCTCTGGTTCTGGCCCCCTGGTCTGTTGAGACACAAGGAGGTGTGCACGGAAGCCTGAGATCACCATTGCTGAATCCATAAAGCCATTAAGCCCTCACAACACAACCCACCCACCAAGGTAACTATAAACCCATCCACATCATTGTGACAGCAGCAACATATCAGTGGAGGTCAACCCAGAAATTTCACATGTCATACAGCTACACATACCAGAAGAAAACAGAAAAAGTTTTTAAAACTGAAATATTTTTTCTATTTTTTATTCTTTTTCTTTTGAATTTCATTTTATTTTTATATTATTCTTATTTTTGTGGGTGTCTTGTTTGTTTTCCAATGTTTTGTTTTCTTTCTCTTTGTTTTGTGTTGTCTTTCTTTTTACCTGTCATTTAAAATTTTTTACTATATTTTCACTTTTACATTTTAATTTTTTAGGGTTTTTTTTGGTTAGAGTTCTTAACAATACCACTCTCAAATACCATCAAGGAAAAAAACCCCTCAAATACCATGGCTACACAACAAAGAGAAATAGTTCAAAAAGAAAATTAAAAATGTACAGAAATCAATCTTAATCACATGGAAACCTTGGAATTAAATGATAGAAAATTCAAAGTTGAAGTTCTGAAAATACTCAATGAAATGTGAGAAAACACTGCTAGGCAATTTAATGGCTCAAAAAACAAATTAATGAACAAAATGAGTACTTCGCCAAGAAGATTGAAACTTTACAAAAGAACCATAAAGAGATGAACAACTCAATACATAAATTAAAAAATGAGGTAACAAGTTTAGCTAACAGAACAGGCCAGAGAGAGGAGATAATCAGTGACATCAAAGACAGACAAGTAGTAATGCTACAGAAAGAAGTAGAGAGAGACTCATGAATTTAAAAAAAAAAATGAGAGAGCTCCATAAGAATTGTCTGAGTCCATCAGAAAGAGCAATATATAAATAATGGGTATATGAGATAAAAAAGAGAGGAGTAGGAGAATGGAGAACTTGTTCAAACAAACAGTTGATGAGAACTTTCCAAGTCTATGGAAAGAATTAGATATTCAAATCCAAGAAGCAATCAGATTGCTGAGTCAAAAATCAATGACAAAAAAAGAATCCTTCTAAAAAATTACTGGGTTAAAGAAGAAATAAAAGCAGAGATCAAAAGATGTATACTGACAAACGAGAATTACACCACAGCATTTCAAAATTTTCAGGATGCAGTGAAAGCAGTAATAAGAGGGAAGTTTATATAATTACAGACTTAAAACAAACAAACAAAAAAACAAGAGAAATCCCAAGTAAACAACCTAACATCACATCCTAAAGAACTAGAAAAAGAAAAACAAAGGCAACCCAAATTCAGCAGAAAAACAGAAAAATTCAAAATTAGAGAAGAGATAAATTAAATAGAGAACAGAAAATGAATAGAAAAAAATTAATACAACAAAGAGCTTGTTCTTTGAAAAAATCAATAAAATTGATAAAATCCTGAATAAATACACTGAGGAAAAAAGAAAGAACTCGGAAACAAAATTCAAAATAAAAGAGGAGAAAGTCCCAGAGACATCATAGATATACAAAGAATCATAGTGGAATATTATGAAAGACTATATGCTACCAAATTCAACAATATAAAGGAAATGGATAAATTCCTAGATCTATACAATTTTCCTAGACTGAGTCTTGAAGAAGTGGAAAAGCTAAATAGACACATAAGAAAAGAGGAAATAAAAGCAATTATCAAAAACCTCTCCATAATAAAAGTCCAAGACCAGATGGCTACATTAGTAAATTCCACCAAACATTCAAAGATTTGATACCTATACTTTTCAAAGTCTTCCAAAATATAGAAAGAGATTTAATACTCCCTAACAAATTTTATAAAGACAACATAACACAAATAATAAAACCTGGCAAGGACAACACAAAAAAAGGAAAGTATAGACCAGTATCTCTAATCAATTCAGATGCCAAAAATCTTAAATAAAATATTAGCAAATTAAATACAATAATACTTAAAGATAAAATATATCATGACCAATTGAGATTCATTCCAGGTGCATAGGGATGGTTCAACATACAAAAATCAATTAACGTAATACACATCAATAAAACAAAGGACAAAAATTATGTGATGCAATAAATAGAAATAGAAAATATATTTGATAAGATACAACATTCATTTATGTTTAAAAACTCAATAAAATTGGTATAGAAGGAATGTACTTTAACATAATAAAAGCCATATATGACAATTCATCTGCTAATATCATACTAAACACTAGAAAAAAATTCAAGGTTTTTCCTCTAAAATTGAGAACAAGAGAAGCCTGCCTACTCTCTCCATTCTTATTCAACATAATTCTAGAAGTTTTAGCCAGAGTAATCAGGCAAGGAAAAGAAATAAAAGGCATACAGAGAAAGAAGAAGTAAATATTTCACTTGTTGCAGATGACATGATCCTGCATGTAGAAAAACCCAAAGACTCCACCAAAAAAATATTAGTAACAATAAACCAATAGAGTAAAGTTGCAGGAAACAAAATCAATAAAAAGTCTATTGCTTTCCTATACATCAAAGAGGAAACTTCAAAAAATGAACTAAAAAAATTTATCTTACAAAGCCACAAATAATACCTAGAAATAAGCTTAAAAAAGTATGAACAACCTATATACTGAAATTTACAAAGCATTATTGAAAAGAAAATTTTAAAAGACACAATGAAATGAAATACTATTCCATGTTTATGGGTTGGAAAAATGAACATAATTAAAGTGGACATTACCTAAACAAATATACAAATTTAATGCAATCCCCATCAAAATCCCAATGTCATTCTTTAAAGAAATAGAATAAAAAATCACCAGATTTGTACAGAACCATAAAAATAACCCCAATCAACAAAGCATTCTGAGAAAAAAGAATGAAACTGTAAGTATCACAATATTTGACTTTAAATTATACTATAGAGCCATGATAATCAAAACAGCATGGTATAGTTGGAAAAACAGACATACATACCAATGGAATAAAATCGACAGTCCAAAAATAGAACCACATATATATGGACAAATCGTCTTTGACAAAGGAGCCAAAAATACATAATGGAGAAAAGAAAACATCTTCAATAAATGTTGCTGGGAATATTGGAAAGCCACATGTACAGGAATGAAACTTGACTACCGTTTGTCCCCATGCAGAAAAATGGAACAAAGACCTAAATATAAGATTTGAAGCATTTTCTGAAGATTCATCATTGGCATATAGGAAAACAATAAACTCTAGTTTATTGATTTTGTATCCTGCAACTTTACTACATTGATTTATTGTTTCTAATATTTTTTTGGTGGAATCCTTGGGGTTTTTTTATATACAAGATCAAGTCATCTACAAAAAGTGATACCATTACTTCTTCTTTCCAGATATGAATACCATTTTTTTTATTTCTTTCCTTATTGCTCTGGCTAAAACTCCCAGAACTATGTTGAATAAGAGTGGAGAGAGTAGGTAGCATTGTCTTTTTCCTGATTCTAGAGAAAAAACTTTCATTTCTTCATGATTTAGTATGATATTAGCTGATGGTTTGTTATATATAGCCTTAATTGTGTTGAGGTATTTTCCTTCTGAACCCATTTTATTGAGTGTTTTAAACATAAAGAGATATTGTATCTTATTGAATGCTTTCTCTGCATCTATTGATAAGATCATATGACTTTTGTTACTTGTTTTGTTGATGTGGTGTATTATGTTGGTTGATTTCCTTATGTTGAATGAACCTTGTGCTCTTAAAATGAATCCCACTTGATCATGATATAGTATTTTGTTAATGTGTTGTTGTATTCGATTTGCTAGCATTTTTAGAATTTTTCCATTTGTATTTATCAGAGATTTTGGTCTGTAGTTTTCTTTTCCTGTGTTGTAATTGCTGGGTTTTGGTATGAGGATTAAGTTGGCCTCATAAAATGTGTTAAGGAGTATTGTTTCTTCTATTTTTTGGAAGACTTTGAGAAGAATATGTACTAAATTATCTTTGAATGTTTAGTAGAATTCACTCATGTAGCCATCTGGTTCTGGAATTTATTTTGGGGAAGTTTTTGATAGTTGTTTCTATTTCCTCCCTGGTTATAGGTCTATTTAGGTTTCTATTATTTTGTGACTCAGTCTAGGAAGATTGTATAGTTCTAGGAATATATCCATTTCCTCTAGGTTGTTTAATGTAGTGGCATATAATTTTTCATAATATTGTACTATGTCTTTTGTATATCTATGACATCTGGTAAGTTCTCCTCTTTTATTTTAGATTTTATTTGTATGAATCCTTCCTTTTTTTTCCTTAGTGAGAGTAGCCAGTAGTTTGTCAATTTTATTGATGTTTTTAAAGAACCAGCTCTTTGTTGTATTAATTTTTCCTATAGTTATTTTGTTCTTAATTTCATTTAGTTCTGCTCTAATTTTTACTATTTCTTTTCTTCTGCTGATTTTGGGTTGCTTTTGTTTTTCTTTTACTTGCAAAGACATAGAAACAACCAAAGTGTCACCCAATAAAGGATTGGATAAAGAAGATGTGGTACATATATACAATGCAGTATTATTTAGCCATAAGAAATGATGACATGGTGTCATTTATGACAACATTGATAAACCTTGAGAACATTATAATGAGTGAAATAAGTAAATTAGAAAAAGCTAAAAACTGTATAATTTCACACATATGTGGGATATGAAATAAGACTCATGGATATAAATAAAAGTGATGTGGTTACCAGGGGAATGGGGACACAGAGGGGAGGGATATAAGCAAGAGGGTGAGGGGAAAGGTATAAAGAGGGATAAAAATAATGTGGTAGAAAATTATTTGACTTTAGGTGATGGGTATACAACATAATCAACAGTTTAAATGTTATAGAAATGTTCATCTGAAACCTATGTACTCTTATTGATCAATGTCACCCTGTTAAAGTTAATTTTTCTAAATAAAAATTTAAAATTAACAAAAAAGCATTACAGCTTTGTGAATATATTAGTAATCATAAGTTCCTACACTTTAAATGGGTGAACTGTATGGTACGTAATTTATATCTCAATATTTTTAAAAAAAAGCTCAGGATGACTAAGTGGAATAGTCTCAAGGGGAAAACAGGCTGTTATCTTGACAGTCTAGGACAATATTTACAAAAGGTCCTCTATCATGCACTATCTTCTGACTATTTTCTAGTTTTCTAGCTTAGACTATATTCTCTGAGATTTTATCAGCCCCTTTGATTGCTCACAGCAGCAGCAGCTCTGCCCCTTAACTGAACTCTTTCATCTCAGACCAAGCTCTTCCACCCTAATTAGTCTTTAGTGCATTGTTCCATTCTTTCACAGATCACACTGGCTCCACAGTTCTTACCTTCATTTCCACCAACCCCAATACCGCTTATCTTCCTCCTACCTCAGACTGTCAGGCAATTTCTAGTGCATCATGAAATTAGTCTCCCTCAATACCATGCTGTTATATGCTTAATGAAAATAACATCCATCACTCTCAATACAGGTGATGCTGAGAGAACACCTGTCAGAGATGCTGGAGAGAGGGGTTCCTTAACTGGGAGAAAAATTAGATGAGAATGAACAGAGTACCTCAAAATTTCATGTACACGTGAGTCAGTAGAATCTACTGAGGATCAGGTTAAAATGCAGATGTTGAGTCAGCAACTTTGGGGGCTATGGTTGTACATGTCTAACAAACTCCCAGATGATATTTCAGTTGCTGGTCCTAGGACCCTACTTTGAGTATCAAGGGGGTAGAGCATCTCCAAGGTCTGTTTCAGCTCTGACATTCATCCCATCTTATATCTGAGAACAACTAATAGGATTCCCAGCTATACCTCTTCTGATATTGCTAATGTGGCTCATAAACACGAATTCACTCTATAGGTTCTGGCAGTGCAAGTTATGATGTTACAGAAAGAAAACTGGCTTTTCTCTTAGGCAGGATAACATTGTTAGATTAAGAAGAGTATTGACCAAATATGAAACATAAAATATTATCAAATTACTATTGAATCCTCTCTATCCTAAAGAAGTTGATTAATTTCTGGGGAATGTTTTTATTGTACTCATATTTAAAGGTCATTGTGAATGAATGGTATATAAAATTACTAGAAGCTGGCAAACTGGGCCAGGAATAAGAAAAAAAAGATAATTGTAAAGCACTATGATAATTTTAATCTCAATTATTGATTCATAACTTTAGAATAGGGTAAAAAATCTATATATTTCCAGGTTACATTTGTTATTATCATCAATTATTAATTTTAAGAATAATACATAAATATAAGTTAAAAGTCAGTTTGTGCAGAAAACCTTGTGTAATAAAAAAAATAATCTCTGATACCACCCCTTTCCAGTTGCATTTTCTTTTAAATGACTTTGCTCCTTTTCTGTATTTATCTCCACATCCCTAAATATAATATATATTCTATTATTTCTTCAGTTATCAGCTGGATACATTATATATTGTATCTGCTATGGGAAATGAGAATTTCACTCATGTATTTCTTCTCTACTCAGCTGAAAAATAAATTCATATCTCTGTTTAGGTTAAACTACTAGTTACCTCTGTAGCTTTAATAATATATTTTAATCTTTATTTTACCAAACAGAAATGATATATAGTATCTTTAGTTCTTTACTTTATAAGGTGAAGGGCTTAGTGACCTTATCCTTCCTCAATTATTCTCCCACATGTCCTACCTCTTAATATTTGCCACTATACACTTATTTTTAGTTTAGCGTGCAAGAGACAGGGACAGACAGACAGAAAGAGTGAGAGATGAGAAGCATCAAGTATTTGTTGTGGCACCTTAATTGTTCATTGTTTGCTTTCTCATATATGCCTTGATGGGGGGCTACAGCTAATCCACGGACCTCTTGCTCAAGCCAGTGACCTTGGGCTCAAGCCAGCGACCTAGGGGTTCAAGCTAGGACACTTTGGGTTCAAGCCAGGGGCTGTGGGGGTCTGTTTATGATCCCACACTCAAGCTGGCAATCCTGCACTCAAGCTGGTGAGCCTGTGCTCAAGCCAGATGAGCCCATGCTCAAGCTGGCGACCTCAGGGTTTTGAACCTGGGTCCTCTGAGTCCCAGGCCAATGTTCTATCTACTACATCACCACCTGGTCAGGCACCATATACTTCTTTACACTTACATTTTAATTTGAAGGTTTATAACAACTCTAAATACAAAATTTTGATAAATAAATCCTTGATTATTCTATGGTTTGATCTTTCAAGTGTAAAATAAATCATTCACATTATTGTGGCTATATAAATTTTGTTTATGGTCTGAAAAGTACATAGTATTCTATTACATATAGGCATGGAATAGAATAGAATAGAATAGAATAGAATAGAATAGAATAGAATAGAAGAATAGAACTCAAAAGTTATTTTTGAACTTTTGATTCATTTTTTTTTATATTGCACTAATCAGTTAGGCTCTCAATTTATGGAGATACTCTTGAAGAGTGCTCACTTATTAGTTAAAAGTGTCAGAAAATTCCTAGGTATTATTTTCTTGCATTACTATGTTTTGGTTCTGTTTTAACTTTGTTTTTGGCCCTGACATCTTTGTCTATGGTTCTTTGTGATATCTGAACTCAGGTTGCTCCAGGACACAGGATAAGAAGGAACATCTGGTTCTTCAAAGTTTGTTCTGAAGTGAAAGACCAACAAACTCTAGATTATTATCTGAACACCAGAGGGTCAAAATTCCTTTCCCTTATGACAGTAATTCTTACTGCAGGCTACTACTCAATAGTGGGTCATGTAATCATTTTACTAAATGACAAGCAACATTTTTTTAAAAAATGAAGGAGAATAGAATAAAGAGATTTATCACCCATCATAAAGTTCAAGTATTATTTAATAAATGTATGTGAACATTGTATATGTGTTCTGGTTGCAGGTGACATATTATTTTACTTATTTTAATGTTGGTTGCTAGAGAAAAAGCTTGAAAGCTTGTATCTTACATGTTGAACTGTTCTTTTGGTTCCAATTCTAGTCCAAAAGTTGCCTTTCTTGTCCAGTGTACAACTCTCCTTGGTTTAAAGAGCTGGGATCACAAATTAAGTATATCTAATGGAGCTTTGGGCTCTCCTCCCCTTTTTGTTTTGAGTTTTATCTTCCTGGGTGGGTTACTGAGATCTGGTATGGGTTACTGAGACCTGCTATGGCTTAAATTCCTCCTAGGTTTTTAGATCCCCAGCTCCACTGTGACTCTAGATGGAAACATATGGGTCTTCATCTGTGCCATGCCTCGTGTATTGACAACCAGAGCATTCTTTGTCAAGAAGATAATTTCTTGACAAAATCATCTTCAGTAATAATCATGAAATAAAACAAATAATTATACTAGTGAATATTTTTATTGAACTTTGAATATATTATGCCAATAAAATAATAAAATAAATATCACAGTACAAAATAATCAAAAGCTACCAGACTTTTTAATTTATTTTATTTCTGAAACAAACAAGACATCAATAAAAAAATGAAAACACATGGAAAACACTTCTGAAATTGTGACCATTATCAGGTTCAGAGATTTAATTCACAAACTGACAGAATTAAAATAATTTATATTTAGTGGGACACCTGAGTCCATGAAAACACAATAAATTAAAAATTAAAATAAAAGACAGAGAAGTAGATAATGTACTGAGAGAAAAAATTATATTTTTGTCTTTACAATTATTTGGATCTCATTATTTATTTTGAATCTACTGTTCAGTTGTAAGAATATGCAGTACCATGATGATTAGAGACAAGAACTGAATTTAAAGTGAGCTCGAGTGATTTGGATCTGTATTGTCTCTAGAAGTGAACACGTTTAGCTGGATCTACATGTGTTGAGGCTGGCTCTAAACCTGGGAATTCTCTGAATTCAGTTTTTTGTAGAATACCCTCTTGATTGAAGTAAAAATCACAAAAAATATATAACATATATGTTGAAGTTTACATATATATATATATTATAATATTAAAACTGAAAAGTAACAGCGGCAACAAAACATTTTTTGGAAGAGGAGTGCTTTATCACTAATTTGTTTAGAATTGCCAACACATGGTGAAAATAAAGCAGACCTACTAGGCGGTGTCATTACTGTTTTAAAATGATGGAAAATGGTTTGACTTTGGGTGATGGGCACACAACGCTATGAATAGTTCACATGCTATAGAAATATACACCTGAAACCTTTGTGTTCTTATGGGCCAATATCACCTCATTAAAATTAATTTCTAAATAAAAAATAAAAGAATATTATCTACAAACAATGCACCCCCTTATCACCTGCATCTGGGACTGATGTTCTCACTGCCCCTCCTGTGGTACACCAAATTCCAGGATAAAAACTTACTTCTATTTTCATAAGTTCTGTTGCTAACTTTTAAAGCCTTTGAATAGCATTAAGGAAATAAGCTTATGAAACTACACAGTGATGCTTGTTCATAATTACCCCTTCATTTTCTTTTGCTGGGCTCTAAGCCAGGAAACAGTTTTATGGACTTTTCTTGGATCTAAGAGAGTACTGCCTGTGCATGTGTGTATGTGTGTGTGTTTGAGGGGGTTGCTAGGGTGAGGTAGAGTGAGGAAAACACAGGAAGACAAATTTAGTTACAGTGTTCATAGGGTGTACATATATGACAAGTTAAAGAAAAGCCTTAGACATTCCACAAAGTATAATCAGAATCTTGTTTTATTTTTTTAGGGGGTGTATTTTTTTTCCAATATGCTTGCAAGTTCACATGGTCCTCCTCAGGCACTGTTTCTCTTCTTCCTAGCCCCACCCTCAGTTGTTTTTCTCTCAGTTACAAGAAAAAACAAAAACAAAGAAAAACACAATTCAAAATAAAGTTCCCTTGGAATTTCAAATAAGAGCTACAATTCTCTTTGCTTTGCCCTCGGTTTTATTTTCCTTTGCTTTTCTTACAGGAGAATATCTGAGACTGACTCATTCTGCCTACAGCATGATAATTGTGCCTTCCAGCTTATTTTCTTACCTGCCTCAATGGCAAAGATTTCCTAGTTTTCTTATACATGTGGCTTACCACACAGCTTAGCCTAGCATAAAGAGCCCAAGAGGGGACACAATGCTGAAAATGGAGGAACACCTTGGTGCCAAGGAAATATTTTGGAACAGTAATTATTTAGTTTTGAACAGCTTTCCTATCTTATTTTGAACTTATCATCTTCCTGCCTAAACTCCAGATAAAAATCAGCCTGATTTTCTTGATTTTCCTCCTGCTTAATATTAATCCATATTTGTGGCCTGCAACGTACCCCTGGGCCTACTTCTGACCCTGCTGGTAGGTTGGTCTATGCTTCCTCTTTAACTTCAACTAGTGAAGAAGGTCTTTCAACTTTCAATTTTCAGCTTTAAGGCTTGGGCCTTCAATGCCGAATTTTACTTCAGCCAAAGGTCCTTTGTTTTTTCTTCATACTCCTAAGCCCCTTACTTTCTTATTGCCAGTGACTTCTATAGCTTGCTGCTCTGCACTGTAGATAAACAAATGGGAATCTTATGCAGTCAATGAGTGCAAGCCACTTGAGGGCAAAGGCTATATATATCCTTAGCAAATTTGTGCCCACTATAGTGTACAGCACATAACTTTGAACATAATGTATGTACAATAACTTTACCTAGTAAATAAAAAGTTTAAAATAGAAGGAAGAGTCACAAATTGTATTCCTGTATTAATTTGAGTATGTGTGTATATGAAGTTATTTAAACATCTTCTGTGATTTTGTTAATATAAAGGAAAGCCTTTCAAAATAAGAAAAAGGCAAATATTTTTATATATAATTTGAAAATAATGTGAAGATTTTCGTCATGTTTATTGGACATGTGTGCTTTTTTGCTTTTGTGGAATGTTTATTGACTATTAATATCAAAGAAATAAAAATTAAAATAAAAGCAAAAATAAAAACACTTTTGGCCTACTTAACTGACAAAGTTTTTTTTTTTTAATGTGTCATATCTACTATGGGGATGGGTTCCACATGGAGTTTCACATTTTGCTGGAAGATTTTAAGGGATGAGGACCTTTGTGAATGGCAGCAATTCGCATCAAGAGACACAAAGTGTGCATATTCTTAAAATACTTTAGAAACTGTTAACAGTATCTATTGAGGCTGAACATATACTATCTTTAAGATTTAACAGTTCCATTCCTAGGTACATATCCAGCAGAATTGTGTACATATGTTCATCAAAAAGACATGTACTAAAATGCTCACAGCGGTACTATTCATAATAACCTTAAATTGAAAAGTACTCAAATGCCCATCAATTTCAGAATGGATAATTAGTGTGGCATATGTGTGCAGTGGAATACAACCCAGCAATGATAATGAAAAAAAATGAATGCTACATGACACTGTATGGATGAATTGTAGTTATGACATACAGTTCAATGAAAGAAGCCAAATGATAATTAAAAAAGCATATACTATATGAATTATCCTATTTACATAAATTTAAAAATCTGGTAAAAATCATTTACTATGTTAAAGTCAGTATAATGGTCACCTTTGGAGTAATTAGGAACCTAAAAGGTGGCTTTCAGGGTGCCAGTGATATTTTTTGATCTGGGTATTATTTCCATGGATGTGTTCACTTAATAAAAACTTATAAAGTGATATATTTATGATTTGTGTACATTATAGATGTTATACTTTTATAGAAACTATTTCAAGTATTTGTAGCTTTTCACCTAGTAATTTCACAACTAGGGCTTTATCCTAGTGGGATAATTATAGATGTACACAAATAATTTATATGCAAGGTTTTTTATTTCAAGTGTTACTTTTTTTTTTTATAATTTTATTTTTTTAATGGGGTGACATCAATAAATCAGGATACATATATTCAAAGATAACAAGTCCAGGTTATCTTGTCGTTCAATTATGTTGCATACCCACCACCCAAAGTCAGATTGTCCTCTGTCACCTTCTATCTTGTTTTCTTTGTGCCCCTCCCCACCCCCTATCCCTCTCCCATTCCCCCCTCCCCCCGTAACCACCACACTCTTATCAATGTCTCTTAGTTTCACTATTATGTTCCACCTACGTATGGAATAATACAGTTCCTGTTTTTTTCTGATTTACTTATTTCGCTTCGTATCATGTTATCAAGATCCCACCATTTTGCTGTAAATGTTCCGATGTCATCATTTCTTATGGCTGAGTAGTATTCCAGTTTTCCCAGCACCATTTATTGAAGAGGCTTTCTTTTCTCCATTGTGTGTTGTTGGCCCCTTTATCAAAAATTATTTGACTATATATATGTGGTTTTATTTCTGGACTTTCTATTCTGTTCCATTGGTCTGAATGTCTATTTTTCTGCCAGTACCATGCTGTTTTGATTGTCGTGGCCCTATAATAGAGTTTGAAGTCAGGTATTGTTATGCCCCCAGTTTCATTCTTTTTCTTTAGGATTGCTTTGGCTATTCGGGGTTTTTTATAGTTCCATATAAATCTGATGATTTTTTGCTCTATTTCTTTAAAAAATGTCATTGGAAGTTTGATGGGAATTGCATTAAATTTGTATATTGCTTTGGGTAATATAGCCATCTTGATTATATTTATTCTTCCTAGCCAAGAACAAGGTATATTCTTCCATCTCATTATATCTTTTTCGATTTCCCTTAACAATGGTTTATAGTTTTCATTATATAAGTCCTTTACATTCTTTGTTATGTTTATTCCTAAGTATTTTATTTTTTTTGTTGCAATCGTGAAGGGGATTATTCTTTTGAGTTCCTTCTCAGTTGTTTCATTGTTGGCATATAGAAAGGCTATTGACTTCTGTATGTTAATTTTGTATCCTGCGACCTTACTGTATTGGCTTATTGTTTCTAGTAGTCTTTTTGTGGATTCTTTGGGGTTTTCGATGTATAGGATCATATCATCTGCAAAAAGTGATACCTTTACTTCTTCTTTTCCGATATGGATGCCTTTTATTTCTTTGTCTTGTCTGATTGCTCTGGCTAGAACCTCTAGTACCACATTAAATAAGAGTGGAGAGAGTGGACAACCCTGTCTTGTTCCTGATTTAAGGGGGAAAGCCTTCAGTTTAGTGTCATTTAATATGATGTTAGCTGATGGTTTATCATATATGGCCTTTATCATGTTGAGATATTTTCCTTCTATACCCATTTTGTTGAGAGTCTTAAACATAAAATTGTGTTGTATTTTATCGAAAGCCTTTTCTGCGTCTATTGATAAGATCATGTGGTTTTTGTTCTTTGTTTTGTTGATATGGTGTATTACATTAACCGTTTTACGTATGTTGAACCATCCTTGAGATTCTGGGATGAATCCCACTTGATCATGATGTATTATTTTTTTAATATGTTGTTGTATTCGATTTGCTAGTATTTTGTTTAGTATTTTAGCATCTGTATTCATTAGAGATATTGGTCTGTAGTTTTCTTTTTTTGTGCCATCCTTGCCTGGTTTTGGTATGAGGGTTATGTTGGCCTCATAAAATGTGTTCGGAAGTATTGCTTCTTCTTCAATTTTTTGGAAGACTTTCAGTAGAATAGGAACCAAGTCTTCTTTGAATGTTTGATAAAATTCGCTGGTATAGCCGTCAGGGCCTGGACTCAAGTGTTACTTTTAATGGTAAAAAATTAAAAATTGTAGGCATGTCAAATGTATTAGAGTTGGATATTTACAGTCCTGTAAAGTCATGCTTATGATGACTATATAATAAAATGAAAATCTATGATTTTATGTGAAGTGAAAAAAAATCAAAATTCTAAATTGTATACAGAAAAATGTATTCAAAGCCAATACTGGTTATTTTGGAGTGATAGGTTTTTTAGGTAGTCTTATTGTCTTCATTATACTTTCTTCAAATTATATTCTAAATTGTATACAATGATTATATTATTACTATATAACCACAAAATGTATTTAAAATGTGATGATAATGGGGGGTTGGGGTGGGGAGGGGCGAGGAAAAAGAGAGAGGGGGTGAGGGGAGGGGAGGGGCACAAAGAAAACCAGATAGAAGGTGACGGAAGACAATTTGACTGTGGGTGAGGGGTATGCAACATAATCAAATGTCAAAATAATCCGGAGATGTTTTCTCTGAATGTATGTACCCTGATTTATCAATGTCACTGCATTAAAATTAATATTTTTTTTTATAAATTCATGATCCAAAGAAGATTCTGCCATCCTCAGTCCATGCTTTTTAAAGCCTGTGAAAGCAGAAAAGTCTAGTTGCTTTGGCACTCAAGCTGATTTTCTTTTTCCAGGCCTACTGACAGCAACTGAATTATCTGAAGCCCATGGAAAATGTCACAAATGTTAGAGGGAATTAAACATTTAAGTGAATTAACCTTATTTCTGAATAGTGAATGTGCACTGGTGGTAGAAAATAGAAACTGCATGAGGCAGGAAGTAAGATAAGACTATGAGATTTTTTTCATTTTCCTAGGCTGTTGGGGATGAAAAGCTAAAAAGGTTTTTGCAGTTTATATTTTTGGGGGACAGAGGTGTTGGGAACTGGCTGTAAGCTGACAGTGTGCCCAAGCTCCCACCTCACGTGTTCTGTGAAGTTGCTAAAAGCTATTAAGTTGTGGTGCTGGATTGTTTATACTCATCCTACTTCCCATGTCCCTCAGAAAGACTGGAGGCAAGTTTCTTTTATCCTTTGTTTTATGAATTTAAGATGTTTTGTATGGTGGGGGTTTTCTGCACTTGGTAAAATTCTTGAGTTGCCTTGGAAATGTGATCATAAATCTCTTTGATTTGCTAATAGCCTGCTTTGCCCTATAAATAAAGCAAGAAGTGGGTGTGGAGCACTCTCTGTTCTTGCCATCAGCAATTTTTGAGATGGCCAAAGCCCTCTCAAAGCCATCTTCTTACTTTAAGCCTATATTCTTAATTCTATGCCATTCCTACTTAGGACCTAAAATTACTAGCCGTGCTGGTTCATGGCACTAGGCTTTATAGTGAAGTTAGCTAAATACCTATAAATAAACAAAGGATGTGAAGGACTTATATAATACAAAGCATTAATAAAAAAATTGGACTTGTTATCTTTGAATATATGTATCCTGATTTATTGATGTCACCCCATTAAAAAAATAAAATTATTATAAAAAAAGTCACAATAAAAAAGTCACAATAAAATGGAAAAATATATTCCATGTTCATGGATTAGAAGAATCAACCTAGTTAAAATTCCCATATTAATCAAAGCAATATACAAAATTAATGTAATCCCTATTAAAATCTCAATGTCATTTTTAAGAAATAGAACAAAATATCACCAGAATTGTATGGAACCATATAAAACCCTGAATAGCCAAGGCAATTCTGAGAAAAAAGAATGAAGTTGGAGGTATCACATTACTTGATTTCAAATTATACTACAGAGCTGTGATAAAGCATCATGGTATTGACAGAAAAACAGACATACAGACTAAAGGAACAGGATTGAAAGCCAGGAAATAAAACCACATATATATGGACAAATAATTTTCAACAAAGGAGACAAAAACACAAAATGTAGAAAAGAAAGCTTCTTCAACAATGTTGCTAGGAAAATGGAAAGCCAAATGCAAAAGAATGAAACTTGACTACAGTTTGTCACCCTGTACAATTATTAATTAAAATTACTCAAAAACCTAAATATAAAATTACATAGATGAAAAAATAGGCACTAAACTTATGGACTTTGGCCATAGAGATAAATTTATAAATTTGACCCCAAAAGCAAGGGAAGTTAAAGTAAAAATAAATGAATAGGGTTTATCAAATTAAAAGGCTTTTACACAGTCAAAGAAATGAACAACAAAACAGAAAGTCAGCCAACCAAAAGGGAGATGATTTTTGCAAACAACAGCTCTGATAAGAGGTTAATATCCAAAATATATAAAGAACTCACAAAGCTCATCAACAAACAAGCAATAATCCAATTAAATAATAAGAAAAGGACCAGAACAGATAATTCTCCCAAGAAGACATACAAATGGACAACAGTTATATGAAAAGATGCTCAGCTTCACTAGAGAAATGCAAATCAAAACTAAAACAATACACCACCTCAAACCTGTTAGATTGGCTGTTATCAACTAGACAGGTAATAACAAGTGTTAGAGAGGTTGTGGAGAAAAAAGAAAATCTCATTTACTGTTGATGAAAATGTAAACTGGTACAGTCACTATGGAAGAAGGAATAGTGGTTTTTCAAAAAACTAAGAATAGAACTCTCATATGACCCAGCAATCCCTCTACTGATTATCTTCCAAAGAAACTAGAAAACATTGATATACAAAGACACGTGCATCCCTGTTCTCATTGCAGTATTATTCGCAGTGGCCAAGATATCGAAACAACCAAACAGCCCTTGAAGAGGATTGGATAAAGAAGATATAAAAAATTTATGCAATACAATACCACTTAGACATAAGAAATGATGACATAGTGGCATTTACAACAACATGGATGGACCTTGAGAACATTATCCTGAGTGAAATAAGTATATCAGAAAAAACTAAGAACTATATTATTTTACACATAAGTGGGATATAAAATTGAGACTTATGGACATAGATAAAGATGAAGTGGTTAACAGGGGGTAGGGAATGAAGAGCAACAAGGGTGTAGTGACAGAGAATGATTTGACATTGATGATGGGTACACAACACAATCAACATTTCAAATGAAATAGAAATCTTTACCTGAAATCTATGTATTTATTCTAAATTGATCAATATCACCCCATTAAATTTAATTTTCTAAAAAAATAAAAGAAAAGAAATAATGAAAGAACTATCTGAGAAGGGATTTCAGAAACAAGTCAACTAAGTACAATGTGTTAACCATGTTTAGATTATGATTTTTCATGTGCTATATGGAAAACACTTTTTGAATCAACTAGAGAAAACTAAGCAGGGACTAACATCAGATAGCAAAGAATTATTAAATTTGAGGATTTGATAATGATAATTTGTTAATGTTTTCAATAAAATTAGATACATTCTGATTTTTTAAAATAATAAATGACTCGCCTGACCAGGTGGTGGCGCAGTGGATAGAGCGTCAGACTGGGATGTGGAAGGACCCAGGTTCGAGACCCTGAGGTTGCCAGCTTGAGTGCGGGCTCATCTGGCTTGAGCAAAGAGCTCACCAGCTTGGACCCAAGGTCGCTGGCTCCAGCAGGGGGTTACTCGGTCTGCTGAAGGCCCACGGTCAAGGCACATGTGAGAAAGCAATCAATGAACAACTAAGAAGTGGCAACGAGCAACGAGAAACTGATGATTGATGCTTCTCATCTCTCTCCGTTCCTGTCTGTCTATCCCTGTCTATCTCTGCCTCTGTAAAAGAAAAAAAAAATAATAATAAATGACTTGAAATGTGGTTTTGCTTTAAAAATATTCCAGTAAACAAACAAATGTGAGGCTAGAAAATAGTTGAAACTTCATTATCCATAGTATTGAAATGTTTTATTCTGTTTTTTATGAGGGTTTCATTTCAAAAACTTTTACTTTTTTTTCTTTCATTTGATTGTCATTTATTAACAAATTTTTATATTATGGATTCATATTTCTTTGTGACATTTTGCATGTTTTTTACTTCATTTTTATCTCTTTTGTCATCTTTCCTCAGTTTCTGTTCCTTGTTCTCTGTAGCTTTTGTTCCACTTATCACTATAGAATTTTCATTTTTTCACTGTATATTTTCAATTTAATTTTATTTTTAATTATCTTTTATTTGTTATTAACAGTACCACTCTCAAATGGCATTAAGAAAAAAGAAATTCCATATCACGGATACAAAAGACAGATAGCTCAGATGAAAAATCTCTAGAATAAAATTTCAATTGCTTGGAAACCATGGAGTTAAATGAGAGAGAATTAAAAATTGAAGTCCTAAAACTTAGGGAAATACAAGAAAGCATGGAAAGGCAATTTAGAGAACTCAAAAAACAATTTAATGAACAAAAAGAATACTTCACCAAGGAAATTGAAAATATAAAAAGAAACCAGAGATGAAAAATCTAATACATGAACTGAATAATGAAGTAACAAGCTTGGCTAACAGAACAGGCCATATAGATGAAAAAATTAGTGACATAGAAGACAGGCAACTAGAGATACTAGAGAGAGATGAGGAGAGAGACTCATGAATTTAAAAAAATGAGAAAAACCTCCAGGAATTGTCTGACTCTATCAGAAAGAGCAATATAAGAATAATAGATAAATCAGAAGGAGAAGAGAGAGAAAATGGCATGGAGACCATGTACAAACAAATAACTGATGAGAAATTCCCAAACCTGTGGAAAGAATTAGAGGCTTGAATCCAAGAAGCAAACAGAACACCAAGTTACCTTAACCCAAACAGACCTACTCTAAGGCACATCATAATGAAAATATCACAAACCAATGACAAAGAAAAAAATCCTCAAGGCAGCCAGGGAAAAGAAGAATACAACATATAAAGGAAGGCCCATTATACTATCATCAGATTTATCAGCAGAAATTCTACAAGCCAGGAGAGTGTGGACCCCCATATTTAAAGTACCAAAAGAGAGGAACTTCCAGCCAAGAATAATATATCTATCAAAACTACCCTTCAAATATGAAGGGGAAATAAAAACATTCACCAATATAGAAAAGATGAGGTAATTTATCACCAGAAAACCCCTATTTCAGGAAATACTAAATGGGCTTATCCAACCAGATACAAAGAACAATACAAAACAAAATCACAAGTAAAAGCTCCAAAAAGATCACAATAAAAACAGGATTAATCTGTGACAACAAAAACAAACTAGGGGAGAGGACAAAGATTAACAGTAGCAAAGGAGGATGGAGTGCAGAAGCACTCATGAGATAATGTACTACAATGAATATGATATATATCCTTTTTATAACCTATTGATAACCACCCCTGAAAAAAATTTACAGAAACAAAGGAAAGAAGTATGGAATACAAGCAAACAAAAACAAATGACAGAAAAAAAAACAAATGACAGAAAAACAAAATAGAAGAACTAAACAAGATATGGAGCTATCAGAAAGCAATATATAAAATGGCAGTAAGAAACCCTTAAGTGTCAATAATTACATTAAATGTAAATGGATTGAATTCACCAATAAAAAGACATACAGTCATAGACAGGATCAAAAAGAAAATCCAACTGTGTGCTGTCTTCAAGAAACACATCTCAGCTACAAGGATAAAAACTAATTCAAAGTGAAAGGTTGGAAAACAATTCTCCAAGCAAATACTATCTAAAGAAAAGCAGGTGTAGCCATAATCATATATGACAATGCTGACTATAAGACAGCAAAGATAAAGAGAGACAAAGATGGTCATTTTATAATGATAAAGGGGACATTGAATCAAGAAGACACAACACTTCTTAATATATATGCACCAAACCAAGAAGCACCAAAGTATATAAGACATCTAATAACTCATCTAAACATAAAAACTGACAAAAATACATGCAATCATACCTGAAGACCTTAATGCATCATTGACGGCACTAGATTGTTCATGCAAATAGAAAATCAATAAAGAAATATTGGCTTTAAACAAAACACTAGAACAATTGGATATGATAGGCATCTATGGGACATTTCATCCCAAAATGCCAGAGTATACATTTTTCTCCAGTATACATGGAACATTCTCAAGAATTGACCAAATACAGTATTGGGCCACAAAACTAACATTGACAAATTTAGAAAGATTAAAATTTTACCAAGCATATTCTCTGATTGTAAAGCTTTGAAACTAGAATTCAACCACAAAAACAAAGTAAAAAACCCCACAAAAATGTGGAAATTAAACAACATACCACTAAAAATGAGTGGGTCAAAGAAGAAATAAAAGCAGAGATCAAAAGACATATACAGACAACAAAAATGACAATACCTATTCTACATATCAGAATCTCTGGGATGCAGCAAAAGAAGTAGTAAGAGGGAAGTTTATATCACTTCAGGCCTATATAAACAATCAAGAGAGAGCCCAAGTAAACAACTTAACATCACATCTTAAGGAACAAGAAACAAGAATAAAGGCAACCCAAAACCAGCAGAAGAAAGGAAATAATAAAAATCAGAGCACAAATAAATGAAATAGAGAACAGAAAAACTATAGAAAAATCAGTAAAACAAGAAGCTGGCTCTTTGAAAACATCAACAAAATTGACAAACCCTTGGCAAGACTCACTAAGGAAAAAAGAGAAAGGACTCATATAAACAAAATCCAAAACAAAAAAGGAGAAGTTACCACAGATATAGATATACAGAGAATTATTATAGAATACTATGAAAATGTATATGCCACCAAATTTAGAAGATAGATAAATTCCTAGAAAAATACAATCTTCCTAGTCTGAGTCACAAAGAAGTAGGTAGCATCAAAAGACCCATAAGGGACCCTGGCCGGTTGGCTCAGCGGTAGAGCGTCGGCCTAGTGTGCGGAGGACCCGGTCCGATTCCCGGCCAGGGCACATAGGAGAAGCGCCCATTTGCTTCTCCACCCCTCCGCCGCGCTTTCCTCTCTGTCTCTCTCTTCCCCTCCTGCAGCCGAGGCTCCATTGGAGCAAGGATGGCCCGGGCGCTGGGGATGGCTCTGTGGCCTCTGCCTCAGGCGCTAGAGTGGCTCTGGTCGCAACATGGCGACTCCCAGAATGGGCAGAGCATCGCCCCCTGGTGGGCAGAGCGTCGCCCCTGGTGGGCGTGCCAGGTGGATCCCGGTCGGGCGCATGCGGGAGTCTGTCTGACTGTCTCTCCCCGTTTCCAGCTTCAGAAAAATGGAAAAAAAAAAACCCATAAGAAAGAAGGAAATAGAAACAACTATCAAAAACCTCCCCAAAAATAAATGTCCAGGGCCAGAAGGCTATACTAGTGAATTCTATCAACCATTCAAAGAAGATTTGGTTCCTAGTCTACTCAAAGTCTTTCAAAAAATTGAAAAAGAAGCAATAATTTCAAACACAATTTATGAGGCCAACATAACCCTCATACCAAAACCTGACAAGGACAACACAAAAAAAGAAAACTACAGACCAATATCTCTAATGAATACAGATGCTAAAATCCTAAACAAAATACTAGAAAATCTAATACAACAACACATTAAAAAATAATTCATCATGATCAAGTAGAATTCATTCCAGAAACACGAGGATGGTCAACATACATAAAACGGTTAACATAAAACACCATATCAACAAAAAAAGAACAAAAACCATATGATCCTATCAATAGATGCAGAAAAGGCATACAATAAATTACATCATTTTATGTTTAAATTACTCAATAAAGTGGATATAGAAGGAAAACATCTCAAGATAATAAAGGCCATTTATGACAAACCATCAGCTAACATCATATTAAATGGCAAAAACTGAAAACTTTTTCTCTAAAATTAGAAACAAGATAAGGCTGCCTACTCTCTCTCTCTCTCTCTCTCTCTCTCTCTCTCTCTCCACTTTTATTCAACATAGTGCTGGAAGTTCTAGCCAGAGCAATCAGACAAAAGAAATAAATAAAAGACATTCATATTGAGAAAGAAGAAATAATGATTTCACTTTTTGCAAGTGATAGGATCCTGTACATGAAAAACACCAAAGACTCCATGAAAAGACTCATAGAAATAGTAAACCAGTACAGTAAGATCAAAGAATACAAAATTAATATACAAAAATCTATTGCCTTCATATATGAAAACAATGAAACTTCAGAACATGAACTAAAAAATAATCCCTTTTATGGTTGCAACAAAAATAAAATAAAATAAAATAACTGGGAATAAACATAACAAAGAATGTAAAAGACCCATATAATAAAAACTACAAAGCAGTGTTAAGGGAAATCGAAAAAGATACAATGAAATGGAAAAATATTCCTTGTTCTTGGATAGGAAGAATAAATATAGTCAAAATGACCATATTATCTAAAGCAATATACAAACTTAATGCAATTCCCATCAAAATGCCAATGTCATTTTTTAAAAAAATGGAACAAAAAATCATTAGGTTTATATGGAACTATAAAAAAGCCCAAATAGCCAGAGCAATCCTAAGGAAAAAGAACAAAGCTTGGGACTGTATTATACCTGACTTCAAATTATATTATAGAGTCACGATAATCAAAACAGCATGATATTGGCAGAGAAATAGACACTCAGACCAATGGAATAGAATAGAGAGCCCAGAAATAAAACCACATATATATAGTCAAATTATCTTTGATAAAGGAGCCAAAAACACACAGTGGAGAAAAGAAAGCCTGTCCAAGAAATAGTGCTGGGAAAACAGGAGAGCCACTTGCAAAGAATGAAACTGGACTACAGTTTGTCCCCTTGTACTAAAATTAATTCAAAATGGATTAAAGACCTAAATATAAGATCTAAAACAATAAATTATATAGAAGAAAACATAGGTACTAAACTCATAGACCTTGACCATAAAGAACATTTTATGGATTTGACTCCAAAGGCAAGGGAAGTAAAGGCAAAGATAAATGAATGGAACTACATCAGACTAAGGCAACAAAACAAACAGACAGCCAACTAAATGGGAGATGATATTTTTAAATAACAGCTCAGATAAGGGCCTAATATCCAAAATATACAAAGAATTCACAAAGCTCAACAGGAAACAAGCAATCCAATAAAACAATGGGAAGAGGACATGAACAGACACGTCTCCCAGGAAGAAACACAAATGGTCAATAGATACATGAAAAGATGCTCATCTTCACTAGCTATTAGAAAAATGCAAACCAAAACTGCAATGAGATACCACCTCACACCTGTTAGAGTAGCTATTATCAACAAGACAGGTAAGAATAAATTTTGGAGAGGCTGTGGAGAAAAAGAAAACTTTATTCACTGTTGGTGGGAATGTAAATTAGTACAACCATTATGAAAGGAAGTATGGTGGTTCCTCAAAAAATTAAGAATAGATAACATTATACGGAGTGAAATAAGTAAATCAGAAAAAAACTAAGAACTATATGAATCCATACATAGAAGGGACATAAAAATGAGACTCAGAGACATGAACAAGAATGTGATGGCAACAGGAGTGGGGGGTGGGGGGGTGGGGCAAAGAAGGAGAGAGGGGTTGGGGGAGGGTCACAAGAAAACCAGATAGAAGGTGACAGAAGACAATTTAACTTTGGGGGAGGGGTACACGGCACAATCAAATGTCAAAATAATCTAGAGATGTTTTCTTTCAACATATGTACCATGATTTATCAATGTCACTGCATTAAATTTAATAAATAAATTTAAAAAAATTGAAAAAAAACAAAAAAAATTAAGAATAGAACTACCATATGATCTAGCAATTCCTCTACTGGATATATACCCCCATAGTGCAAAAACATTGGTATATAAAGACACATGCAGCACCATGTTCATCAGAGCATTGTTCACAGTGGCCAAGATGTGGAAACAACCAAAAAGTGCTTCATAAATGATTGGATAAAGAAGATGCAGTACATATATACTATGGAATACTACTCAGCCATAAGAAATGATGATATAGGATCATTTATGACAATGCAGATGGACCTTGATAATATTATACAGAGTGAAATATGTAAATCATAAAAACTAAGAACTGTATGATTCCATACAGAGTTGGGACACAAAATTGAGACTCACGGACATGGACAAGAATGTGGTGGTTACCAGTGGAAGGGGAAGGGAGGAGAGTGAAGGAGTGAGGGGAGGGGAGGGGCATAAAGAAAACCAAATAAAAAGTGACAGAGGACAATTTGACTTTGGGTAAATGGGTATACAACAATCAAATGTCAAAATGATCTGGAGATGTTTTCTCTGAATCTATGTACTCTAACTGATCAATGTCACCCAATAAAATTAATTGTCTAAATAAAATTAAAAAAATATATAAGCACAAATAATCTAAAGCAGTTAAAATATAAGTAAGACAGAAGGCTCTGTAAGCTATAAATTTTCTGTGAGTTTGCAAACAGCCAAATGAAAATTATCTGATCCGTAGATGCATGTTTTAAGAGAAGAGAAAATAAATACCCAGATTTTTCAAAAGCTGTCTTTCTGACTTCTAAAGAACATTTTCACTCTTTTACAGCATTCTTCGCACTGGGTTGCATTATTTTTATGTTGGTATCTTATCAGAATATGAGTTTTGAAGGCATGCAATCTATCTTGTAATTTGTTGTCCCTTCAGTATTTAATACTAAGATTCAATAAATATTTTCTGAGTGAAAAAAATATGATATTAGTTGATGGTTTGCTACATATGGCCTTTATTATGTTGAGGTACTGTCTTTTCATACCCACTTTATTGAGAGTTGTAAACATAAATGGATGTTGTATCTTATCAAATGCCTTTTCTGCATCTATTGATATGATCACGTGATTTTTGTTCTTTGTTTTGTTTATATGATGTATTACATTGATTGGATAAGACATGGAAACAACCAAAGTTTTCTTTGATAGAGGGATGGATAAAGAAGATACAGTCAATATACAAAAAGAATTCTACTCAGCCATATAAATGACATATTGCTATTTACAAAAACATGGATGGACCTTGAGAACAGTATACTGAGTGAAATAAGTAAATAAGAAAAAGCTAAGAACTACATGATTTCACACACGAGGGATATAAAACTGAGACTCATGGACATAGATAAAAGTGAAGTGGTTACAAGGGGGAGGACATGTTGGGGGAGGGTGTGTGGAGGTAAATAAAAAAGGACATGTACACAGTGATGGAGTGATTTGACTTTGGTGATGGGTACACAACAAAATCAACAGTTTTAATGCTATAAGAATATTTACTTGAAACCTGTGTACTGTTATTGATCAATCTCACCCTGATAAATTTAATTTTCTAAATAAGGACAAATTAAATATGTTATCCAATTGCTTAGAATTTTCTAAATATTTATTCCTAAAAATTGGTGTCTATATTTCAAACTCCAGAAATAGCAGCCCTGTAGATCCTATATTTACCATTACCCTCACTCCACTGTATTACAATTAAGATAATTGCTCCCAGGAAATTTGCAATAACAATAGTTATTCTGCCTCAAATTTCCTCATTAAAATTGAGTGATTTAACAAACTTAGTAAAAAAAAGAAGGTATCCTACTGTATATTTTAGAAATTAGATTCACTATTTAGAGGAAAATACTTTCAAGATCAAAGCAGAGGCTGGGAAACTTGATATGTAAGAAAATAATATAAAAAGAAGATCAACAATTATTAAAATACTCAAAGCAAAAAAGAACAAATTGTTATGAATAAGTGTATAGTCCAAAGAAACATGCAAGAACATGAATATGTATATTAAATTCTCCATATTAATTTATCTAAGTTGTACCTATACTTTTGTGAGAGTGACCCAGACTGGACCAAATCACAGTTAAATGGGCTAAATAGGCAACAAGGCAAGTTTGGGGAACTTGGTATGAACTAACAATGGCTTTCTTCACCCCCTCATGCAAAGAAGTTTTGGTAACTAGTTCCAACCAAATGTCAATTATGTAACACATGGTAAAGAAATATTCTGTTGTACACTGAGGTCAGCCAGAAAATGGTAAATTCTTTCCTTGTCTTTCTCATACTTTTCAGAAGGCACATTGAAATGTTACTTAAAAATTGAAGGTGTTCCATTAACCATTTGCAAACTAAATATAACTTTGAGGTCAAAGAGCCTAGTCTTCTCTCAACTTCTCAGTGATTATGTGACTTTGTCCATAATATGAGCATTCTGAACTCTATTTCCTTATTTTTAAAATGGTGACAATGATGCATATCTGTGGTTAAGGACTAAAATTAAGGTTCAGTATAATGTGCTGCCTAGACAACTCATAAAATCAGGACATTTAATTAACCATAAATGCCTTTCTACTCAGCTCTAATGGATAAAGTAACCTTGACACACAACCTTCCTTATTATATGGACCTTGAGTAGCTGTGTCAGTTCTCTATCAGTCAGTGAAATTATGCAAACAAGCCAATCACATTCTCCTGTTGAAACTTGGAGGCATTTAACACTCTTGATACTACAAAGCCTGACTCCTACAACACCTGAAAGTTCACTTTGCTCCTGAGTACAGTCCCCATATGGCCCTGAATAGTGTTGTGTCTTCTTCTGGGCTAAGAATGTATGTGGCTAGTAAACTGCTGTCAACTTCATCTGTCCAGTGTTGGGTGTAATGTGCTCAGCCATCTTCATTATCCTAGGGCAAAATTTTCTCTCCAAGCAATGGGGTGAATTGGGACAATTAAAGGAAAATCTCATAAGGCTATTGTAAGGAATAAATAGAATTACATGAAATACTTAGGGAAAAGGTCTACATTAATTCCCAGGTTATGTTGAAATACTGAAGAGAGAAAGAAGGGTTTCTACCTTCAAGGCAGTGAAAACATAGAAAGAATGATCACATAACACTGTAATCCTTGATTTACTTGCAGAAGTGTGAAGTGAAGTTGTAGGGGAAAATCCAAGTTTTTCTGTGAACCAGAGGAAAGAATAAAACTCAGTTAACTTTATCACCTTACCTGTAGTACTTTACATAATAACATTTACATTAGGCTGTTTTGAAGATTTAAATAAACATTGCATAAATGTCTTATCTCAACTTCTGAGATGTGATAAGGGCTTGCTAAATAGTAAATTTAGTTGAATTTGAAGGACTATTAAGCATTACTAGATTAAAAAAAGATTTTACAAATGCAAAAATCCTTAATTTGTTTTAGGGATTGCCATTTTCATTTTTTTCCCTCAAGGATATTTTTTGTATGAAAAAAGAGCCATAATATTGCTACTTCTACTAGGCAGTGCCATGTTGTAAGTGCTAATACCACTGCCACAGAAGTCCCTGAGGAATCCTATAAAAACTCATGGAAATCAACCATTTTGCCAGCCCTGGCATGTTTGTTAGGCAGCTAGGATTGGTTGAGTCTATGGCAGTGGTTATCAACCTTTCTAATGCCGTGACCCCGCAATACAGTTCCTCATGTTGCGGTGACCCCAAACCAAAAAATAATTTTGGTGGCTACTTCATAACTGTAATTTTGCTACAGTTATGATTCAGAATGTAAATACCTGATATGCATTATGTATTTTCTAATGGCTTTAGGAGACCCCGCCAAGGTTGTGACCCACGGGTTGAGAACCACTGGTCTATGCTTTTGTTTGTTTGTTTCATTCCTTTTTTTCTTTTTTTTTAAAGACTTCTCATAGATACTGAATCATTTTGTTAATGATTAAAAATACAGACAGAGAGTAATGGCGGGGTAGGAAGCGATACCGATAAATCTCCCCCAAAACTCAACAAGATCTTCAACCAGAAACAGAAAAACCTATACTTGGAGCTTCCAGATGCTTCGCAATACACCCAAAGGTATGATTGAGTGAAAAATTGGCTAAATATATAACCAAACCCCGAAGGAAATAGGGAGTAAGAAATGCTCCTCCTTCCTCACTAACCTAAACAGGGTGGCTTTCTCTGGTAACTGTGAATATAGAAACTGAGGCGGGAAAAGGGGGTGAATAGATCCAGGCCGCCGCGGCACAAACGGCCGAACCAGGCTGTGGCACGGAGATCCAAGCTGAGGAAAATCTGATCCTGTGGCAACCCGGGCAATACAAGCTAACACTCGCGCCAAACCCAAACAAAGAAAGAAAAGCGGAGCGGCCATTTTACCCGGTCTCCTGGTCGGTGTGCAGTTAGTGGGCGAGAATTTCTTCCTGGGAAAGCCACGCACGGGAGGGAGTGAGAACTAATTCCAACGGTGGAGATTTTCCGTGCTGGAGGGTGTTTCACTCAGAGGGAACCGCGGCCGGCCTCATATCCTGGTTTGCGCATGCTGATAAGGAGTGAGCAATTCCTCCGAGTGCCTCGGCAGTGCGCGCCCGTGTTATCACACAGAGGGGCAGAGTCAGGGGCCTTTGTGTGGGCCAAAGCGGAATCTCGAGCTGCCCCAGCGCCTTGCAAAAGCCGCACACGGGGACGGAGCGAGACTCAATTCCAACGGTAGAGATTTTCCGTGCTGGAGGGTGTTTCACTCAGAGGGAACCGCGGCCGGCCTCATATCCTGGTTTGCGCGCGCAGATAAGGAGTGAGCAATTCCTCCGAGTGCCTCGGCAGTGCACACCCATGTTATCGCACAGAGGGGCAGAGTCAGGGGCCTTTGTGTGGGCCAAAGCGGAATCTCGAGCCGCCCCAGCGCCTTGCAAAAGCCGCACACGGGGACGGAGCGAGACTCAATTCCAACGCTACAACTTTTCCCTGCAGTTGGGGGTTTCACTCAGAGCGTGAGACTGCTGGCCGGATATCCTGGTTGCAGACAGTGAGTGAGAGTTTCCTTCAAGCGCCCCGGAAGTGGGCGCCCGCTTGTGTTACCGAACAGAGTGGCAGAGCCAGAGGTCTTTGAGTGGGAACAAGACCCGCCTGATTATGCTAGCAGCTCTGACTGACTGAGCCTTACCCAGAGCCCTGTGCTGAGTGGAAATAGAGTGGGGAGTTGCCAGCTCTTTGAGCCTCTTACTATCCAGGCAGAGGCAGCAGCAACCCCATAGCTGGATTATCAGGCTACTAATTGAGGAAGGAAAGACTAGGAGAAAGGCTCCAGGAACACGGACTCTCTCACGGTCGGAGCCTATAAATGCTATTGAGCTTCGACTGCCAACGAGACTAAAGCACAATACATGACATTGCCATAGAGACTTATCAACTGCAAACCTCTACCTGAGCATGCCAAAGGGGCAGAACCCGGGGTACAGAGTCACCAACCAGGAAGAGGGAGAGAAAAGAAAAAGCAAGAAGATAACCTCTCAAAATCAAGAATAATCTGCAGACTTTATAACCTATCCCATTTTATTATATTTGTTCATTTGTTTCCCTTATCTTCATTCTTGATACTTTTTTTTCCTCCTCCAACTTGGTCGATTAACTCTCTACCGGTCTTACTCTCTCCTCTCCTTGAACTACACTACCCATAAGTGTTACATCTCCCATTATCTTTTCTCTTCTCTTCCTTTCTCTCTATGAGGGTTGCACTCCAAAACCCTTAACTCTCTCTCTCTCTCTCCTTTCTTTTTTCTTCTTTTAGTGGTTACCTCTTTTTTTCTCTCTCTCTTTTTCTTTTCTCCCTCTATATTAGTTTCTTCCTTTCTCCTTTACATCTCCTCTCATTCAAACCTCAATAACAAACAAATTATCTTATCTGGGACTCAAACCTATGTTTGTGGCATTTTGGGGGGTTTTTACTTCACCTTTTTAACTCACTAGCAGTGCTCTCATCCCTAGCTCTCCATATTATCTAGTTCTTGTTCCACTAAATACAATAGTAATTTTTTAATTTGTCCCCCCATTTTTCCGTTTTCCTCTTATTCCTCTCATCATAACTCTTAGACAACCAGCACCTAAAAGCAAATCATTTCATTCTTGACCCAAATTTTTTCCTTATTTGCTTTTTGTGGGTCCATACGCTTTTTTTATCTTTTTTTTTTCTTTCCTTTTTTTTTTTCTTTTTTATTTTTTGCCCCTTTATTACTTTTCCCCAATTCAGGCCCTCCATCACAGGCATTGTTTGTTATAATTCACAGTCCACCACAAGATTTTCTCAAAAAAGAGGGGAGAGGAGAGGAGAGGAAAAAAGGAGGGGGGGAATAATTTCCTTTCTTTTAATTTTAATTTTATTTTATTTTTCTTTATTTCATTATTAATTTTTTTTTTAAAAAAACAACTCTTTTCGATTTTTTATTTTTTTTATTTTTATTTTTTTTAACTTTTTATTCTTTATTAAATCTCATTAATACTATCAACAAAACCACCCTCAGATGTCATTAAGGAAGAGAAAATCGAATATCATGGATACAAAAGAAAGAGAGGTAACACAGCTAGATGAGGAAAAATCTATGGAGAAAAAATTTAATATATTGGAAACCTTGGAGCTAAATGAAAGAGAATTCAAGATAGAAATACTAAAAATCCTCCGAGATATACAAGAAAACACAGAAACGCAATTTAGGGAGCTCAGAAAACAACTCAGTGAACACAAAGAATATATGTCCAAGGAAATTGAAACAATAAAAACAAATCAAACAGAGATGAAAAACTCAATTCACGAGCTGAAAAACGAAGTAACAAGCTTAGCTAATAGAACAGGTCAGATAGAAGAGAGGATTAGTGAAATAGAAGACAAGCAACTTGAGGCACAACAGAGAGAAGAAGAAAGAGACTCAAAAATTAAAAAAAATGAGATAGCCCTACAAGAATTATCTGACTCCATCAAAAAGAATAACATAAGAATAATAGGTATATCAGAGGGAGAAGAGAGAGAAAATGGAATGGAGAACATACTCAAACAAATAATAGATGAGAACTTCCCAAGCCTGTGGAAAGAACTAAAGCCTCAAGTTCAAGAAGCAAACAGAACTCCGAGTTTTCTTAACCCCAACAAACCTACTCCAAGGCATATCATAATGAAATTGACACAAACCAACAGCAAAGAAAAAATTCTCAAGGCAGCCAGGGAAAAGAAGAATACAACATATAAAGGAAGGCCCATTAGATTATCATCAGATTTCTCAGCAGAAACTCTACAAGCTAGAAGAAAGTGGACCCCAATATTTAAAGTCCTGAAAGAGAGGAACTTTCAGCCACGAATACTATACCCATCAAAGCTATCCTTCAAATACAAAGGAGAAATAAAAACATTCACAGATACAGAAAAGATGAGGGAATTTATCATCAGAAAACCCCCACTCCAGGAATTACTAAAGGGGGTTCTCCAATCAGATACAAAGAACAACAACAAAAAAAACAGAGCCAGAAGTAAAAGCTCCAAGAAGAACACAATAAAACCAAATTTAAACTGTGACAACAACAAAAAGAAAGAGGGGGAGAAGATGGAGATTAACAGTAGCAAAGGACGATGGAGTGCAAAAGTACTCACAAAATAGTTCGCTACAATGAACAGGGTGGGGACCCTTTTCATTACTCAAAGGTAACCACCATTGAAAAAACCACCACAGAAGCACATGAGATAAAAAAGGTAGAAACAGAGGAAAGATGTATGGAATACAACCAAATAAAAACAAAAGATAGAAAAACGAAAGAGAAGGATCAAACAAGACACAAAACTAACAGAAAGCAAGATATAAAATGGCAATAGGGAACTCACAAGTATCAATAATTACACTAAATGTAAATGGATTAAACTCACCAATAAAAAGGCACAGAGTAGCAGAATGGATTAAAAAAGAAAATCCAACTGTATGCTGCCTACAAGAAACTCATCTAAGTAACAAGGATAAAAACAAATTCAAAGTGAAAGGCTGGAAAACAATACTCCAAGCAAATAACATCCAAAAAAAAGCAGGTGTAGCAATACTCATATCAGATAATGCTGACTACAAGACAGGAAAAGTACTCAGAGACAAAAATGGCCATTTCATAATGGCTAAGGGGACACTGAATCAAGAAGACATAACAATTCTTAATATATATGCACCAAACCAAGGAGCACCAAAATATATAAGACAGCTACTTATTGATCTTAAAACCAAAACTGACAAAAATACAATCATACTTGGAGACCTCAATACACCGCTGACGGCTCTAGATCGGTCATCCAAACAGAGAATCAACAAAGACATAGTGGCCTTAAACAAAACACTAGAGCACCTGGATATGATAGACATCTACAGGACATTTCATCCCAAAGTGACTGAGTATACCTTTTTCTCCAGTGTACATGGATCATTCTCAAGAATTGACCATATGTTGGGCCACAAAAACAACATCAGCAAATTCAGAAAAATTGAAGTTGTACCAAGCATATTTTCTGATCATAAAGCCTTGAAACTAGAATTCAACTGCAAAAAAGAGGAAAAAAATCCCACAAAAATGTGGAAACTAAACAACATACTTTTAAAAAATGAATGGGTCAAAGAAGAAATAAGTGCAGAGATCAAAAGATATATACAGACTAATGAAAATGACAATACGACATATCAGAATCTATGGGATGCAGCAAAAGCAGTGATAAGAGGGAAGTTCATATCGCTTCAGGCATATATGAACAAACAAGAGAGAGCCCAAGTGAACCACTTAACTTCCCACCTTAAGGAACTAGAAAAAGAAGAACAAAGACAGCCCAAAACCAGCCGAAGAAAGGAGATAATAAAAATCAGAGCAGAAATAAATGAATTAGAGAACAGAAAAACTATAGAAAAAATTAATAGAACAAGAAGCTGGTTCTTTGAAAAGATCAACAAAATTGACAAACCCTTGGCAAGACTTACCAAGGAAAAAAGAGAAAGAACTCATATAAACAAAATCCAAAATGAAAGAGGAGAAATCACCACGGACACCGTAGATATACAAAGAATTATTGTAGAATACTATGAAAAACTTTATGCCACTAAATTCAACAACCTAGAAGAAATGGATAAATTCCTAGAACAATACAACCTTCCTAGACTGAGTCAAGAAGAAGCAGAAAGCCTAAACAGACCTATTAGTAGAGAAGAAATAGAAAAAACCATTAAAAACCTCCCCAAAAATAAAAGTCCAGGCCCTGACGGCTATACCAGCGAATTTTATCAAACATTCAAAGAAGACTTGGTTCCTATTCTACTGAAAGTCTTCCAAAAAATTGAAGAAGAAGCAATACTTCCGAACACATTTTATGAGGCCAACATAACCCTCATACCAAAACCAGGCAAGGATGGCACAAAAAAAGAAAACTACAGACCAATATCTCTAATGAATACATATGCTAAAATACTAAACAAAATACTAGCAAATCGAATACAACAACATATTAAAAAAATAATACATCATGATCAAGTGGGATTCATCCCAGAATCTCAAGGATGGTTCAACATACGTAAAACGGTTAATGTAATACACCATATCAACAAAACAAAGAACAAAAACCACATGATCTTATCAATAGATGCAGAAAAGGCTTTCGATAAAATACAACACAATTTTATGTTTAAGACTCTCAACAAAATGGGTATAGAAGGAAAATATCTCAACATGATAAAGGCCATATATGATAAACCATCAGCTAACATCATATTAAATGGCACTAAACTGAAGGCTTTCCCCCTTAAATCAGGAACAAGACAGGGTTGTCCACTCTCTCCACTCTTATTTAATGTGGTACTAGAGGTTCTAGCCAGAGCAATCAGACAAGACAAAGAAATAAAAGGCATCCATATCGGAAAAGAAGAAGTAAAGGTATCACTTTTTGCAGATGATATGATCCTATACATCGAAAACCCCAAAGAATCCACAAAAAGACTACTAGAAACAATAAGCCAATACAGTAAGGTTGCAGGATACAAAATTAACATACAGAAGTCAATAGCCTTTCTATATGCCAACAATGAAACAACTGAGAATGACCTCAAAAAAAATATTCCCCTTCACGATTGCAACAAAAAAAAATAAAATACTTAGGAATAAACATAACAAAGAATGTAAAGGACTTATATAATGAAAACTATAAACCATTGTTAAGGGAAATTGAAAAAGATATAATGAGATGGAAGAATATACCTTGTTCTTGGCTAGGAAGAATAAATATAATCAAGATGGCTATATTACCCAAAGCAATATACAAATTTAATGCAATTCCCATCAAACTTCCAATGACATTTTTTAAAGAAATAGAGCAAAAGATCATCAGATTTATATGGAACTATAAAAAACCCCGAATAGCCAAAGCAATCCTAAAGAAAAAGAATGAAGCTGGGGGCATAACAATACCTGACTTCAAACTCTATTATAGGGCCACGACAATCAAAACAGCATGGTATTGGCAGAAAAATAGACACTCAGACAAATGGAACAGAATAGAAAGCCCAGAAATAAAACCACATATATATAGTCAAATAATTTTTGATAAAGGGGCCAACAACACACAATGGAGAAAAGAAAGCCTTTTCAATAAATGGTGCTGGGAAAACTGGAAAGCCACATGCAAAAGAATGAAACTGGACTACAGTCTCTCCCCCTGTACAAAAATTAACTCAAAATGGATCAAAGATCTAAACATAAGACCTGAAACAAGTACATAGAAGAAGACATAGGTACTCAACTCATGGACCTGGGTTTTAAAGAGCATTTTATGAATTTGACTCCAATGGCAAGAGAAGTGAAGGCAAAAATTAATGAATGGGACTACATCAGACTAAGAAGTTTTTGCTCAGCAAGAGAAACTGATAACAAAATAAACAGAAAGCCAACTAAATGGGAAATGATATTTTCAAACAACAGCTCAGATAAGGGCCTAATATCCAAAATATACAAAGAACTCATAAAACTCAACAACAAACAAACAAACAATCCAATAAAAAAATGGGAAGAGGATATGAATAGACACTTCTCCCAGGAAGAAATACAAATGGCCAACAGATATATGAAAAGATGCTCATCTTCTTTAGCTATTAGAGAAATGCAAATCAAAACGGCAATGAGATACCACCTCACACCTGTTCGATTAGCTGTTATTAGCAAGTCAGGTAATAGCAAATGTTGGAGAGGCTGTGGAGAAAAAGGAACCCTCATACACTGTTGGTGGGAATGTAAAGTAGTACAACCATTATGGAAGAAAGTATGGTGGTTCCTCAAAAAACTGAAAATAGAACTACCTTATGACCCAGCAATCCCTCTACTGGGTATATATCCCCAAAACTCAGAAACACTGATACGTAAAGACACATGCAGCCCCATGTTTATTGCAGCATTGTTCACAGTGGCCAGGACATGGAAACAACCAAAAAGCCCATCAATAGATGACTGGATAAAGAAGATGTGGCACATATACACTATGGAATACTACTCAGCCATAAGAAATGATGACATCGGAACATTTACAGCAAAATGGTGGGATCTTGATAACATGATACGAAGCGAAATAAGTAAATCAGAAAAAAACAGGAACTGTATTATTCCATATGTAGGTGGGACATAATAGTGAAACTAAGAGACATTGATAAGAGTGTGGTGGTTATGGGGGGGAGGTGGGAATGGGAGAGGGAAAGGGGGAGGGGGAGGGGCACAGAGAGAACAAGATAGAGGGTGACGGAGGACAATCTGACTTTGGGTGGTGGGTATGCAACATGATTGAACGACAAGATAACCTGGACTTGTTATCTTTGAATATATGTATCCTGATTTATTGATGTCACCCCATTAAAAAAATAAAATTATAAAAAAAAATACAGTGTTCAGGGTACAGTATGATTAATATATCCTCTGTCTTGTGATGCCTCCTCAAAGATGACCCATATACAGCAGATTTTATAATGTAGCTATCCTCATGTGAACTTAGGTTTTGCTGACAATTACCTGCAACTTTTGGCTGGTTATTCGCACCACTTAGATGAAAGGACAGCATAGAAGAACAGAAATGGACCCACTGAGGTGTCACCAGAAAGAGCTTTTTTATCTCAGTTCTGCCCCTAGCTAATGGTAGAACCTAGAGAATGTCTTGTGGGTGGAGTGCAGAGCACATTCTTAACAGCTGTGGCTGATGCAATGCTGTGAGAATACTCCAGCTCCCAGAAACCTCCTGAGCATACCCAGGAAGGGAGCTCGCTGCTATAAGGAAGTGACTCAGTGCCAACCACGCAGCTCCCTGATCTTTTCAGCTATTGGCTATGAAGGACACACTGTAATACCTATAGCCTGAACCTGTGTATATAAGCTAGCTTACTTCCTGAATAAAGTGGATCTGCATCACTGAACCTGGTCCCTGGAGTCGGGTCTTTGCGTCTCCATTGTCCTCATTCCTGGCAGGACTTGTCCACACTGGCACCCAACATTGGTCAGGGACCTAACCAGCAATCAAGAGATGGGTGAGTGACTCTCTGCAATGGGAAACCTTCTCCCCCACTCTTGAGCCCCACAGGCTCGAGCCCTGCACGCCCTATTGCAGAGTAGGTGAATTGAAGTTTGTGAAAAGGATCTCTGTACTTACCAGGATAATCTCTCTGGTCTCAATCACTGGATTGAGGACACACCCCTCTGGGACCTGGATACTTGGGCCCAAGCTCTTCAATGCGTTCGTTCAGCTGAGGTGCATGGGGGGAAAACCTTCCCTCTCAGCCTCAGTCCTGCCTTATTGGCAATATATGCCTGCTTGACTGGTGCTCCTGCTGGGGACCCTCCGCCGGTCCCTAAGGTCCTACAGGCTACTCCTCTTTCAAAGGAACCCCTACCTCCGTATTCGCCTCCCTCTGTAGAGGAAGAAAGGGTTGGGCCACCGAGTTTAATGGACTTGCAGCTGAGCTTGCAGAAATGAAACTAGATACATTAGAAACCACGCCATCAGCTCTGCCACCCGAAGAAGCAGAAGTTGCTACTTCTGCATTTCCTGCCAGGGCTCAATGCCCCAACCCAGCCTCTCAGATGCCATTTTCTACCCCAGCTTTAACTCCAACACGTGTTCCCACTGCAGACCCATGGGCCAGCCTATATGCCCCCATGTGTCTTTTGTCTTTCTTATCTATTTATCTGTATCTTTTACTCTCTCTCTCCCTCTCCCCTCTCTCTGAAATGATGCTGGAAGGACCCAGCCATGGCACAGTGGCGGGGACCACACCCTCTTCTAATGCAAGGGAGAAGTTATGCTTGTGTTTTTCAGCCAATTTGGATCCCAGGAACCCCCTAACCTGCTTGACAGGGTTTCTTGGGTACCCACTAAATGGTTCAGTCTTTACCCGTCCAAAGCCACAGCCCTGGCCTTCTCCACACCGACTACACCTGAGGGGAAGAGGTCCTCAGTGCTCCATAAGAAGACCTTGTGGCTGGCATGTGCGCCCCATCACCTGGGGAGATGTGGAGGCTTTGGCAGGGCAGGCCCAGAGAATTGCCCCTGATGGACCCCCAGGACCTAGTGCTCTGTTCTTGCTTATGTGTGCTATAATAACCGCTGACTCCCAGACACAGGTGGTGACAGCCTGGGGCTCAAGCCCAGCAGTGTGAGCTGGTGTTTTCAATTCATCTTTGGAAGATGGGGAGAATTGGGCCAAAGTTGCGGTTTGCAGACTTCAGAAGGTAAATGGCAGCAGCTGTGGCGGGAGGATGAACAGACCTGTTGGAAGCCAGGTTTGCATTACCAAGTGTTCGCTGGAACGGCAGAGAATGCCTGCTAAGCCGCTGGTGAGTTTGCTGACATTTTGGGAAATAGGGGTGGATGCCATCATGCTCTGCAGAGCAGAGATGGAAATGCTGACTGCCATTGCCACATGCTCCTCTTTGGGACAGTGTAAGACCTGCCAGGATGGGAGGGATGAGGGGGATGTCTGAGGCCTCATATGAATGAACTGATTTCCTGGAATATGACCCAAGTGAACACTGGCTCCTTTGTTGGATAGACTTATGGATTTTGGACAATGTGAAATACGCTAATGGGGGTGGGAAGTGGCTTTGCTGGAAGCACTTCCCCTGCCCCGTGAAGTTTTTCCCATGGCTAGAAAAAAGGCTGAGGACATTTTGCACTTTTGGCAAAGTGCTCAGAGACTGGTGAAATGTACCTTTGTAATTGTTGAAATTGTATGATTTGTCATGTTATTGTAATTTGTGTAATGTGCCTTGCAACCATATGCAGTATGCAGCCCACGGCAATTCATCCATTCTGTGTTTAGATGCTGGGACCTTTATGGGAAGGGGGTGTGCATGGACCTATGGTCCATTTTTTACAATCAAAATGAAACTGTGTTTAACGGCACCTAGAAGGTCTCTGTAACACAATGGGAGGGAAATGACATCCCAACTCATAGGAAGAATTCCCTGTTTAAGACCCCCATTCTATTTCCTAACTAGTCAAACAGATGCTTGCCTTATTTTTTAATCCAGATAATCTATTAGCATATAGTATAATAGGTATTATAGTTGTTTTAGTTCTACTAGAGTTTTGTTGCATAATGTGTAGCATTCAGAAGCTGCAACAACAGCAAACTGTCATTCATCAAGTCCAATTGGCTTTAATTAAAAGAGAAGGGGGAGAAGTGGATGGAGTGCAGAGCACATTCCTAGCAGCTGTGGCTGATGCAATGCTATGAGAATACTCCAGCTCCCAGAATCCTCCTGGGCATACCCAGGATAGGAGCTTGCCCGCTATAAGGAAGTGACTCAGCGCCAACCACACAGTTCCCTGACCTTTTCAGCCATTGGCTTTGAAGAACACGCTGTAACACCCTATAGGCTGAACCTGTGTATATAAGCTAGCTTACTTCCCGAATAAAGTAGATCTGTTTCACTGAACCTGATCCCCAGAGTCGGGTCTCTGTGTCTCCATCGTCCTCACCTGTGGTGGGCGTTGTCCATGTCTTTTAACCTTTTTGATTTTTTCTTCTATGAAATGAAGACTTTGGGTGAACTCAAGGATCCCTAATAACTATCAGGCTGTGATTCTCTGAGTTAGGGGCTTGGAGCCTGACAGACTTAGCTTTGAATTTTGATTTGTCACTCATTAGCTCAGAGACCTAAGTACAATCTCCTTGAGTGTCAGTTACCTCATTTTTCATAAAATTTATTACTCTTATTTGACTAAGGATTATTATAAAGTTTATACTGTTCTTAAGAGCCCAATGAAATATCAAGCCATCTTGCTTCATCCCATGTGGGATTTGAATCATCTTTTTGTCCAGTGCATCCATGTTGCATATGCTCCTGCTAGTCACTTAATAATTGTGTAGATTATCAGATTGACTGTTTCATTATTGCACTGCTTGTATTCAATTAATCCTTATTTTACTTAGTAATGGCCCCAAAGAACAAGAATAGTGATGATGACTAGATGAACATGAAAAAGAGAAGCCATAAAGGACTCATGTAAAGGTGAAAATGGATGCATGTATAGGAAAGAAAACATAGTACATATAGGGTGTGATACTATCCATTATTTAGGAAACCAGTGGGGTTCCTGGAAAATATCCCCCTAGGATTAAAGAAAACTGCTGTAGTCTCTCTAACTTTCATATTATCATCTATACTCCCAACAGTCTGATTTCAATGCAACAGCCAGAACAACCCTTTTAAAATATTTCAGCTTATGTCATTCTTCTGTGTAAAAATTCTCGAGTAGTTTTGAATCTTACTCAGAATGAAAACTCAAATTTTTCCTGTGACTCTCTCTGTTATTATTACATTCCAGCTATACTACCCTTCAGATAGCCTAAAGGGGCACTCTTTTACTTCCTTTCAGTATCTGAATAACTAGCTTAATATATATGTGTGTGTGTGTGTGTGTGTTCACACATGAGTTAGTATAGATACATATTTTTTTTTGCGCTGTCAACTGAGAAGACCTAGAAGCAAAAACACCGTTGTGACATTGATCATACCTAGAACCTGGGTTTGAGCCTTTACTGCCATTTTCTAATAAAAACAACCAGGGCTCCTTGAAGAAGTGGCTGGTTTTAGGACTGAGGTAGGAAATACACAGATGATCCTGAAACATTTTATTCTGTTAGAAAAGTAGGAAGTATTTAAGAAGATTCACAGTGATAGTGATATGTCAAAGGGACACAGGAGCCAACTGACAGAACAATGTAAATCACAAAAGCTGTAATAGTTTGAGGAATAAAACAGTGTTGAATTATAAACTGAAATTATAAAATAAATATTTATGAATCTATACTGACACAAATAAATGATTGAATAAATACATAAGTGGAGTAGAGTAGACAAATATCAAGAAGGTGGGCACAATTTTCCATTCCCCAAGTGTGGGCTATACATAATGACTTCCCTCCAAAGAGTGCAGTGATAGAAAGAGGAAAAAGAGGGTGTAAGTACAGTTTAGGAACATGAGCAACACCATCTCAACCCAGTGATAAGGGTCAATATCAACAGTAATGAGTCATGTTGAAGTATATACTCTGGATATGATGTGATGAGAATGGTACTTTAGCTCTGTGGCTTTCTTGTCTCAAACCCATAATCCTAGTCTAACCATGAAGAAAACATCAGATAAATCCCAGTTAAAAGATACTCTACAAAATACCTGAACAATACTCTTCAAAGCTGTCAAGGTCCTCAAAATAAAGCCTAAGAAATTGTTACAGCCATCCAGAGCATAAGGAAACATGATGACTAACTAGAATATAGTATTCTGGATGGGATATTGGAAAAGAAAAAAAGGACATTAGGTTAAAAGTAAGGAAAATGGCCCAAAGTAAGGACTTTAATAAATAATTATGTATCAAGATCGGTTTTAGCCAATTTTAACATAGTACTGAAGTCCTAGATAGTAATCAGACAAGAAGAAATAAAAACCATCCAAACTGGAAAAAGAGATGCAAAACTGTCACTATTTGTTGATGACATAATACTTTCCATAGGAAACCTTAAAGTCTCTACCAAAGAATTTATTAGATATAATAAATGAATTTAGCAAAATGGCAGGTTAAAAAGTTAATATTCATAAATAGTGGCATTTTTTATATACCAATAATGAACTATCAAAAAAAGAAATTAAGAAAACAACCCCATTTACTACTGCAACAACAACAACAAAGTACCAAAGACTAAATTTAGCCAAGGAGGTAAAAGACTTTTAGTCAGAAAAGGTACATTGAAAAAAAGAAATAGAAGAAGATACAAACAAGTGGAAGCATATACTGTGTTCATGGATTAGAAGAATTAAATAATTAAAATATTCATACTACCAAAAGTAATCTATAGATTCAACACAATTCCTATTAAAATTCTAATGGCATACTTCACAGATAAAGAACAAATATTCCAATAATGTATATGGAGCCAAAAATAAACCTAAAGAGCCTTAGCAAGCTTAAAAATGAAGAACAAAGTGGGAGGTATCACACTATATAATATCAAGCTCTACTACAAGCCCATTGTAATCAAAACAGCCTGGTACTGGCATAAGTACAGGCATAAAGATCAATGGAACAGAACAGAGAACCCAGAAATATACCTACATCTTTATGGTTAAATTATATTTCACAAAGGATGCAAGAATATACAACAAAGTAAAGACAGTTTCTTTAGTAAGTTGTGTTGAATAAACTGGACATATGAATGTAAAAAAAATTAAACTAGACCTCTAACTTACACCATTCACAAGAATAAACACCAAATGAATAAAATACTTACATATAAATCACAAAACCATAAAAATCCTAGAAGAAAACATAGCCAATACAATCTCAGACATCTCTGGCAGCAATATTTTTGCTGATATATTTCCTCGGGTAGTGAAACAAAGGAAAAAAATAAAGAAATGGGACTACATAAAACTGAAAATCTTTTGCACATCTGAAGATACCATCAACAAAATGAAAAGGAAACCTGCTGAATGGGAGAACATATTCATCAATGATACATCTGATAGGAGGTTAGTAACAAATATTTATTAAAAATAAACTTATAAAACTCAACACCAGGAAGACAAACAATCAAAATAAATTATGGGCAAAGTACCTGAATAAACACTTCTCCAAAGAGGACATGCAGATGGCCACAAGGCATAAAAAAAAAAATGCTCAGTCACTAATCATTAGAGAGATGCAAATTAAAATCACAATTAGATATCACCTTACGCCTGCCAGAATGTCTATCAACAATAAATTAACTAACAAGAAGGCTGGCAATGATGCAGAGAAAAGGGTACCCTCCTGCCCTGCTGGTAGGCATGCAGACTAGTGCAACCACTGTGGGAGATTCCTTATAAAGTTAAAAATGGATCTGCCTTTTGACCTAGCTATCCCACTTCTGAGAATACATCCTAAGACTCCCAAAACATTAATTCAAAAAAGATATGCACACCCATGTTCATTGCAGCATTATTTACAATAGTCAAGATCTGGCAACTGAAAAAGCTGTGGTAGCTGACCTCTGTCTGGTGGTGCAGCAGATAAAGAGTGGACCTGGAACGCTGAGGTTGCTGGTTCCACAGACTTATTTGGTGAAAGCACATAAGAGAAGCAACTATGAGTTTAAGCTTTCCACTCCTACCCCTGCTATTCTCTCTCTCTCTCCTCTCTCTAATCAATAAATAAAATCTTTAAAAAATTTAAAAATCTGTGGTGACCAAAGAAAGAAAAATAATTTTATATTTTTTGACAACATAGATGAACCTGAAGATGATTATGCTAAGTGAAATAAACCAGTGAAAGACAAATACCATATGATCTCACTTATATGTGGAATCTAATGAACACAATTAACTGAGGAATAAAATAAAAACTGAGGCATAGAGACATGGAATAGATGGACAACTGTCAAGGGAAGGGGGAAGAGGGAACTGGATCAAAGAAGGTGAAGAGATTAGTGAAAAAACATACAAAACACATAGTTACAGACAACAAAATGGCAATAGCCACAGGGAAAAGGAGGATGGAGGTAGGTAGAGGAGGGAAAATGTGGGGGCGGGGGAGAAATGGGGGCAGAAATGAATTTTGCTTAGGGCAGGGGAAGGCATAACAAAGTGTGAAGATGATGTTATATTGAGTTGTATTCTTGAAGCCTGTATGGTTTGGAGAACCATGTCAACCCAATAAATAAAAGTTAAATTAAAAAAAAAGATTGGTTTATTAATTTTGACCAAAGTATCATACTAACACAACATGTTAATATAGGCAAAATTGGGTGTGAGATATGTGTGAATCCTGTTATTTTTGCAACTTTTCTCTAAATTTAATACTACTCTAAAAATGTTTATTTAAAATTGCAATACTGAAATAGAATATTCAATTTTTTTAATTATGAGAATTTTAGTTTTGAGAAAAAAGAAATATGTTCAGGAATCTACTGCTAGGTCAGAGAATTGGGAATTCAATGCACTGGTATTATTTACTAAAGCTCAGATTTTATCAGCAAAATCTTCTCATTTTATTCCTGTGCCTTTATTAGCATTTGCAACACTCTCAATTTAGCATCGTTTACAATGTTATTACACTGCTCTTCCAGATCATTAAGTTAAAATAGAACAACCCCACCACTGCACCCTGTGGCAGTTTTGAATCTTGTCCTCAAACAACTGCAAAGCTATGAAGTTAGGAACCAGTAAATAATAGTTATCTGCAAATGGCAATTTCTCAACTGAATTGGTTGAATTTCATTCTGCAGGTGGTGATAGTAAAGCAAAAACTTTTCAGCTTTCCAAACAGACACACTGTGGTCCTGAATTCTGATGGTAAGGTAACCAGGTCAGCTAGATGTAGCATATTATTTGTCAATCTCCAATCCTAATTGTTTATGTCTCATAAAGTTGATCACTATCAAATCAGTATTTGCATGATCTTTCTTTATCAGTTTGTACTACTTTCCTGAGTGTGTGGAGTGTGTTTCTTTCAGGTTTCCCAAAGAAGAAACCAAATTAGACATCTGTCATCAATGACTTGCTTCATCTGTAGTCACTAGCTGTAAGAGAAAGGTATACATATGGCAAATGTACAGCTCATTTCATTTTCACAAGGTGAACACACTCATATAGCCAGGACCAAGATGAAGAAACAGAACATTTACAGCATCCCAGAAACCCCTCTTGTGCTATCCATCATCCAGGCATTATGCCTCACCACTGCTTTCCAATTTCAAGGAGTAATCACTGTCCTGATTTTGAAACATAGATAAATTTGGATTGTTTCAGACATATTTTAAATTATTAAATTGAATATATATTATGTGCTCTTTTGGGTCTGAGTTCTTTTGCTCAATTTTATGTTTGTGAATGCATCCATTTGTTGCATGTACTTGTATGTGATTCATTCTCATTGCTTTAGCATTCCATTGTGTAAATATACCACAATTTGTCTAACTTGTTGATGTGCATTTCAGTAGTTTCTGGTTTTGGGCTTTTAAGAACAGTGCTTGGGGTGATGAACACACAATACAACATACAGATAACGTATTACAGAATTGCACACCTGACACCTATATAACTTTATTAACCAATGTCACCCAATAAATTCAATAAAAAAGAACAGTGTTGCTATAAACTTTTTAGTTAGTATATAACTTTTTGTGGTCATACAAATGAATTTTTGTTGAATGTTGTTTCCATTTAGTACATAAATTATAAAGTACATGGAGCTTAAATCCAAATAAACCTGGTTTTAATTTTAGCTCTACTATGTACTGGAAACTTGGACAAGTTACTTAACCTCTCTGAGCTTGTTTTTTAAAATATGTCAAATAAAGATTCAAATAGTTCCTGACTCATAAACTGCTGTTCAGATTAAAAGAAATGCATTTCCAAAATTTAATACACTGCTTGGCATACAGCAATCATTTTATAATGTCAGCCATTGTTACTTATTAATATTATTTAATGAAAAATTGCTCAACAGTATTTAAACTTCAAACAGAGGTGAAATAAACAGATTTTTAAAAAATATTGAATTTATTGGGGTAATATTGATTGATAAAATTATGCAAGTTTCAGGCACACAATTCTACAATAAATCATCTGTATATTATTGCATTGTGTGTTCACCACCCCAAATCAAGTCTCCCTCCATCACCATCTGTTTCCCCTCTACACTTCTCTACCTTCCCCACCCCCTTTCCCTTCTGCAGTCTCCACACTGTTGTCTGTGTCTGTAAATTTTTTTTCTTTGTTTAATCCCTTCACCTTTTTTACCATTCCCCTAATCCCCTTCCACTCTGACAGCTATTGGTCTGTTTTTTGTATCTATAAGTTTGTTTCTGTTGCATTTGTTAGTTTATTTTGTTCATTGGTTTTCACATATAAGTGAAATCATATGGTACTTGTCTTTTTCTGACTGGTTTATTTCACTTAGCATAAAAATCTCCAGGTCAATCTATGCTGTTGCAAAAGAATATATGTACCCTTATGTTTTTTGCAGCATTATTTACAATAACCAGAATTTGGAAGCACCCTCAGTGTCCATCAGTAGATGACTGGAAAATCTTACCTTCAACAGATTATTTATGGCAACCTTTTAAAAAAAGTTTGTGTTCAGACCCTAAATACTATTCATAAGATATTCGTCCATGCCCCAAATATTGTTCCTCACTCCCTCAAATTCTGAGCACATAAGGACATGTCTGTAGCTAAGCCTTCTTCATCTCACAGGCTACCATGAAAGCTGAACAGAAAATATGGGGAATAAATCTTACTTTCTGTCATGGTTTCCCTGTGGAAATAACTGAAAGAATATTTGGTACTTAAGACTCACCACCTAATTTGTATCTCTTCTGAACTTTTCCTGTAGTTTGATTATTACAGATGAGATAAACAGATCAGATCTTTATTATTAAAAATATATTTCAGGAGTGACGTCACGGAAATGGCGCCGTGAGCAGCGCGTCCGACAGCTCTCCCCTAAATCACAACAAATTTATCAACTAGAAACAGAAAAATTTATCCTCGGAGCATTCCGGAGTTCCACACAAACTGATAGTGAAAGGACTGTTATCACTTGAATCTGAGAGACGAGGGTGTGGAGGAATCTACCACAGGGACGTTCTTTCAAACCGCAAGGAAGTGCGCCTGTGGTGAGTCAGCCCATATACTTGGGAACCGGGAGCCGCCGCGAGCCGCCACCGCGAGCTGCCGTGAGCCCCCGCAGGCCGCCTCCGCAAGCGGCCGCCGCGAACCGCCACCGCGAGCGGCCGCCACGAGCCGCCGCCAGCGCGAGCCGCCGTGAGCAGCCGCGCGCGCGCGCCCGGTCCGGTTGAGCACCACTGACGTTCCCAGCGGCCCGCACACAGCGAGTGGGGGTCGCCGGCCACCGGTGCCCGGAGTGCCCCATTCGCGCGCATGCCTTGGGCATTCCACGCGCCCAGGGCGCCCTGCTGGCCCGCACACCCAGGGGGCTCCATTATCCTGCGCCTGGTGCGGTCCAGCCGCCAGCGGCGGGGCGAGCGGGAGAGGCTTGGGAGATTCTCTCCGTGGGCGGGGCACCTCACCCAGCCATTCAAGCTAACAATCAAGCGTTGGGGGAGGGGCGTGCTCAGGCAGCCTAAAATACCTTCGGAAGCACAGCTGCGACCCAATCACTGAAATTAGCTTAACCCATGAAATCTGCCCACCCTCGGTTCTAATTGATAAGATCTCTCTCAGTTCAGCGATCCAAGACAAGAGGCGTGATATTTTTTAGTGCCTCTCGCTAAAGGGGCGGGG